>NC_048223.1:66178179-66541538 GCF_002007445.2 Ailuropoda melanoleuca | reverse complement strand
GGGGGGGGGGGGGGGGGGAGACCCTCTCTACAGTTTTAATTTTAAACTGCAAAAGGCTGTGTATTTCGTGACAGTCCAAGGGTGAGAATGTGTTGTTGTGACTCTTAAGATGATGTGAATCTTGCTTAGATTTTCTACTATTGAAAAATTACTAGAATTACCAGTGAAAAAATTATTCAGGTAGAATCCTAATGTAATACAATAAGGATGGGAATGTCATAGCTCCTCCCCCATCCTATGATCAGCTTATTAAACAGGAGAGATTTGAGGTACTTTCCAATATGCCTTTTAAAAACCTCAAAGAAAAAATGGCATTAGCTTCCCCAATAAGCCTTAGGGTCAAAGAAACAGAAGCGGAGAAAAGTGTTCATCTAGCAGGTCATAGGAGATTTATTTCGTTTTTAATGAGTAGCTTGAAGATGCTAGGGTAGAAAATATCTTCAGTAACAGGAGCATGAGGTCTGAGGTTGAAAAGTGTTACATGGAAGCTAGTCCTCTCACCAACCAGCACAGTTTCTGGGAGAAATTCAACCTTAAAAGGGGGACCAACACATTGAGCCCTGAAATATCCTCCCTCGTGTTCCAAGAGTAGAACAGAGGCCTTCACTCATGTTAAGTCAAAATTCCCCACCAGTTATGTAGAAATACAGTAGCCAGTTGGAACTTTACGTTCATGTCTATACCATCATTGGCAGCTGATTCTGACTGGTATGCAACTTACAACTATGAGAGGAAGAAAGATTGGGGCAAAAATGGGTGATCAATGGGTAGAATTAAATAGGGAACTGGGAACGTATTTTTGTGTAGAGTGTGGTTTCAAAATCAGAAGGAAAATGGAGCAATGGAGCAATACTTATTTGCTCTGAGGCATTGAGCAAGTTACTTAACCTCTCTGACCCTTGGTTTCTTCATCTATAAATACTTATAGGTTGTTATAAATTAAATGAAATAATATAGTTCATGGCTGATGAATAAAAAAGGAATTTTTTTTTTAGATCTTAGGATTTTTCTCTTTTTTCCTTCTTATTAAAAAATAATGTGTCAACAGGACACATTTTCTTTTTTTTTTAAGTTTGGTTTTGTTTTTTTAAAGATTTTATTTATTTATTTGACACAGAGAGAGAGACAGCCAGCGAGAGAATGTGGGGCTCGATCCCATAGCGCCGGGATCAGGCCCTGAGCCGAAGGCAGATGCTTAAGGACTGAGCCACCCAGGCGCCCCTGGACACATTTTCTGTCTATACAAGTCCAACAACTTTACTTGAGGGACTGGCCAATAAACCGTTGGCTCAGAGTCGAAAAGTAGAAAAAATTTCTCACCTTTATTTCAGAACAGGCCATGATGTGTACTATATATTTTAGCATTTATTGAAAAAAAAATGTGTTGGCTTAATATCTAGATTAATATTTGAAAATAAGCAAAGAAAGTAGTAGATTTGGCTTATAAAATTTCAGGAACAACTGAGTCTTTGTAAATGATCTAAATAGAATTATGTGATTAATAATGCTTTGTTCTTCTGATATTACTAAATGCTTTGTTCTACTGAGCCTGCAAATGTGGTCATTTTTGTGGTGGACAAAGCTCACACACTATTCTGTCATAAGGGAAAAAAAATCAGAAGATGGGATCCTAAAAAAATGTAGAAAATTATAACATGATATAATTGGTATAATGATATACCATGATATAACATGGTAACAATTAAAAAGTATTTGATTTGGGACGTATTTCATTTCAGAGTTGACGTTTTCTGAGTAAGGCAAGGCATGATTTTTTGTTATTTGTGAGTGTTAAAAAAAAAAACAGTTCCCATCAGGAAATCAAGACTGATGAAGTTAAAAAAAAAAAAGCTAAGTAAATATTCTGACAGTATCTAGATCTCTCTATAGGAAAGTGTCACTATATAGATCTATATGTTATATACCTTTTGATCCATTGGTCTTATATTTTGGAATCGACCCTATAGAATCCACGGTGGTCATATGTAAAGACATATATACAAAAATATTAATTTCCATCTTGTAAGTAAAAAATAAAGTTAAAAACAACATGATTATCCATCAATAGACTGGTTGAAAAATTGTAATATATCCATACTGTATATATTTTGTTGGTATTAAAAATAACGAGCTAGAGTTTAGCTATTGACCTAGAAGGATGTCTGTGATATGTTGTGAGGAGAATAAGGTTACAGAGGTATGTATATTATGGGCTAATTTCTTAAAGGACTTGTCAAAGAATTATCCTCTGTATCAGTTGAATATATTATCCATTTACAAATTAAGAAGAAGCAGGTGAAACCTTCCTATACTTAAAATCAGTCAATGAATCAAATAATGCCTGAATGGTAGATCAATCTCTGTACACACAGGAGGTGAAAATTTCTTTTCCGGAACATCAGATCCATGAACCTCCTTTTGGCTACTCTGGTCTACTTTGAACATTGTGCTTTTTACTAACATTTGCACCTGGCTCCACATAAATCAAACCCACAGAAATCATGGAACGATACATTGAGCTATAGAGGAAAATGTGAAAAAAATTTCCTGAAACATAGGAAACATATTACACTTGTCAGAAGAATGTTTCTTTAGCTATCCTTTGGAAAGGAAACATGGAACTAGTGCTGCTGAGCTCAGCTGTCCAGGGACAGCAACATTACGCCAACACTAATAACTTGCAGTTGGAGAAGTTTAATTTGTTGGAATCCTATAGGATAGAGAAGGTAGGCCAATGACACATCCCTTGTTAAGCCCAAGAAATGTGTGCTGGTGGAATTTGTTCCTTTTCACCTGGCATTTATTAATTTCACATGCACATTCACTCACATTCCTGTAAGATGGAGGCGAGTATCACTTGCTTTATTGTTTCTTGATTTTATTCTCTATTGTCCAGGTAACAATCCAATAGATCTAAGAATTACCATTTAGGTAAAGTCAAACACAAAACAGTGTTTCTGTTGCTGATTTGCCAATACCGATAAAATATTCCTCAGGGGTTAGAAAAATGACCAAGATTGTGATAAGTTTGAAGCCTGTTCACTTGAAAGGAGGCGGTATCTACAAATAAATAGAAATCCAAGTTGAATTTATGGGCAAAAATACTGAATTTTAAGCACTGAGCTTTCCTCATCAGAATTTCAAGAATATGAGATAAGTATAATTGAGTTAATTAAATACCTCACCTACTTGGTCGCCTTTCTTCATTATCGCTCTTTCCTTTTTCCTTTATTGAGCTTAATCAAATGTCATTAAAATTATCCAATAAGTACATATGATATTATGGTAGATGCTGAGTGAACAGGCAGAAGAAACAGAAAACTAACATGTTTGAGATTTAAAATAAAGGGTAGTATTCTAAGTGTTTAAATATGTGGGAATAAGAATAATTATGAATATTTAGCATTTGTTGATGCCCAGGCTCTTTCAATGTCCTACACTGATTATTCCAAGTGATCCTGACAGAAGCTGCAGTGATTTTCTGTTTCTCTGTTTTCCCCCATTTTTAGATGATGAAACTGAGGCACAGTTTTAGATTTTAGATTTCAGATATTAGATTTCAGATTTTAGATTTAGATTTCAGATTTTAGATTTAGATTTTAGATGAGGAAACTGAGGCACTTTATGTAGGATCACTGAGCTGGCAATTGAAGGAGCAGGGGTATCAAGTTTAGGGAATCCTGGGTGGCTCAGTCGGTGAAGCGTCTGCCTTCGGCTCAGGTCATGATCCCAGGGTCCTGGGATCGAGTCCCACATTGGGCTCCTTGCTCAGCCAAGAGCCTGCTTCTGCCGCAGCCTGCTGCTTCCTCTGGTTGTGCACGCTCTCTCTCTCTCTCTCTGACAAATAAATAAAATATTAAAAAAAAAAAGAGTCCAACGGTTTAGAGGAGAAAGGATGTGATGAAGTGTACGGGGGCTGGGTAGGGTCGGGCGAAGGGCCATGATGGCATTTGAACTGGAGCAGGAAAAATGGGTAAGAGACAGGAGTGCAAAGGCTGTGTAGTTCAAGGACCTCCTGAGGAGGCGAGTGTAGGAAACCTTGAGCAGATTTCCCTGGAGGAAGCACGCAGCCTTATCAGTCTTCATTCAACAAACATATGTGGAACAGTTAATAGGTATTAAACACTGAGCGTCAAGAATACGGAGGTGAATAAAACAGGTAAAATCCCACCCTGAAAGAACTCACATTTTAGTCCAGGGACTCAGAAAAATAAAGAAGTCAATAAGAAACAAGTGAGCTAATAAGTAACAAATGAGTGATGAGAACCCTGGAGGCCTACTTGCAGTTGCAGAGATGAGGGGGCAGGGGGAAGATTCCACTGGGCGGTCAGAGAAGCCCTGCTGGCCAGGCAACATCTGAGCTGAGTCTGTTTAGAGAGGAGGAGCCAGTGTGGGAAGAGCCAGGGTGATGAAAAAAGAGAGAGGGGAGGGCCAAGTGTGCCCTGGGACATTTCTGACATACCCCCAGAAGACAGATAAAACTGCCTTTCTTTTCTCTTCTTCCTTATCTCTACTTTTCCCCATGTCCTTTGCCTCCAAGTGAAAAATTCCTTCTAAATTTTATATTGTTACCATATCTCATTTGAAACACCATGTGTTAGACAATGTCTGGGTGGCTTCCAACTAAAAACAGGAAAGACAAATTAGGAATCAGAAGACATTCTATCCTAAACTGATTTCAAATTCAAACCAGTTTTGTAAAAAAAAAAAAAAAAAAAAAAAAAAACCCAAAAAACCTCAATGAAATCTGTTTTGAATACTCAATTGTATTTTGAAGGTTCAACAGCAGAAGTAGAAACCTAGACTTGACAGAAACCCTATGAAGCCTGACCTTGAACAAGCCTCGGGTAGTGTAGGAGAACGCCTCTGTCTGATGTCATTCTGTAGTGTTTGACAATACGTATCTTCCGTTATCAAAATTGTTTACAAAAATGCCAGTGAAACAGTCGGGAAATAAAAGCACTCTTCTGCTGATGATCTTTTTGGCTATCAGGGAGGATGAAACGAAGGGATTTAGAAGGAGGGCTTGTGATTTCCATATGGCCAACTTGGGCAATGGAAATTCTCCCAGCAGACAGACTATTTCTCTCATTGTTCGCGCTTGCTGTCCAGATTTCTTGAAATCTCTGTTTAGCTTTTAAGTTATTCTAGGAATACTTTCCACTGTGCATTGGATTTATCAGCCCTGTTTGCAGTGTGTATCGAGAGTTTTAGCTTGTCTAAGGTCACACTAGTTATGCTAAATCACAGATTCACTGTCTAAATCACATGTTTGTGTGTATGTGTTTTATGTCCTGAGCCTTGAGCTCAATGCACAAGGATGACTTAGGTTTGCATCTTTTTTGGAAGCACACATTGAATGTTATTAATAATTGACTGTTTTTCGTGATCTGAGTCATGGTTTAGGAAGAAGAGTCCTATCTTAACTTGAATTAGTACTATGCTTCACTCCTAAGAAAAAGTTGTATTTTTTTCTTTTATTTCACAATGGACTTGGGATCAAAGAAATAATTAGGTCTGCATTTAGAATGGGACCCCCAGGAAACTGAACCATTAACTGAAACTGGATGCTTTTTCTAAGAGTATGTTCAACGGAGACATTTAGAACTAAAAATTAAGGTTCTAATATTTTGTAACTTCTTACACTTGACAAGGAGAAAAACCGAGTGCAAATTGGTGTGGGCAGCTCCCTTGAGCCGGTATAAATATATCCCTCCTTCTTAATTTCATGCATTTTTCCTTCTCATGCAGTGCCATTATTTGCATACAGCATTGGGACAAATCTGAATAGCTTAACTTCTTTTCCAACAATGGAAATTTCACCTTTCCATCAAGTCCTCTCCCCATGTGCATGTCCCTCACTACCCCAGAAGTTCCTCTGACGTACTGGCATCAGGAGAGTTAGATATAGGGGATAGAAGTTCTTTTGTTAAAGAAAACCAGTGTTTTGCTTTTAAATAAAATAGGGGTTTTTATATGCAGGTATCAAAAATTGACCTTTCTTTGAAAGTCACAGTGAAGTAATATTAAGGACGTACAGATTGTTAATATAAAATGCCAAGGTGGGAACTGATTTGGTTCCTTTTCTCTGAATACGAACCGGCGGTAGTTGTTCAGGGAGAGGTGTTATATTTTATCTTCAGTTTGTCCTACTGATTTCAAAGACACAGCCGGTGTACAACTGACTTAATGTTTTTGGCTTATTAGAATAAAAAATTAGTATTCCTTCAGGGGAAAAGTCGTCTCTACCATCAGCGTTGCTGCCAGCCCTGGTTGAGTCCTTCAGTATTCCTTCCTTTGCTTTCTTATTTCCCTGATTGAGCCTCCTGTCTCACACACCTGTTTTAATCTGTCTTAAATAACCTCCTAATAAATCGTCTGTGCCATTTTCCGACAGTCCGTTAATAGTAGTGGTGAGCGTGATGATGAAGGTGATGATGGCGATGGTGACAAAAGGGGTGGACACAGTTATCAGTTACTGAGTACTGACAACGCTGGCCTGCTTTACCTGCCTTATGTCAGCAATCCTCACGATGACCCTCCCTAGGAGATAGTTTTTCTCTTCATCACCATTTTATGATGAGGACACTGCTGCCCAGCAAGGCTCTATTGCTTGTCTAAGGTCACAACTAGTTATACTAATCACAAAAACAATTCCTAGCCTCTGGTGAGCGCTCACATTTATTGAGCTAGGAACGCACATTGCCCGCGTTACCTTATTCGGGCCTTGCTACAGCCCTGGAGGTACGATTCTTGCTTCAGGAGGAAGCGAAAGCTCAGAGGCATTCCCATCCCCATCCCAGCATTGAAATCCATCAGCCGATTTCTCGTGCTCTGCATTCAACACACAGATTGGGTTTTGTGTTTGGAAAATACAACTACATAGATTTTTAGGGTCAAGAATTCCCTATAGTGGGGAAAGGGTCAAAGTAGTTTGCCTTTTTCAAAATTGGGGTGACCTGAAAGTGAGCACTGGGATGATTTTGCTTAGAACAGAATGTGGAAAAGTGCAGACTACACATGGACACGGCTCAGAGACACTCTCGCACAAGCAGGCATGCTTGGAAAGCCGACACAGGGTGTAGAACAAAACAGAAGAGGGGGAAATCCTCCAGTGCTTTATTTTTGGTCCTAAACTGAAGAAACAATCTCTTCTACAGAACAGAAATAAATACCACTGTCTTTTATAGAATGAAATGAGTTACAGCATTACATAAATAACATCCATCATGCATTCTATCCTCTCAGAGACCATTACAATTCCTGTAGTCATTAGCCCTTAAGTTCACTTAATCATTAAACAATCATTTATTGTACTAAGTGCCATAATGATGTTCTTGACGGAATATAAAATACATGCAGTTATATGAGAACAGGAAGAAAACAACACCCTGAGAACCAAATAATTTCCCACAAATGAAGTCCAAGACTGCGGAATGTCTGCGGAATAAAGGTATGATCATTACGGTCTGCTTGTTAGACAAGGAAAACTTCTCCGGTAAGTGATTTATGTACTGGCCTTCGTAGCGGCTGGGGGTTTTACAAGAGTGCTGAGAGGAGAGAGAGAAGAGTTTTTCAGATTGAGGGAATAGCATGATGGTAGTACTTAGGGTTTTAGTTGGAACCAATTCATTTAAGAAGATGTCATGATTTTCTTTGCCTCAGAAATTTTGTGAGAAAAATAGTACATAGATCCTAAAATTGATGCGTATTTTGTTCCTACAATTTGTTTAGTCATACTGAAGCGTACTGCTGAGTTTTGACTGTGAGCAACTTCAAACTTAATAAAGCTCACTCTTGCTTTAGATATCCTTCTGGAACATTTTAAGAGAAGTATCCAGTACTAATTTTGCTGCCAGTTGATATCATAATTTGGGAATATGACTTTATTAGAAAAACAACGGGCAATAACAGACAATGAAAATTACAATGAAGACCCCTACTAGTCACCTTCAGAAGTATTATCTTGGTAAAACCTAAATGTCAGCATTTGTTAAGGGCTTTCAAAGCATAAAGAATGGGCATTCCCGGCCCATGTGAAATTCCTTCCGGTCTCCTGTGATCTTGTACTGCACCTGCTCTCCCAGAAGATCTGGGAGACAAACTGGACAAGACAAACCAATCATCTGATTCGGGCACCTATTAAGACATGTTCACCTCTTATCTGATCTTCCTTTCAGAGCTTATGGCCAGTTGGTTGTGGCCCCCTCCCCTCCCTAGGGGGCAGGCACAGGCAAAGGCTCTGGGCGGGGAGGGTGTGCTGCTTAGGAAGACAAACGGGTGGGTGGTATCTGCGGTTGGATTCGTACCTTCCCCGGGGTCCGGGGCCCTGTGTTCTGCAAGAGCATCTTCAGGTGTCTGTGGGAGCTCTCATGCTGGCCACTCTTGCCGCCGTGGACCGACACTAAGCCGTTGCTGAGCAGCCCAGACGGAAATCGTGGATGTTAAGGCCCACTTAGAGAAAGCAGTCTGTGTGAAAGGATGACAGACAATCCTTAAACTGTTAGACACCATTTGGGGGCTCATGAAAGGGTATCTTGACCTAGTTTCTTGGTCTCCATGAAAATAGGCCTATTATTATAAAGTGCTCTGGAAATTTTATTGAGGACACTTAAGGCAGTTTAACGTGAGACTGTGAAACTTGGGTCTAGCATCCTTACAACTCCAATCCGCCTTTCTAGCGTAGGAAATACTGAGGAATGAAGTGCAAATAAAATCGTGATCCACACCGACGTTATCTTGGAACAGTAGTTTTGCTTCACTTAAATATTATCTCTTTTCAGATGTATGCATGTGATTAGAAGACTAGAATCCTCACTGTTTGCAGAGAGAAAATTCAAACTGGGTAGTGGGGATATTATGGTTAATTTTTCTATTTCCTTATTTATATTATAATACGTTTCTCAAAAGAATGAGGCTTACTTTCTCAATAAGAAAATGATAATTGTCATTTTTAGAAAAAAGATGGAACCCTCACTTTAGACTAACGGTGAGCTAAACAAAGTAAATAAGATCCCTTGTAGGGCTAAACTGCTACATGTCAGGACACAACCATTTTGTGAAAAACATTGTAATTTGTTGAAATGACAACTTTGTATGATAAATAATATTTTATTTTTGGATGAAACAAACAAAAAAATGAGGATAGCTCTTTAGGAGCTCAGGGCAGTGTCTAGCAGGCAGCAAGACCTTTAACATATTTAATTAGTAAACACATGAGTACATAAACAAATAGAGAAAAAAATCCTTTAAGATGTTGCTCCTGCCATGTGCTTTAGTGAGAACCAGTGGGTTGGATAAGGGCTGTGGTTTAAAAAACAAAACAANAAAAAAAAATAAAAAAAAAAAAAAAAAAAACAAGGGGCACCTGGGTGGCTCAGTCATTTTAGCATCTGTCTTTGGCTCAGGTCATGATCCCAGGGTCCTGGGATTGAGTTGCGCATCGGGCTCCCTACTCAGCAGGGAACCTGCTTCTCTCCCTGCCTCTGCTGCTCTGCCTACTTGTGCTCTCCCTCTGTCAAATAAATAAATAAATAGTCTTTTTAAAAAATTATAAATAAATAAATAACAAAACCAAAATCAAACTTCTGTGGAGAGAAAGAATAGCTTTTGAAAGGTTTTAACTTGAAAAAAAGTAAGCGGAATAATTTGTTATTAAGCATTAATGTTGGGCATCTTTTGTATCCTGACAGGATAGTGGTAATTGGTATCATATTATATTTGTGTCTCTAAGGCCAGATAGCTGATTAGTAATAGGGTATTACACATTTTTTAAAAATTCCCCACTTGGATATGTTTTATGAATTTATCATAAGTTATCAGTTTTGTTAGCTTATTAATAAATAGTATATCTTATTTTCATAAACAAGTATCTAGAAACCTGATTTAAGTTATTTCTGGGTTGGCTAGCCCCCTCTATGATATTAGACTTTATACAAAGTACTTGGCACTGACTTACTTCTGATGCCATTAAGATGTAAAGACTGGAGTAAAGTTATATGGTAGCTCCTAAGGAAAGGCTACAATTTGATTAATTACACAGAAAAAGGTAGGATCAGGCCTAGTTTTTAATTTTTAGAGTTCAGATTCTCCTTGGTTCCAAAACTAGAATTATACTGACACCGCATGATCAAGAATATGGCAAACCTTCGAACTAATAAGTAATGGCTAGAATGTCACCTTGGAATATTAAATCTTTCATAGTAGCAAAACAATATTAAATTCATATAAGAACAGAATAATTAGTTTCCCTCAGTAAAAGTTCTGATAAGAATCACTTTATTGGCGAGATTTCAAGAAGAGGTTTCTAGTCAAACCAGCAACAGAGTGTCAAGAACATAGAAACTTTAAATCAACCAGGGCCTTATCAAATCAACAAGTATTTGTGGGGAACCCACCTTGTGCCAGGTACTGTGGGAGGCGCTGAGGGTATAATGATGAGCACACAGCTTTTGTGCTCATACTACTTACAGTTGCTGGGAGACAGTGAAGTGGCAACAAACACACACGTGCACATTTATAACTTTTGAAGATCTAGAAGGCAAAAGTGAAGAGTGCTGTAGGACAACTACAACAAGGAGATCTAATTTAGACTGGAGAGACAAGGAAAGTTCTTCCACGGAGTCTCATACCCCCGATATGAACTATGAGAAGGAGATAATCAGGTGGGGGGTGGTAAAGAGATATTTCAAGGAAGAGAAATACATGTGTGAAGGACTGAGTTAGGAAGGTATGTAGGTTTTCTCCAGAACTGAATGAAAAGCAATGTTATGGGAGCACGGTGAGGAAAACTGTCAAGCAACGAAGCCCAAGAGGTAGGCAGGGCCTTGACCGTGAGGCATTTTGTAGGCCGTCATGTGCAAATGGCCCATGCAAACCACGACTGTATGACAGGAATTGCCTCCACATCAAATGTGGAGTTAGGGATGATGATGTCCTCAGCAGTGCAAACAATTTCCTTGGATTCAAGATGTCTTCAGTAGGTTTAGTTTGGGGAATTACAGTTTGAAAATAGGATTGATTGTGAGTTATTTGAAGAAACAGCCTAACCTGGGATCCTCTGGGTCCTCCTTGAGTGTAGGTACCGAATATGTAGCTGTGAGTTTACGTGCAGAGCTGAGGCTCGGTAAGGCAGCAGCGCACATGTGTTGGACCATGCACTATCAGGCCCAGGACACGCACTGTCTCCTCTCATCCTCACAACCATCCAATGAGCTGGATACTTTATCTCCATTTTATAGACGAGGACATGGAGTCACAGGAAAGGTAGCAAATTTCCACTCCCTTGGAAGATGTACCTTGGAACAGATGATTCAAATCTGGGTCTCTTAGGTTTGTGTAGTAATTCCTCACAGGCTACAAGTCCAGGAGCGTACTTGCTACTGGATCTCCTGAAATGGGAATAAAAAAGGTCCTTGTAGATTCCAGTACCCTCTTTCCCTCCACTTTATGTCATAAATTCAGGCACTCAAGCATTTCAGCATTGTCTTAATAAGCATTTATTAAAGACTTAGTAAGACACCTGATATCACTGAGAAGAGGAAAAGATGAATGAGAAGAAAGAGGGAAGGGATATAAATATACATAAGACATAATCTGCCTTCAAGGACCCTGTATTAGGAAAGCTAAGGCTTATATGCACATAACCATGAAATAGTGGAGAATGTGTTGGGTCACAAGAGAAATATAAGCTAAGATTAATTCCTGCTGTGCCTCTGAAATACAGGTAGGATGTTGATGGGTAGAGAGGCAAGAGGAGAGCATTCCAAAGCAGGCAGTCATAATTTGGAGGGACATTTCCTCTAAAGTCATTTCAGAACCTCTCTCTTCAGATTAATCAAGCTGGTGGAGCAGGGAGCACTTTGTTCTTAAGAGGGACTCACAGTCAAACAAAACATATGTGATACATGGCTGAAATGTATTCCTCATATCCAAAGCAGAATATATTTAGACACGTTTTAATACTTCCCTAGATAAGAGAGACTTCTATTTTCTCCATTAGGTTTGTTGTTTTAATTTCAGCTGTACAACTACCATGGCCAGCTACAGGGGAGTTAGAGAGAGGGGAAGGAGAGGAGGAAGTTCCTGATGGTGATTTGCTATGGATCACTTTGGCGTGCTCTCCATTTCACCAATAACTCTACCTGGAAGCCTCCTGAAATTCCAGCAAATCCTCTCCGGTGTAGGGTTAAGAGGGTGGGACATATGGGGAGAAAGGCTACGGACTGAGTTGAATATGATAAATTCCTGGGCTTTCAGTGTGATTGCTTCTTTCTACCCTCTTCTCACTTATGTCAAAAAAGACTATGAAGACAGATTGAAGTGAGGGGAACTTTGTAGAAAGCATTTTGTTTTGTTTTGAGGATGTGGTGCAGGAAGAGAAACGGGAAGTGGAAAGACTAGAATATGGAAGCTTTGAATGTCAGATTATGGAATTTAGATGTTCTGTAGCAGGTAACGTAGAAAACCTTGGATCTTGAAGTTTGTTGTTGTTTTTGTTTTTAAGGTTTGTTTGTTTGTTTGTTTGTTTGTTTTGACATAACCAGATTCCTAAGTAGAGGAAATACCTTGAAATGGGATAGTATTTTCTTTTCCAATTATAGAAATAAGTCTTATGCGTAGAAGATGTTAAGGGTTGTTGTTTGTTTCATGTTCAACCTCTTTCAAGGGTTATTATATATTCAGTCCATGGTTTCCCTAGATAGTATTATAATGGTATTTTTAGGGGAGTCAATCCCAAACTTACTTCTGAGAAACTTGACAAAATTCCAATCCAGTCAACATTTGAGGTAGCCAAACAAACATTTACATATTTCAAATGTCCTTGCAACTGGAATTCATTTCCTTTCTAAATCTCACAAAGGAAATGCTCTGTCCTGGTGTTTCCCTTGATATGTAAGGTCAAGGAATTAATTTTCCCTTTTCTTTTTAAGAGTATGTTCAACATGGGGGCTTTTGCTATCTCTCTGTCTCCCAGCCATCTTCTGAGTCAGATTTCAATAATATCATGACCCATAACTTTTCTTTCAAAATTAGTTCTTTGCAGGAAATCAAAGCTGGAGGAGTGTCTATATTAAATATTGATTTTTAAAAAAGCCCTCACTTTCTTTTGTCCTTTCTTCCTCCTTTCCAGAAGTTGAAAGGCAATATTAGTGAAAGGGTTAACAGCCTTGAAAAAGTCCATTCTAGATGTTCTCTTCCATTTAAGTTTGCTCACTTTTCTCTCCTGGATTATAATAATATGGTTTTAATACCATTTCATCTCAAATAATTCTAATTGTTGAGCAATTAACATTTCTATTTTTCATGTCAATTAAGCCATCACATGCATATACTAAAAGTATTTTAATAAAATTATATTAACTTACAATTTTTTCTTTGAGATGGCCTATAAAGCAACAGTCCAATCTAAAATGAAGTGCAATTTTAAGAAATAAATTTGAAAAGTATATTATTTTTATCTTATTTCAAATTTCTAAGGGCATATTTTCATTGTATAATGTCCTATAAAAATACTAATGGTGGTTATCTATTATGGAATGCCCACCTCTGCCAGGCACTGCTTTACAGAAAGTATAATAAAGACCTCTGTGAGATAAATGTGACCACTATGGCCTGAATTGTGTCTCCCAAAAACTCATATGTTGAAGCCCTAACCCCTAGGGTGACTCTATTTTGAGATAGAGCTTTTAGGAAGTTATTAAGGGTAAATGAGGTCATAAGGGTAGGATCTTAATCCAGTAAGATTGGTAGACTTTTAAGAGGAGAAGTGAGAGACAGAGATCTGTGCATGCCCAGGGGAAAGGCCATGTGAGGACCCAGCAAAAAGGTGGCTGTCTATAAGCCAGGAAGGGAGACCTCACCAAACTTCCAACCTCCAGAAGGGTGAGAAAATAAATTTCCATTGTTTAAGCTACCCAGTCTGTGGTATGTTGGTATGGCAGTCCAAGCTGACTAATACAGTGACTGTCTCCATTTTGTGGACTAGGAAGCGGACAGAGTCAGTGGCAAAACTGGTATTTGAACCTAGATATGTTTGACTATAAAAGCCACTCTTCGGACTGCCCTCTGAATTTTGAGCCAGAAAATAATGAATATAGATAGCCTTTTAAAACAATACCAAGCACTACATCTGTTGTTGTTTGTTTGCATTTTTATTTCTAGTAGGTTTAGCAGATATACACTGTCAGTTGATATTCCTCATTGCTAGTCATTATCATCTGATTTTTGTGTTCTAGCAGGATGTTACTATTTGAGCTTTCAGAATTCAAAGTTAGTATTAAACCATGTAGCCAATCTTCCTGAAATTGCAATGCTGAAAAATCCAAGAAGATTTACTATTGCTGTATTTGCTTGTTGTAAAACATATTAAACACAAAATATCCAGTTTTTGCCTGAAACTAGTTGGCAGTGTCCCATTAAACCATATTAAAATTAACTTCTATTAATTGGATTAGAAATTCAGTGAGAATGACAGCTGCTAGTGCCTTTTGCAGTTACTTTGTTTCTCTATAATCCATATGGCAGAAATCACATAATACTTTTTTCCTTATTGAAATAAACAATTGAGATAAAAAGGTTTGACTTGCTGTGATCAGGGTATGTGTATTTGTTTTTCTTTTTAAAAAAATTTTTTTAGTAAAAACTGAGCGATCTTTTTTCCTCTCTTTTACAGGTTTTCACCAGCCATATTTTTATATCTGATTAGCATTGTTCCATCATTATGGCTTCTTGAAATGCATGATGAGACCCAGGTATGTCCCTTTGGAAAGTAAGAAAGTGGAATATTCATCAGTAAACTACTTTTATACCATAATCCAATTTATTTCAGGAATGCACTTCTCAAAGGAACTGGAGTTATCAAGAATTGAATAATTAAGAGGCCATTAGCAAAAGAAAGTGAATTCATGATCTATCAAAGCAACAAAAATGTTACGTTTGTTTAAGATTTAAGATTACATAATTAATTAACAACTTATGTTAGAGATCTTGTTCCTAAGCACCCCCGGCCCCCAGTGTGCTAGAGTTTACATGGGGTAGGGAGGATTGTGTGTAAAAATTTGGTTTTAAACTTTGCAGATTCAATGAGTTTCTGTATTGTACTACGATTGGGCAGGGCTCAATAATCTAGCATCCTATAAAATGACATTTTTAAAAGTAGCAAAAACTAAAAAGAAACCCCATTGTCTAGGCTCTGCTATGTAAACACAATCAAACTTAGAGGGGCTATTTGAAACAGTCTGTCTTAAAATTCAGGCCTTACAGAGTACAAAAGATTCCTTTTTGAGGGTCCCATGAGCTGTTTTAGTGAAATAGGAATTCTACTCTGGAGCCAGATACGAAGGGTAAAGGAGAGTGGTATGGTATGAGACTCACCACTGGGAAAGGTGGGCTATATGTATTAGGACCACACTGACTTAAAAAATAAACAATGGCTTCCAATGAGAGTCCCTAATCTATATAGAGAGAAAAGAGCTACTAATTTTTAAGTGAGTTGCTTCTTACACGGGCAACCCTAGGTAGCAGGATCGGGAGTGGATTCACAATTTATTACTATTAATGCTCCTGCACAACACTGCAGAGGGCGGACTCCAGCAGATTTCAGCCTGGACCTCACATCTTCTGGGCTCAGGTTTCAGGACTATGTTACAGATAAGCTGTAGTTACAATATAATATTATAGTACTGATATGGTGCATTAGTCAAGATAAGAATTTGCCCCTATACAGATTTCTTTGCTGTGGTTGGTCATTTTATAGTAAAGTTAAGCCTCTGATGTATGTTTCAGATATTCAAACCTTATCTGGAAAATGCTTGCTCCAAATTTTAGGCACACACAGGGGAATTTAGCTCTGTGGACTATTTGTGAAGAATTCCACAAGCGCATACCAGTAAAATAGGCATGAAGAAAATGTTTATCTGCTTTAAATCCCCTATTTAAAAAATATTAAAGTCATAGGCTATCTCTATGACTGTAGCAAAATATTTTTGTAACACTGGATTGGATGGTTCAAGTTATCATGGTTTTTTAAAAATCGTACCATAAGGAGTTAGGGGACTGTTTCAATTTCCTAACTACTTACTACTTTCAGGGGTATGGAAATAAGCTCTGGTGATTTGATTCATTTCTTTCCTTCACATCCGATTCTGTAACATGACTATCATCCACAATAACAATTCATTTCCCCAAATCCTTTTATAATATAAATGCGTTGCACATTTAATTGATATACAGGTCAAATCCCATTACAACAAATAGCATGCAACCAAAAGCTCTCTTTTTAACAAAAAAAAAGATTTTTGAGCCCCAGGCAGTACCTCTCTAATTTTCATACTACAAAAGAAATTGGACCTTTAGTAGTAATGGATTTGACTCATTTTGACACTAAGAATTAAAATGAATGCCCAAAGATTGAATTGGGCAGGGTGGGCAGAGATGGAAGTAGAAAAAAGTAAGAGAAAGGGAGACAAAACAGTATTGGAATTGCATTTAAAGAAATGAGAAATAGCAGAATAAAGGAAGGTACAGCAATTCTCTTAGTCCATCCATTTAAAAAATTTGGTTTTGATAATAACCACTTTTCTTTATGTAGTCCTTTCTTTCAAAGTATTTTCAAATACATTTTCTCCTTTATGAACTCAGCAACTCCGTAAGTTAGGCATGGTATATACATTTCTATTTTAAAGAAGAGGACCCTGAGACTCAGAAAGGTTAAGTAATTTTCTCAAGGCCACATAGCTAATCAATAACAGTTCTGGGGCTTAACACCTAGGTCTTAACCCCTACTCTGTTAAACCACACTCCCTTTCTCAGTTTTGTGTTCTATGTTTTAGAGGAGTTCTCATCAAAATCATGTGATCTTTTTTCATGACAGGAGAGTAGTTTAATTTCCTTTCACATTTTCCATTTATTCTACATCCTAAATGTTCTAACCTATGTCTTGGCATTAGGAAAACATCCTGACCCATCTCATAAAGACATTCCTCCTAGGTGATCAGTTCTGTACCTTCATTTCTGCATCTGGCTAGGTCTACATGACTGGAAACGAGATGATTATGACAACAGTTATGACCGTAACTCTTAGGTCTACTTATGAAGTGGCACAATTAAAGCAATGGAAACTTTCTGGTCTTGATGGTGTTAGGGTCTGGTTTGACCCAGAGGAATATTATTGAAGCTAATAAGAATTTTTAAGACACAGCCCATGAAAAAGTGGTTTGTTGGTACCCAGATCATCTGCATTAACTCACCTATACAATGCTAAATGGAAATAATATTACCATAAAAACAATACAAGTCAGGTTACATTGTAGGAATCAAACCAGTTGTTCTTTGCAGTCCTAACACTGCTGCCACTTAAAGGAAAATCTCATCAATTTGTAACAAGTAGAATTACAAGAATGGAATGGGACTCAGGTTAAAATATCATAATATGGACCACAAAGCTATTTGCCACTGCAGGGCAGATGACTTCTTTTTTTTTTAAATAATCAGATGTCTACGGATTTTTAGTGTTAAAGATGTAAAAAAAAAATATCAAGGTTACCACTTTTAATAAATAGTCTGCTTTCATGCTTGTGGAATAAAGTGGTCAAAATTGTTTCCTCTTGCCCATTTGATTCTCACAAAGATGCAATGAGGATTTGTTGCTTGGTTCTAAGATTTAATTTTTTATCTTCATTATCTTTTCCTGGAGCCTTAGCTGTACAGAAAAAAAAGTATGCAAACAGCTGGATTTTTGCTATTAGAGATATGGCACATGGCCATTTTTCCTAAGTATTCTTGTCATTTCACCCATAACACTAGTTGTTTTGATGGAGAATAGAAAAAAAATAGCTTCTTGACAGACTTCCTTTTTACTTTTTCAAGTAGCTTATAGAATGATTGATGCAGCATCCAGAATACTTAAGAAAAATACATTTCTTACAGCATTAGCATTTTTTTAAAAAATAGTTTCTCTCTAAATCCAAATATGTGACCACGGATACACGGCCATGGATACACGGTGGTGGAGGTGGTGATGGTAGTGATGTGTGTGTATGTACGTGTATGTTTCAAAAGTATGTTAGCCCTGCAGGTGTTTAAAAAAAAATCAACTTTTTTTTAAGACAGTTTGTGAAATGATCATTAGTTACACTTACATTTTCAAGTGCCACTTTTTTTCTCTCTTATATATTTTTTCTCTACCTCGGATTCCTGGCATCTGGATAAAAATCATGCACAGTTCACTTGTAGAAATTTACATGCAAAATGAAGGAACAAAAAGGGAAAAACATTTAGTTTGGGTCTTTGTCAAATTTTCCATAAACCTAAGTTGACCTCCAAACTGACACTAAAATGTATATTTTGATAAAAGAACATGTTAATTTTTTTGGTTGTTTCAGTGTTTAACAGGCAAGATTGAAGACAATTGGATTACCTACTTAAGCAAATGGCATTTTAGATAAAGAGCTTTCTGGACAAGAAAGAAACTTTTAGAATGGATGTTTTGACCAGGATCATACGTGTTTTAATGCTGTCATTGTTGATTTGTTCTACAACTGGTCCAGGGTTCAAGAAAGGAACACCAACTACCACTCTCTGAATTGTACAGCTCTCAAATACCAACAGCATTTCTCACAGAACCAGAACAAACAATCCTAAAGTTTTCATGGAACCAAAGACTCTGAATAACCTAAGCAACCTTGAGAAAGAAAAGCAAAGCTGGAGGCTTTACAATTCCAGACTTCATGTTATTACAGTGCTGTAGTAATCAGAACAGTATGGTGCTGAAACAAAACGGGATGCATAGATCAATAGAACAGAATAGAAAACCCAGAAATAAACCCATAATTATATCATCAGTTAATCCTCAACAAAGCAAGAAAGAATATCCAATGGGAAAAAATAGTCTCTTCAACAAATGGTGCTGGGAAAACTGGACAGCAACCTACAGAAGAAGAAAACTGGACTACTTTCTTACATCATACACAAAAACAAATTTGAAATGGATTAAAGACCTCAGTATGAGACCTGAAACCATTAAGTCCTACAACAGAACACAGACCTTAAATTCTTTGACATCAGCCATAGTAACTTTTTCTAGATATGTCTCCTGAGGCAAGGGAAACAAAAACAAAAATAAACTATTGGGACTTCACCAAAATAAAAAGCTCTGCACAGTGAAGGAAACAATCAACAAACTAAAAGGCAATCTATGGAATGGGAGAAGATACATGAAAATGACATATCTGATAAAGGGTTAGTATCCAAAATATATAAAGAACTTAGAAAATTCAATACCCAAAAAACAAATGTTCCGATTTAAAAAAATGGGCAGAAAAATGACAGGAAAATTTCATTAGCATTTTAAGAAGGAATCCTAAATGGCATGTATTTTCACACCAGATCTAAATGTCTAATTCATTGTAGTCTGTGGTCAGTCATTGGAGACAAAGTCTCAGGGTGTAGTCCAGAAACAGTCATTAAGTACTAAATATGAAGGTAAAGAGGAATTCAGTGACTTCACATTTAAGTAACTGCTTTAAAATGCATTGAATTGGGGTACCTGGTTGGCTCGGTTGGTTAAGTGATCAGCTCTTGATTTTGGCTCAGGTCATGATCTCAGGGTCTTGAGATCAAGCCCCATGTCAGGTTCCATGCTGAGCCTGCTGGAGCCTGCTTAGAATTCTCTCCCTCCCTCTCCCTGTGCCCCTCCACCCCTCTGCTCACAAGTGCTATTTAAAATAAATAAATAAATAAATAAATAAATAAATAATAAATAAATAAATAAATTTTTAAAAAATGCATTGGATAGCATAAAGAAAGTGAATGATTTACCCATATTTTTTAATTCTCAGCTAAAGGAATAAAGTCCCCTCTTATCCATGAGGGATAAGTTCTAAGTTTCCCCAGTGGATGCCTAAAAATGCGGATAGTACCAAAGTCAACATCTATACATGCGATAAAGTTTAATTTATAAATTAGGCACAGCAAGAGATTGACAATAACTAATAATAAAGTAGAATGATGTACTATATAAATATGTACTATAATGATGTACTATAATAAAAGTTATGTGAATGTGGAAAAAGAAATGGGCAGAAGACATGAAGAGACATTTCTCCAAAGAAGACATACAGATGGCCAACAAATCCATGAAAAGATGCTCATCGTCACTCACCATCAGGAAAATACAAATCAAAACTACAATGAGATATTACCTCACACCACTCAGAATGGCTAAAATCAACAATACAAGAAAAAAACAGGTGTTGGCGAGGATGTGGAGAGAAAGGAACCCCTGTGCACTGTTGATGGGAATGCAAACAGGTACAGCCAATGTAAAAAAACAGTATGGAGGTTCCTCAAAAAGTTAAAAATGTAACTACCTTATGATACAGCAATTGTACTACTGGGCATTTACCCAAAGAATAAAAAAAACACTAATTCAAAGGGATACATACTCCCCTATGTTTATAGCAGCATTATTTACAATAGCCAAGATATGGAAGCAGCTCAAGTGTTCATAGATAGATGAATGGATAAAGAAGATGTGCCATATATATATAAAATGGAATATACTCAGCCATAAAAAAAATGAAGTCTTGTCATTTTCAAGGACTTGAATGGAGCTAGAGAGTATAATGCTAAGTGAAATAAGTCATTCAGAGAAAGACAAATACCACTGATTTCACTCATGGAATTTAAGAAAGAAAACAAATGATCAAAGGGAAAAAAAGAGAGAGAAACCAAGAAACAAATTACGGAGAACAAACTGATGGTCACCAGAGTAGAGGTGGGTGGGGGAGTGGGGGAAATCGGTGATGGGGATTAAGGAGTGACTTGTCATGGTGACCACCAGCTGATGTATGGAATTGTTGAATCACTATATTGGAAACCTGAAACTAATATAATACTCTATGTGTACTCACTGAAATGAAAATAAAAATTTAAAAAATTCTACAGCTCTGCACAATGAACTTGGAGCATCTATATCCTCATAGACTTGTGGGAAAATAAAACATGTATAGTTGACTTTCTTCTCATATTAACTGAAAAGTGGTTTTCTGTTTTAAGACTATAATCTGAATTTTGGAAATATTTATGCATATTGTGTAAATCCACATATCTACTCATAATGTCTTAGATAACTGAAGCCATCTTCAATTCTACATATTGTGGAGTTTTTTTTTAACATACTGCTTTTTTACAAAATTCTTAGTATTGCAGTAGCCAATCTGAAGGAACGTCACAAAATACCAGCAACAAAGAAAACTTCAATCAAACTCTGATATCAAGTGAACAAGCCAATGGAGCAGATGATCTCATTAAGACGGTGAGAGATTTTTCCACTGTATTTTAAAGGATCTGGCAAATCGCCTTTTCATTTGGTGAGGATAACATGTTCTACATCTTTCAGCTCATTCTTTCCTAAGGAAATTTGCCAGTTGTTTAATTGCTCAGGAATTTGCAATAATTGTATTTTTATATATTAAGCACATTTAATATGCATAATGGTCATATATATCTTAAATATATTAATAGATATATTTAACTTGCAGCATTAAGTAACCTTTAATACTTAGGTCAGATAATATATGCACAAGCGAGATACATATTATTTATGAAAGAATGATATACTTAAAAGACTGGGATCTGGCCTATATATTTTTAGGTGTTTATATTAATAAAATACGGAAGATTTCCAGCCAAAATAGAATCACTTCTTTGTTCTTCACTTGCCTGATATTTGTCAACCTAACCGTGACCTATTATAAAATGGTATATGGGAGAGACTCACGGCCCATATAAATATGACCGATGAGCCACATTTTCAACAGATTATTGATTCTAAAAGGTTTAACTGAATTGGCCTTGGATTCTAATTCAAGCTCCAATCACAGCTGACTGATATCACTTTGAACAAGTCACTTAATCACTCTGTATCTCAGTTTTTCATCTGATAATTGAAAATATTAATATTTACTTTGCTAATATGCTTCCTATAAGAATCAAGTAGGATGTATGTGAAGTCTCATAGAAAAAATATGAAACACTGTGTAAATAAAAGATCACTGATCTTCATGCATGGCTTCAGTCAGGTTAGCATTCTGCCTTGTCTTTTATCCTCCCTCTACCTCTACACTTGACATCAGTAAGTAATCAAGAGGAGTAAATAGATCTTGCACAAACGTAGTTAGGTTACTTGTATAAATCGTTGCAATCAACTATCTAAGTCACTGGAGAACTACACTCCTGTAGTCTTTAAAAGGTTATAGCCTCTAAGGGCCAATAATATATTTTAAAACTTTTTTAGAAGTTAAATGGGCAAGAGATATCATTCAGAATACATGAAAGGGGTGTAAATTTTTCTCTGAGTTCAAGACTAAGGACAGAATAAAATTTGGTTGCTAGTTTATGGATTTTTCAATAGTATGTTAAATATTCAGAATAAAAAAAATAACTATAGTTATTCTCTTTCTTTAGCATTTAGGTAATGAATAAACATTATTATATATTTTCTCATTTGATGTAGTAGTGTTTTAAAGCAATAAAAAACAAGAGATTTGTACTATGTTAAAATATTTGCAGATTAATAAATTCAGAGTTGAAATCCCTAAAAGAAAAATACAGGATTTTTTTTTGTGATTATAATATGGTATTTAAAAAGTTTTGCTGTGTGTAATATTTTGTTACAGAAAAGAGTAAAATGAGAAATGATCTTTAAAACACCACCAAATTGGTCCTTTAAATATCAAATGCCACAATCCTACTAGCAAGTGTGGGGTTTAAATTACTTCTTGGTATAAGGCTGCCCCTTTTTAAGGACCACGTTAGCTTTTCCTTCCCCCAGAGTGTCCAGTTGAAAGGCGTTTTATTTTCTTTAGTAAGTGAAGAATCATTTTCTGAAAATGACCTTCCACAAAAGCTAACCCTTGATTGAAAGCCGTGGTGAAGAAGGCGTATCTCTCCAAGGTGGTAGCTCACGAACTTCTCTCTGTATGACATTTTTGCTACATAGGCCAGAGTTTTTGTAAATAACTTATCTACAGTATGTGAGAAAGTTTGGACTTTGGGACTCCATCAGACATTCTTGTTAATGCTCATAATTGGAAGATGGCTTCTACCCATTGGAGGAGGGATCACTCGGGACCAACTCTCTCAACTTCTCCTTATGTTTGTGGGGACAGCTGCTGACATACTGGAATTCACAAGTGAGACCCTGGAAGAACAAAATGTGAGGTAAGCAGGCCCACAAGTTCAGGCCCCCCACACTTGTCTATTTGTTCTATTATTTATATTATGCACAAATAAGGATTTTCAGTCTATTGTATGTCCAGTGATAGAATCATAGAATTTCCTAGTGTTCAGATACATACTAAGTACCAGCCCAGTTTATAAGTATATATATCTGAACTTCCTGCTAAAGAGAAAGGGCAAATAATATTGCCTTTGGGTGAGAACAGAGAAGCTCTACACCTCTGCGTGACCATGGGTTAGGTGGGGCCATGGTTGTTAGAAAACCTTCAGGAGGTGGAATGACCATCCACAGCTCCTCTCATGTTCTCAAGTGTGCTGGAATGTAGCCAATCACAAAATTCTCTTCTAGAGCACAGCATAGCTACAATTCCAGGAAAGCACCTAGAAAAGATAAAGAGAAATCTCTCCTCTACCTAGCTGGGAATTTATATTCCCTGGTGTGAATGGAGAATGGGGCAGATTAGGTTTATTTTACTAAATTTTATTTTTAGTCAGTTTTGTTCAAAGTGCCTAAAGGCCTTCTGGTGTAGATGCCTATAAATTAAAACTTATTGAGTTGGTACTTTTATTTTTGCCACAAGCAAATAAACTCAGAATCCATGATCACATCTGTTTATGGAACCACTTTCTTACCTTTAGGGATTTAAGTCTCAGTGCCTGAATGTACTTTCAGCTTGGGTTGTTTTGCACTATGCTATAAAAATAAATTGCAATGAAGCTGGCTTTTAATGCTACAGTTTACTTTATGCTGTGTTTCTCAAATAACGAAACATAAAGCTGAGCAAAATACACTAACTTACTGAGTAAACTTAATATCCCAATTATAGCACAAAGTACATCTGTAACCAGAGGTTACCTTTACATGATCATTTCCTGCTTCATTTATACTAATTTTTCTTATACTTTATTAAGTAAACATAGACTTTTAAAAAGAATCCAGTGAGTTGATCCATTATCCTCAAAATATTGATGCTAATTTTGTAACTTTAATATCTTATATTTGGTCAGTCCTATACATTGTATAACAAATTCTCAAATACTTTAACATTTGTAATACAATGGGGTTGCATGAAAAACATGAAGAAATCATAACCAAGCACAGAAAAACAATAAATAACTACAGGCACAGTGACAGGGACATAAAAATATAAATATGACTAGCTATATCTCTATAGAAATAAACACATATATGCTAAATATCTAGGGAGACAGGAGGGATATGGGGTAGGAAATAGAGTATTCATGAGAGATATGTTTTGTGGGGCTGGTAATAAAAATGTGAGAAATGCCAAACCCAGCTACTTAAATGGTCTGTTTATTAGGTCTATCCACAAATGACACTAAGGTGCATTTTATAGATCAGTGTTTGCCAATAGATGTTAAATATTCAATATGCTAATCATTAAAATCTTAATTTCCCAGAAAAAAAATCTTTGAAAATCATGAGGTATTCATTCATTCATCAACTGTAGATTGATTATGTAGTATGCACCAGGCAGTGTGCTAGGTGGAGACTGGGGAGCAAATGGTAAGTTGTGAGAGAAATTCTGGACACACCGTCCTCTCCCAACCCAGGTGATTTCAATTCAGCAATTTCTTCTGTCACCTACAAATCAATCAGATGTTTCAAAAATCTTTTTTTTTAATTTTAAACTTGTATTACATCCTTAAAAGGGACCAGATACAGTATGCCATGGTTCTTGTTTTAAAATTTCTTTTCAGGCTTCATGGTCTCAGACTGAAGTCATTTTATTTTTAATATAATTGCATTGTGTCAATGTGTAGTCTCCACTCCCGCATGTCTCCATCACTACTCAGACTCCAAAGTCAAGGCCCAGAGAGAACCTAGAATTTTTTCTCCCTCTTAAAACCCACCTCCTGACTCATAATTTCGTCACTGGTCTCATCTATACTGTAAGAATTGACACTGCAAATGTCTGTCTCTTCAAAGGAGAGACTTAAACTCTCACACTGAGGCAAAGCTTTCCCCTTTGGACTCAAAAAAGACAATCATGAGAAATAAATTTAATGTACTCATAAAAGATGTTCACTTGTAATAGCAAAGGAGGTTATTTGATTATAACCCACTTAGCATTACCTATTTTTACAACATTTTATTTTCTATTTTATTTTTTTATTTTATTTTTTAAGATTTTATTTATTTACTTGACAGAGATAGAGACAGCCAGCGAAAGAGGGAACACAAGCAGGGGGAGTGGGAGAGGAAGAAGCAGGCTCATAGCGGAGGAGCCTGATGTAGGACTCGATCCCATAACGCTGGGATCATGCCCTGAGCTGAAGGCAGACGCTTAACCGCTGTGCCATCCAGGTGCCCCTATTTTCTATTTTATTTTATCCCATAATTTGAGCTGACAGACTTAGGAGAAATCCTTGAATAATGCGTACACTGCAATGATGTCTACCTCTTTCCTGAATCCTTGCTAAATACCTCAAATCCAATTTTTTTAAACTTAAACCAATTTCTTTCCATATGCCCACTTTAAGTTCATTTGACTAATTCTTATGAATTTACATAGACTTGTGAGATGCTGCAAATTTTTCTTAAAAGCTTGACGTTATACACCATAAAATTCAACTATTGTAATTCTATGGTTCAATGATATTTAGTAAATTTATTGATGTACAGCCATCATGAGAATCTAGATTCCTTGTGGCTGTTTGGAGTCAATTCTCACTCTTCCTCCCTCCAACCCTAAGCAACCACTGATATGCTTTCTTTCTGTGCAGTCTCCTTTTCCAGAAATTCAGTGTAAATGGGATCATAAAATATGTAGCATTTTGTGTGCGACTTTTTCACGTAGTGTGCTTTTAGGATTCATTCACACTGTTGCATGTATTGGTAGTTAGCTCCTTTTTGATTGCTGAATAGTATTCCATGCATCTACCACATCTTATTTATTGATTCAATAGTCAATATACATGTGTATTGCTATCTTCTTGTTATTAAGAATGATGTTGCTTATAAACATACACTAAAATCCTTTGGATAGATTGGTTTTCATTTTTCTTGGGTCTATATCTAGGAATAGAATGATGGGTTTACGTTAAGTACATGTTTAACTTTTTAAGAAACTGCCAAGCTGTTTTCCAAAGTGCCTGTACTTTTTATATTTCATTCCTTCACATCCTCACCATTTTTTTCACTATTTTGATTATGACCATTCTTTTGGGTTATTGTGGTATCATATTGTAGTTTTAATTTCTGTTTCCCTAATGACTAAATGAGCATCTTTCCATATGCTACTTAGCTAATCCTATATCTCCTTTCAGTGAAGTGTCTGTTCAAATTTTTGCCCAATTTTTGGTTGGATTGATTTTTTTTGTTGTTGAATTATAAGAGATTGTAAGAGTTATTTATATTCTTTATATTCTGGACACAAGTCCTTCATTAGATACATAAATGTGTTTTTCCCCCAGTATATAGCTTGCTTTTCATTTTTGCCATTTAAAAAGTATTTAAAAAAATTTTTTATTTAAATTCAATTTAATTAACATATACTATATTATTAGTTTCAGAGGTAGGATTTAGTGATTCATCAGTTGCATACAACACCCAGTGCCCACCCAGTGCTCCTTAATGATGATCACCCAATTAACCCATAGCCCCCAAATCACCTCCCCTCCAGCAACCCTCAGTTTGTTTCCTATAGTTAAGTCTCTAAGGTTTGCCTCTCTCCCTGTTTTAAAAAAGAATATATTTTAAAAAATTTTTGATAAAGTCCCATGCATCGTTTTTTTTAATTTTATGTAGTGCTTTGGGTGTTGTAGCTAAGAAATATTTTCCTCACCCAATATTGGAAATATTTCCTTCTATAATATTCTGATTTGACTTCTGTGTAGTGTGATATAAGGATCTAAATTTGTGTTTTGTCTTATTTTGTTTTGTTTTTGACATTGTCCCAGAACATTTTTTTGTCCTAGCTGAGACTAATTGTCTCTGCAATATTTGTTGAAAAGACTATCCTTTCCCTATTAAATTACCTTGATATCTTTGTCAAAAGTTAATTGGCCACATATGTAAGGGTTTTTCTAGACTTTCTATTGAATTCCTTTGCTCTATATATTTATCCTTATGCCAGTACCACACTATTGTGATTACTGGAATTTTATGGTAAGTTTGAAACTAGATGCTGTAAATTTTCTAACATTGTTCTTTTAATCTTTTTTTTGGGAGGGGAGCTATTCTAGGTCCTCTGTATTTCCATTTAAGTTTAATGATCAGCTTGTCAAATTCTACAAAAAAATCCTGCTGAAGTCTTGATAAGGATTGTATTAAATTTAAGCAGCAATTTGTGAAGAAATGACATCTTAATATTAAGTCTTTTAATGTATGAACATGAATTATCTCATCATTTATTCAAATGTTCCTTAATTTCTCTCAGCAATGTTTTGTAATTTTCAATATGTGGGTCTTGGCTGCTTTTCCTAAACTTATTCTTAAGTATTTTATTCTTTTTGATAGAATTATTTTCTTAATTTCTTAATATCATTTTCATGTTTTTTATTGCTACTACATAGAAATACAATTGATTTTTGTATAATGATCTTGTACCCAGCAATAATGCTAAACTTCTTTATTAGTTTTGTAGATTCCCCAGGGTTTTCTACTTATAGGATAATGCCATTTGTAAGTAAAGGTAGCTTTCATTCTTTCTAATCTGTACAAATTTAATTTCTTTTTCTTACCTTATTACACCGGCTAGGATTTCTAGTACAGTGTTAAATAGAAGTATAAGAGTGGGCATTTCAATCTCAAAGGATAAGCATTCTGTCTTTCACTATTAAGGATGATATTAGGTATAGGTATTATACAGATACACTTTGTAGATGCCCTTGATCAGTTGGAGGAAATTCCTATTTATTTCTAGGTTATTGAGGGTTTTCTTTCTTTCTTTCTTTCTTTCTTTCTTTCTTTCTTTCTTTCTTTCTTCTTTCTTTCTTTCTTTCTTTCTTTCTTTCTTTTTCTTTCTTTCTTTCTTTTGACATTGGATTTTGTTAAATTCTTTTTCTATTTTTATCAAGATTATTATGTTGTAGTTATCTTTCATTCTATAAATATGGTATTTTACATTAACTAAGTTTCAGATGCTAAACCAACCTTGACTTCTTGGGATAAATCTCACTTGATTATGGTGTATAACGGTTTCAATGTATTGCTAATATGGGTTTGCTAACATTTTGTTAATAATTTTTATATTTACCCACATGAACATATTCTTTTAGTAATATTTTCTAATTATATCTTTTTCTGGCTTTAGTATTAGAATAATAATGGACTCAATGAATACTTGAGGAAGCATCCCTTCTTTATTTTCCAAAAGACTTTGTAAAGGATTAGTATTGTTTTTTTCTTTGAATATTTTATAGAATTTACCTATGAAGCCACCTGGGTCTATGCTTTTCTTTTGGGGAGATATTTTATTACTAATTCAACATAATTATTTCATTATGAGCCTATTCAATAATTCTATTTCTTCCTGAGTTAGCTTTGATTACATTTTTTTATTCCTAGGAATTTTTCCATTTCAAATAAATTATGTAGTTTTTTATATAAAGTTTTTAATGTTAATTTTTTATATTATTCCTTTAAACTTGTGTCAGTTTCTACAGGGTCACTTATTATGCTGCCTTTTATATTCTGAGTTGGTCATTTGTGTCTTCTCTGTTTTTTGTCTTTTTTTTTTAGATTTATCAATTTTGTTGATCCTCTAAACCAACTTTGACTTCATTGATTTTTCTCTATTATTATTCTGTTCTCCATTTCATTGATTTGTACTCCAATGTTTAATTTTTCCTTCTTTCTGCTTGCTTTGGATTTAATTTGCTGTTTTTTCCCCTAGTGTCTTAGGATGGAAGCTTAGATTATTGATTTGAGATCTTTCTGCTTTTTTAACATGACATTCAAAGCTACACATTTCACTCTAATTATTGCTTTATCTATGTCCCATAAGCTTTGATATGTTATCTTTTTGTTTAATATGGTTCAAAATATTTTCTAATATCTCCTATGATTTATCCTTTGGCCTATGGATTATTTAGAAGTAAGCTATTTAATTTCCAGATAGAGATTTCCCAAATTTCTTTTTGTTGTTTTTTATTTTAATTCTGTTTTAGTCTTCAAATTATTTTAACCTTTTAAATTTATTAAGACTTATCTTATGGCCTAGCATATGGCCTACCCTGGAGAACATTCTACATATGCTTGAAAATAATGTGTATTTATCTGTTGTTTGGTTGAGTGCTCTGTATATGTCAGCTGTGTCATGTTGGTTATTAGGTTATTTAATTCTTCTGTATCCTTACTGATTTTTTTGTCTAGTTATTATATCAATTATTGAGAGTAGGGCATTGAAATCTTCAACTCTAATTATTGAATTGTCTATTTCCTTTTTCAATACATCAGTTTTTGCTTTGAGTGTTTTGAGGCTCTGTTTTTAGGTGTGTATACATTAATTTTTAAAACATCTTCCTGAGGTAGCAACTGTTTTTCATCATAAATATCACTCTTTTTCTCTAGTAATATGTCTTGTCTGAAAGTCTATTTTGTCTCATACAAACTTAGGTACTCTATTCTGATACTGTTGGTATGGGATATTTTTTTTCCATCCTTGTACTTTCAAACTCTTGTATCTTTGCATCTAAACTGTGTCCCTTATAGATTACATATAGTTGAATTTTCCTCTTTTTCCCCAGTCAAACTTTGTCTTTTAATTGGAGTGTATATTAGTTTCCCAGAGTTGCCATAATGAAATACCACAAACCGAAAGTCTTGAAACAACAGAAATTTATTTTCTCACAGTCCTCAAGGCTGAAAATCCAAATCAGTGTCAGCAGGGCTGGTTTCTACTGGAGGTTGTGAGGCAGAATCTGTTTGGTGCCTCTTCCCTGGATTCTGGTGGTTGCTGGCAATTCTTAGTTTTCCTTTGGCTTGTAGACACATCACTCCAATCTCTGCTTCTGTCTTCACATGGCATTCTCCTCAGTGTTTCTGTCAGTGTTTTCACATTTTCCCCTTCTTAAAGGAACACCAGTCTTTGGATTAGGACTCAAATTAATCTAATACGACCTCATCTTAACTTGTTTACATCTGCAAAGACTATTTCCAAATAAGATTACATTCTGAAGTCTTAAGTAGACATGAGTTTTGGGAAGACATCACTCAACCTATTACAATGTATTTATTCCATTCATATGCAATGTAATTATTGATTTGGTTGGATTTCTATCTGCCGTTTTGTTACTTGTTTTTTTATAAGTCTTAGGTCTTTTTCATTCCTGTGTTACTCATTTACTACTTGAAAAAATATTTTTAACAAACAATTTTAATTGATTTTTTGTATTTTATTGGTAGTTACTACAGGGATTACAATATGTATTTTAAATCTTCATACGCTACTGTAAGTTAACAGATTCATTTCTTCCCCCTCTTTTTTGCTATTGTCATTATATTACATCGTTTTATTTTACAAACCAAACAATACAGCTTTATAATTATTTTTATAGACTTTAATTTTTCAAGAAATTAAGAAAAGAAAATATATGACTGTATACTTATGTGTTCTCTTATATTTGCCCACAAGTTGAAGATTCTCTATTCCTTCTTGTGAATTTGAGTTACTGTCTGGTATCATTTCCATTCAGCCTGAAAGACTTCCTCTATTGTTTCTTCTAAGGCAAATCTGCAACCAACAGATTCTCCCAGTCTTTGTCTAGAAATGTGTTTATTTTGCCTTCATGTTTCAAAAATAGTTTTGTTGGGTGAGAATTCATGGTTGTCAATTTTTACTTCAGCATTTTACATATATAATTCCACTGTATTCTGGCCTTCATTATTTCTGATGAGATGTTAACCTTTTTTATGTTTGTTTGTTTTTTGTTTTTTGTTACCCCGTATAGGCTGTCATTTTTCTTTTGTTGTTTTCAAGATTTTCTTTTTGACTTTTTGTGATATATGTAGGTGTAGCTCTCCTTGTCTTTAACCTTACTACAACTTTGTTGATTCCCAATCTTGGATCTATAAATTATGTTTTTCCTCAAATTTAGGAGTTTTTAGCCATCATCTATTCAAACATTTTCTGGTCCATTCTCCGTCCTTCTGAGACTTCTATTACAAATAAGTATGCCTAAGTGTGTTCCATAGGTTTCTGAAACTCTGTTTTTTCTTCCATCTGTTTTACTCTTTTCATCAAATTGGATAATTTTCATTGATTTATCTTCCACATCACTGGTTCTTTCTTCTTCCATCTCAAATTTATGTGTAGACTCAAATTGTACAGTACACCTACTGAATTTTTCATTTTGGGTCTCCTATTTTCAACTACAGAATTTCTATTTAATTGTTTTTACAGCTTATATTTCTTTATTTAAATTATCTATTTGCTGAGTCATTGTCATATTTTTCTTTAATTTGTGGAATATAGTGTTTTTTTTATTCTTTGAACATATTTATATTAGTTGCTTTGATGCATTTGTCTGTTAAACCCAACATCTGGACCCCACTAGAGTCAGTTTCCATTGTTTTTTTTCCTGAGTATAGGTCAGTCATTACTGTTTTTTTGCATGTTTTATATTTTTGGTGGAAACTGGACATTTTAGATTGTATTTTGTAGCAATATATTATCCTCAAGCTTCCTCTGTACTTTAGGCTTCTTGGTGGTGTTGTTTTTGTTGTTTCAATAAATTGCCTGAACTTAATCTGAGGAATCTCTCTTCCCTTATATTGTAGCCATTGATGTCTCTGCTTTTTTAAATTCTTCTTTTGCTTGTTTGTTTTTAGCATGGCCTATTAAGATTATACCTATAACTACATAGCTGTGATTATCCAATGATTTGGACAGGATTTGTGATCAAACACTTCAAGCCCTTATGACCTACACCCTCTGCCAATGTATGGGTTGCATAGCACATTTAAATTCAGAAAGTTTTCATATATACTCAGCTTTTTTCCACTGGATTTTCTTGGATCTTCCTGGCACATGTCTGGCATACATAGAGATCTTATCTAGCCCATCTAAGGCTCTGTTATTTTCAAAATCTCTCCATTAAAATTCAAGTTAGTCTACCATTCACCCCAGCTGGGATTGCAACCATAAAGTAGCAAGGCTGTGGGCTCTCCCATTCATTTCCAACCAAGGTTATTGCTCTTACTGACCACACCTCTAAGCATAAGATTTCACAATCCACTCCAAGTCAAGTCAGCACACTGTGGCCATGAGGGGCCTCTGGTTTTCATTGTCAAACCCTCCCTGGTAAAACTACTACTTTGACTGACCAAGACAGCCTTAACATTCCTCTCAGTTTGACTAAACTTTCAAAAGGTCTGTTGCAACTAATGAATCATTGAACACTACATCAAAAACTAATGATGTACTTACTATATGTTGGCTAACTGAAAATAATAATAGTAATAATAATAATGAATAGTTTCATGAAAAAACTTGCGTTCTTTTTAAAATTAAAAAGAATGAGGATAATGGTATAAAATTTTTTTAAAAAATTTTAAAAAGGTCTGTTGCTGAGTATAGACCTTTGACCACCGTTTCCTTACAGCATTTACTTTAGAAAACTTGCAATTATAAATTCTTTCTCTGCCCCATTGAGATTAAGTCTTCTTCCAGCCTCTTTCTTGTTTTATTACCCAGAAATCTTTCTAATGGATGTAAGAGTCATCCCTTTGAAATATAATCATCAAGAAAGATAGCACCCCTATCTTTTGGTCTCTTTGTGATGTTAGAAGCCTAACTTATATCAGTGCCAAATAGCAAACACACACAAAAATGGTCTCATCATGTTGACCAATCTCTCCCTCTAATGTCCCTTAGTACTTTTGCACTAGCTCACTCCAGTGCTTAAAAACTCTCTTGCCTTTTGTTTCAGTAGGGTTGAAATCAATATTTCTCTCTTTTTGCAATAGTCTTGAATAAAGTCTTCCTTGCCTGTTTAACTCTGTCTGATGCCATTTTTCTTTGGCATAGCCAAGCTGGAGAGGAGTGAAAATATTCCATGGACAAGAATGCCTCAAACTCCCATTCTTCTTAACTGAAGTTCTACCAGTTTCTCATAAATAAGTGTTACTCAATTTGTTATTTGCCTTTGGTTGCTTTTCAGAGACCTGAAGTGGTTATTTTTGACAATTTGTTGAGTATTTTTGTTACAGAGAGGTTTTGCTGAACTTTTCATTCTGCTACAGCCATCCTCCAACATTTTTAACAATTCTGAATTTCAATACCATTGCCAGGAAGAGCAAACTGGTTATTTACACATTAAACATGATCTTTAATATGCAGTCATTTTTTGAAATCATTTATTAAATGATCATTTATTAAAGAGATCATTTATTAAAAAGAAAAAAATCTGTTCTCAAAACATTACTGTTATCTCACTGTATTTGACCACACAAAGGAGAATTTTCCTGTTTACACTGAGTTTTCTTCATTTGAATCCTTTTGCTTTTCTTCTAGGGTAGATTAATACTTCATTTTCTCATTTCCTTTTTCTCTCCTCTATTTTTTTTTTCTTCTCTGAGAGGTTTGTTGGATGATTTTCTAAAAACTAGGTGAATTAGGGGAGTCTAAGTGGCACAATCAGTTATATTTCCAACTCTTGGTTTCAGCTCATTTCGTGATTTTGGGGTTGTGAGATTGAGTCCTGTGTTGGGCTCTGCACTCAGTGTGGAGTCTGCTTGAGTTTCTCTCTCTCTCTCCCTCTGCCCCTGTCCCCATACTCACACACTCTCTCTCTAAAATAAATAAATAAATCTTTAAAAACATAAAAATAAAAACTAGGTGAATTCTATTCACTGATTACCTCTTATCTACAGGAACATTTACGTGTCCAAAAAGAAACAGTTAAGCAAATTATCAAGGTATGACTTTATTTTTACTTTATATCCAGTAAATTTGGTGCATTGATCTACCAAATTCTAGTCTTTTAGTCTCCTAATTTTCCAAGTACAGAAGTGATGCTCACATGTATAATTATATTTGTCAAGATCTTTTGTCTCCATATGAATAGAGTCCATTGTCTGCTTACATGCTTCTCAGTTGACATTTATGAAGACATTACACATGAGAAAATGGGGTGAGACAATTAGGGGAGACAGTTACACAATGGAGATAATGTTGGATAAATTCACTCCAAAATTCCTTCACATTTTGAGTGATTGCCATTTAAGCTCAGTGATTTATTTACTTTCCTTTTAACCTTCCTGAGTAACTTTTACTATCTGACTTCATACAAATTTGTCTGCTTCAAAAATTTTCTGGCAGTTTTTTCCAAAGTTATTTTTTATAAATTTACTAATATGCTTCTTAACACTCACATTTTCTTATATTTTGGGTGTGTTCAGATATGCAAAAGATATATGTTCATTATTGTAATGTTAGAATTTGGCTTACTTAGGGCTAGGGTTTGTTTATTATTTATCCTTATTTTGTATAATGATGGAATTAAAACACAAAGAGTTTAAAATAATAATAAAAATTATTTATAATTATTATATATATTATAATTATTTATAATAAAAATTATTGCTGCTGCTGCTACTACTACTATTAGGTAATGTTTATTTATCTCTTGCTGTGCTCCAAGTACTGTTCTAAGGGTTTTAGTTGTGATAAGCTATTTAGTCTTTACAATACACTATGAAGTAGATACTATCATTATCACCATTTTATAAGCTGAACTGTGGCAGCCAAGAGAAGTTGAGAAAGTCTCAAGGTTACATGGTAATAAAAAATAACACCTAACTTACATAATTAGGCTGTTTTGAGTGTGTTCTAAGAGCTTTATATGTTTAATATATTTTTATAATATACTTAATATAGTTATCATATAAAATCTAGTCTCTATTAAATTATTATTGTTATTTTCATATCAAATATGGATAAACTAAAGCATATAGATGTGAAATTAATTTTTCATCTTCATGTAGTCAGTAAATATCGACCTGGGATTGGAGGCCCACATCCTATCTCTCTGGTGAGGATTGGAGCTGGTATTGGAACTCCAGCCACCTAGCACCAGACCTTAGACTTTACCATTGCTTTCTGCTGCCTTGCAGACTAATTGCACATGAGTTGTTGGTAGAATTATTGAAGTTTGGGATTAGAAGAATCTTCAAAAGTAGCCACCTATTGAACAATCTATTTTACATCTGTTGCAAAATCCTCTCCAGAATTTTCTCAACAAGTTTTTGTCCAGACTTTCTTTGAAAATTTTCACTAATAGAGACTATACTAACCCCAGGGCAACTCATTCCGTTTTCAGTTGATATTATTAGAGAGTACTTTTCTCTATTGTGATAAAATTTTCATTCTTATAGGCACCACTAAAAATTCTTTCAATCTGAATTGGCCTTCTGAAGTCACAAGAAATAAGTTTAATTCCTTTTCCACATGATAGTCTTTTAAATATATGAAATAAAGTTTTTAGGGACTCTTCTCTGAGTTTCTTGAGTTATCCCACATATAACATGGCTCTGAGATCTCTCAACATTCTAGCCTCTCGTCTTTGAACCAAAAACTTTATAAATTTTCCTCCTAAAATATTAAGCACAATACATAGTAATTCTGATATATTCTGAACATTATAGAATACAGCAGGGCTAAAACTTTCTATTTCCTCTATGGAAATAGTATAGTACAGTGTTTAAAAGGGTGGATGCTGAAACAAGCTATCTAGTTCTGACTTCTGCTTCCAACACTTATCACCACATTACTTTGGACAACTAGAGTTTCTACAACTCTATGCCTCAGTTTCCTCACTGGTCAAATAGGGATAAGTATAATTATTTAGTAAAACTGGTATGAGGATTAAGTATGATCATAGTTAAATCATTAGAAAACTTCCTGAAACAGTATGAGCTTGGAAACTGTAGGTAAAATGTTTTAAAAACGCAGGCACTTATTGAAGGTCTATTTTGTATAGACACTGACACTGCAAGATGGAAAAGTTATAGACTGCATTCCCTAGGTATCTCCACTTCAAATTCTAGACTTTATACTTAGGAAATGACCTATGATTGCATTTGATTTTGGAAAATCATAAATCCATGTCATACTGTGGACTTATAATCAGATAATAGCAAGGGAAAATCCCTGAGCCCTTTTTATGGCAGCTGCTGTGAAATGCTACCTCTTCTATCCTGTTCTAGGTCATCTGGTTACATCTTGTCAAGATCTTTTGAGATCCTGATTGTGTCTTCTGGGGTAATGGTTTCCCATCCAACCTCCATGTCATATGTGAATACAAGAAGCCTTCCATCAATGTGGCAACCAAGTCATTGGTGAAACGTGAAATGGAATAGAATCAAAGGAGAGCCTGCAGCAGCCCTTAGAGAGTTCCCTTTGGGGAGTCATTTACACAGTTAAGAAATCCACCTAACTGTGCTTATACCCAGAACATTTCTTAATCTTGTTAATAAGAACACTGTGGGAGGCTTTTTTGCAAGCCTTATTTAAACCCGAATGTCTAAAATTAATTTATATATCATTACTTGCTTGGTAATCCTAACTCTATTGAAGAGAGAGAGAGAGAGAAAATCTTAGTATGCTGAGTGTAATCGTTCCAAGCAACCTGTGCTAATTCCTAGTAATTATTGTCTTCTATAAGGGCTTTCAGAAATCTTCTAAATAACCACTTATATAACCTAACTAGGGATTAATAGTAAATGTGCCTCTTGTACTTTAAGATATATTTCTGCTTCATTTTGAAAATTAAGACTTTTTTGTCGTCACCCTTGTCTCTGCCACTAACTGCCAAGATAATGATGGCTTAGAAATATCATTTACAATTTCTCTCATAGTTTTTGAGATCTAATTTTTCAGGGCCTCAATACTTGAAGCATTTAAAAATATCCCTTACAACCACCTCATTTATTTTGGTTTCAACTACTCCTCCTTGGTGCCTTTCTATCCCTCTCCAATCTGAAAATCCCTCTTGACAGAGAAGTTGGCAATAAAATCTATTATACCCCTAATCTCAAATTGCTAACTTCCTTTGTATTTTTGCTTAAAAAATAACTTTGATATTTCTTTAATATCCTTTGTATTTTTATAACATCTATTCTTCCCGAATTCAGTATTCAAGACCGTTATCAGGTCGATGACATTTGTATATTTGTATATTTGCCAACTATGGCCCTTCTTTTGTACATTCAATAATTCCTTCCACAAATATTTGTTGAGTGTCTATTATTTGCTGTTCTAGGCACTGGGGATATAATAGTGAAGGAAACTGTCATATTCCTTGACTTACATCTTAGCAAGTGGTATAAATTTTTTATTATTGGATTTATCTCCCTACTTTTTTTTTCCCAATGGAAATTGATTTTCTTTTACACGCTGAACTTTTAATTGTTGGGCATCATCTAGTCCTTTTGAGATGTATTTTTAAGCTAGAGTCTCGTGATCTTAGAAAAAAAGTTTTTACTTTTTCTTGGAAATTCTTGAAATCAGCCCTCTGAATTTCTGAGTCAAAGTCTAACACTTTTCCGGGGCACCTGGTGGCTCAGCCATTAAGTGTCTGCCTTTGGCTCAGGGCCTGATCCCAGGGCCCTGGGATAGAGCCTTGCATCGGGCTCCCTGCTGGGCGGGAAGCCTGCTTCTCCCTCTTACACTCCCCTTGCTTGTGTTCCCTCTCCCTGTCTCTCTCTGTCAAATAAATAAATAAATAAAATCTTAAAAAATAAAAGTCTAACATTTTTCCTAGCATCTATTGCCAATAATGTCTCCATGATTTTGTAAAACTAAAGACAACAATTTGGTACAAAGAGGCTTTGCCATAATTTATACAGATGTTGGCACATGTGGAAGTTGGATTTTAAGTCTCGAAGTTTTTTTTTTACTTCTTCATTATTCCATTATAATTGTGAATGGATTTTTTCATGGCTTTCTTATATCACTAAGATATTTTGACAACTCTTGAGAGGTTTATTAGTGTATACTCAAATATGAGAAAAAAGAAAAAATATTTCTTTTAAAATGATCATATTTTTTATTACTAATTTAAAATTTTGTCTGCATTCTAGGAATAGTCCTGCCCTCGTCTATGCCATCCTTGTTATATGGACCTGGAGCATGCTGCAATTTCCACTTGACCTGGCAGGTAAGTGTCTCAATGTTTGCTCAAAGAAACAGAAAATTATAACTCTTGGTTATAAACTATAGTCAAGTTAAGGAGGCATGTGAAAAGATTATCATTTTTATCATTTTGATATCCCAGTGTTAGTTCCAGTTCAGTTCAGAAGAAAAGTCGACTGAAACTTAGGATAGCTACTAGTGGATGCATGCTGGTACCTGGTGAGCCTGAGATCCTTGAATGTACTGGAGAACAGCTTTACGTCCACTTCAAGAAGTGGTTCCATCACGTGTGCATTGTAAAGTCTCCCACAAATTAGTTAAGACCTTTGTGTCTCAAATTTCACCAATGAAATGGGACTGATGATCGTAGTTGCTAGAGTTGAAGGTTCTTGTAGTGACTAAATACAATAGAATTTGGAAAGTGCTTGGCACAGGTGCTGGGATACACATTTTAGCTCTTGATATTTTCGGGGCTCATTTTCATTCTTTTGTCAGACCCATGTATAGAATATCACAGGGAGTAAGAGCAGTTTGAGGGCCCCATGGGAAATTAAAATTTTCCTCAGTAGTGGCCCTTGGAATTCCATTGGTCATATTAATAAATACATAAACTTCTAAGACTTTGTAAGAAGAACCTGTTTTCCAAGCCTGTTGTACTAGTGACGGTCTGGAGCTGCATGGTCCAATACATATCCACTAGCCACATGTGGCTGATCATTTTAAAGTTAAATTAATTAAAATTAAATGAAATTAAAAGTTCAGTTCCTCAGTCACACTAGCCCCAGTTCAAGGGCTCGGCTGCCACATATGGCAGCTGTCATAGGCAGCGCATTAGACAGAACGTTTCTACCATCACAGGAAGTTCAACGCTGATCTGGAGTCAGCCCTTAACTTCTGGGAGAGATACCTGGAATTCTGACTTGAGAATTCTCCAGGATGCCACTTTACTCAGAGGAAATTCTAGGATTTAATAATTACATTTTCCTTAAGCCTGACTTCTTTTCTTACGGCACCCTGCTCAATGGCCTCAGGGTTAGAATTCATCTAGAACAGAGATATTTAATGTTTTCTGCATCTTTTGGGGGCTTACTTTAATAGGCTCAGAGCTTTCAGAGGCACTTTTAGAATTTAGCAAACACTCTCTGAAACAAAATTGTCACCAGAATAGACGGGAAGGGTGGCTGTGGTTTTTTAGAAATACCCAAAACTAATTACCAATTAATAATTACAGACAAATGTATGCCAATAATACACACACACACACACACACACGCACACACACAGATTTTGTCGTAATGTGCCCAGTCTGTACCTCTTGATCAGATGGTGTTTCCTGACAGAATATTAGGTACCGTCACTTTAGATGTTGACGAACACTCTTGGAAGGTCCCCTTGGAACCATCTTCTGACCCTCCCTTCTGAAGAGAGGCCACTATTGGGGCACCACATGTTCTCTCTCCCCATCTTCCTCTGCCCCTCCCCTCTCCCTCTAAAATAAATAAATAAATCTTTTTTTAAAAAAAGAGAGAGGGGCCACTATTGCTCTTATGTTGGTTTTTCTTCTGTCATTCACTCTGCTGATGCTCACCTCCTGTATCTTGTGGTTTATAGCCTTGCTAAGAAAATTTTTATTTGGGAAAGAAATTTTGTCAACTTTCAGGAGTGATAATGTTACGCAGCTGTTTGAAAAACAAAGACCAAATGTTACTTCTGACTAAATCGCTATTGTATTTTCCCACAAACAGTACATTATGTTCCCCCATATCAAAGCAGCTTCATAATATTTGCAGGCTCCACTAGACGAAGGCATTCTTTGTTTGAAAATTCCAAATGGAAGGCTTCATTATTATAAAGGATTATTTTATGCTCTTGACCTTGAATTAAATTAGCTTTTTAGAAATTAAAACAAAAAGGTTCATCTGTTGATTGGGCCTCCTTTTGTTCAACTGGAAAATCAGTAATTATATCCAGTGTTTCTTGTAAACTGTGAAACAAAACCATAAGGCATCAGACGAAATAAAATAACAATGGCATTTATTTTGGGCTTTTGTCCCCCCACCATTAGAAAAATATGTTTAACGTGAATTAAGTTTGAATTTGAATTATAAACACTTGCATTTCCACAACATAATTTACACGTACGGCTGAGTGAGTCAACCAGGAAACAGGTAGATCCCAAAGGGAGGATACAGCAGGCTCCTGGCCATGTATCTATACTCTGTCCCATCTTCCAAACTCGGCAGTCAGCTCAGTTATTCATTATCCCAAGGGAAAGAGAGAAGTGAGAAATCAGAGAGGAGCCAGGGGTGTGACTCTAATGGAAACAAAAAGAGCCGGTGGATAAGCGCCCCTCTCCTCACAGACATCATTGTTACCTTGGTTTTCAAAGGAAGAAACTGGGGCCCAGGAAGGTTAAGTAACTTGGCCAGCATCTTGCTAAAAAAACAAACAAACAAACAAACAAAACAACAACAACCAAAAAAACCCGAGGCAGCCAGGCTACCTGGCTTGAGGCCTAAAATGCCTTGCTGTGCTGTCTCTGTACCTGCAGACCCCAGGGAGAGACAAGGTGGTTTCCCTTGTTCTTTGTTCTCTCTAGCCCCATGGATTGTGCTTTCCCCAGGACGGGGACTAAAAGGTGATCTAAAATTTGTGACATGGATGGAAACCCGAGGACTGACTTTCTTTGGTGTGTTTTGTTGAAATTACAACAGATTATTGAGTTTTTAAGCATAAAATGATCAAGGAAGTTAAGTGGTTAAGGGGTGGCTAAGGGTGGTGTTCAATGTTAAGGGTGGTCTCACTCGTTCTCCCAGAATTAAATTACAGAATCGCTCCCAACTGTTAAGGAACCCAGCACCCATCGTGGATGACCCGTTCCCCGTTTCATCGCGTCGTACACATCTCGGAGGCGCGCTAACTGGTCTGTCTCGTGTTCCCAGTGCAGCATGTCGTCTGCCCCTTGTCGGTGGCAATGAGGGGCTTCCCCAGCTTCTTCTTCTGCCAGTATAGCGCCGATCTGTGGAACATTGGAATCAGCATCTTCATACAAGACGGCCCCTTCCTCGTCGTGCGTCTCATACTGATGACCTACTACAAAGTGATAAACCAGATGCTGGTGTTCTTCGCCGCCAAGAACTTCCTGGTGGTGGTGCTGCAGCTGTACCGCCTGGCGGTGCTGGCGATGGACGTGCGCGCTTCCCTCCTCCGCCTGCCCGGAAGCCTGAAGGCGCGGCAGCGCTGCCCCTGCGAGGCCGGAGACCCGGAGACGGACTTGAAAAGGGACTTGGGGGTCCCGCTGCAGGCCTTGCCAGTCCCCCCCGAGGACGCTCCGTCCACCCCGTAGCTCCTTACCGACAGACAGCAGCCGGCAGCTGGAACGTTTGACTTTCCGGTCCTCCGTACGGACAGAAATCTCCTCTCTCTCCCTCTTTTTTTAACGTTGGCATATAATAATTTTCAAAAGAACAACATAAAAAGTGATCTTAAACCAAAGCTGAGGAATCTTCTTTTTTCAACGGAACGGAAAGAACTTTGATTTAGTGGCTCTCGCGACAACTTCTGTGCGACGGTATCAGATGTTCTAGTTGTTCAACGACTAAGTGATTTGTTTGTCTTGAACTGTTTGAAAAGCTATGGACGGGGTGAGAGTGACATGCCCTCAAAAGATTTAGTGCAGACAAACTGTCACGGCTGTTACCTGAAAATAGAGAAGCTTTGAACTTTGGCTCCATTGTCAGACTTTCTCATCTGATCTTTTCTGCAATGGCCCTGACATCAAAAAATGTACATTCAGTGAATGCAGAACAAATGAAGGGAAAAGTGCTTTTAAAATTACCTCACTGTGAGCTGGAAGCAGTGAAAATCTCTGCCCAGCTTCCAGCATTGAGAGCCCTCTCCATCGCTGCACAGACCTTCCCAGGAAAATCATTTTTCTGGGCTGATGTGGTATTCTGTCATGGCACATATGCTCTTACAGAAATTTTATTGCTTTTGGCTTGGGCGCTGCAAAATTCACAGCAAGCCATTTGGGTTGTGAGGCAGGAAATACTGGTAATGCTAACAAAGTCACAATTTCCACTCTGAAACATGCTTTGCAGTATTCGTCAGTATTTTTCTTAACTCTACGTTACCATTTTCTGTATTGCCAAGTCCAATTACGTGGGCTGATGCAAGGAAGCACTGAGCAGGGAGTAAAGTGGTTTCAGGCCCTTTAAGTGTTACCATAGTTTCTGGAGTAGGCCAGCGCTAGATGAACCACCTCTGAACCGCCACTACTGGGGCCCCAGTGGGCCTTTGGGCTCCGGGAAGGTGCTGGGGATGGAGGCTTGCATCAGCCCGACCCGCAGCCAACAGCCCTTGACCGGTGACCGGGCGCAGAAGACCCCATGGCATCGTGGAAATCAGGAAATTCGCTTTTCTTCCCTGCATTAAGACCTCACGTCCCAGGTGTTGAAATAGCCGCACTTTCCCCTTACACACCTCTGTACTTTCCAGATGGAGGTCATTCAGAACATTTTTAAATGATTTTTGCTTTGAGAGATACAGAGTGAAAATGTACCTGACTGTATAACAGTGGTTACATTTGAGGCAAGCAGTTCCAAAACTGTTCTTTTAGGGTTCAGAGCATAATTCCTCCATGTCATTATGCTGAGGAATTCAAAGGGACATGAAAGATAAGACAGAGTATGGCCTTGGGGCGCCTGGGTGGCTCAGCGGTTAAAGCGTCTGCCTTCGGCTCAGGGCGTGATCCCGGCGTTGTGGGATCGAGGCCCCACGTCAGGCTCCTCTGCTATGAGCCTGCTTCTTTCTCTCCCACTCCCCCTGTTTGTGTTCCCTCTCTCACTGGCTGTCTCTATCTCTGTCGAATAAATAAAAAATCTTTAAAAAAAAAAAAAGACAGAGTATGGCCTTAAATTGGATGTGACCATTCGACAACCAATCGAGACAATTTTATCTGTAAATCTGTGTGACAGGCTATCTGTTCCAAATACTTGATTCAAAGTTTCAGAGGCAAATTCTATTCTTATACAGAGAAATTAATATTTTCCACTCCATGCCTTTTAAAGTGCCTGATAGCATGTTTCTGTTTCTTCCTTTTCTTCCTTGTGTTTCTAATTTTAAGAATATGATGATTGTAAAATTACACACGAGACAAGTGGAATACATTTATAATTTTCATAATAATTTTTGAACGCTAAGATCAGGAAATTATATTTATATAAAGTAAAGAACTTGACAACTTTTAAGGGCATGTTATTTAAAATGCTTAGCAATTGGAAGCAAAATAATAAGTGCTACTATTTATAAAAACGCCTCAGCAGAATCTGTTTTTCTGTTGACTATTTTATGTTGAATGTTTTCTTCCACAACATGTATGTGCTGCTTATTATTGCAGATTTGCTCATGGCATACTTTTCGTGTTTTAATTTTTTTCTTCCAGCAAAACAAACATTGAGCATCTAAAAATAGATAAACTATAAAGTAGTACGGCTGTTGCAAGGATATTTTTAAACGTTTTCAAATCTGAGACTTGGCTTGGCTTCGTGAATGAGTTCCTAGTGTTTCAGTAAAGTATTTTGTAATTAGCACTCCTCCAAAGTCCTAGGAAATGGGAAGTCCAGAGTCTGGTTTTACTTAGCGTTCTAGGAAGGCAAAGAGCAGGGAGGACCATCTCAGCAATGAATGGTGGCAGAAATAGACACACACTCGACAGGGTTTTCCAGGAAAATCTGTGAAGGGCAGCATTCGTTAACCTAACTGCTGATACCTCTACTTTCTAGGACTGACTATTTTTATAGCAGAAAAAAAAAAAATCTGTAGTCATTTAGTTTATTTAAAAACAAAACCTAAATCCAGGTTGTATCTCTAGGACCCCTGATGAAAAGAGTTAAATTTGTGTTCAGTTAATTGTCTGTTTTTATTCTAGACTGCTAAACATTGTAGTGTTTGAAAACAGCACAGAATTTGCTATAAAGTGGTTAGAACAGCAGTTACCATGCGTATATTGACATTCCGGGACCTGCTTCTGTGGTATGTGTAATCAAATAACTGTTCAGATCACCGGTACGATGTGTTGCAGGCCGTACCTCTCTACCGTCCCTCACAGACACACAACATGCCAATCCCCAGCCACCGAAGAGAGTGGCTTGTTTGTAGTGTTGTCGTTATTGTTGTGGTTGTTGGTACCTAATTGCTTGATGAAAGCTCAATCAAATGTCCTTCCTAAAAACATATCATTCTATTTGTGAGGAAACACAGTGTACATGTTTTAATGATGCTGCGTGGAAACATACCTTATAACCATTGCGTGGGTTTTTTTTTTACCCTGACTAGATGAGTCCCAAAGGCCATGACTGCCCACTGCAAGATCCGTAAACTGTCTTTGTCTTTCATTATTCTGTGAACTTTTATTTAAGCTGGGAACTGCTGATATAGGAAAATAGCTAATCTTCCAACTGAAGACCCTTACACACACATTTACCAGTAGGCCTGTAGTTCTTCCACTAATATGCCCTGGCACTTCAGGCCCCGTAAGACCAAAAAGACACAGCCAAGAAGCATCAGGGTTCACTACTGTCATACTAATTGTGAATACATGATTTAATAGAAACTTCCCAAAGCCCCGGAAAGGCATGCATTGAAGGTGCACATGGTTTAGGTTTCCTCCCAAGTTTCAGATTTCAACACTGACTTCTATTCCCTTTGGCACTTAATTTCAATGATTCTTAATCCATTTTCCTGTTAAAAGAGAGAAAGAGTTGCAGAAAGCGGAGCTCCTGTGTGCCTTCATTCTACTCCGGCGCTGGAAAAGTGAAATGCTTAAATATATCGTAGATTCTTAAAGATGTACATAAAAAAACAAACAACTTGAATTATAAGAAGAGACTGTTACGTTTTTTGTTTTGTTTTGTTTTGTTTTGTTTGGGGGGGGGTAGTTTGCTAATTTCTTTTTACTTTTGGCCATTCTGATCCACTCTCACAAATATCTGATTTGGGGGTAAAACTAGGCAGCTGAGGCTTCAAATAACATTCCATACGAAGGGAGGAACTTTAAATAATGTTCGAATAATCAAGTGCTGCAGCCTTATATTTTATGCGTGTCCATCCTCTAAATCCTTCTTCCTAGAATATTTTGTGAGAATATTTTCTTTGAATTATTTATATTGATACTATTTTGCTATGAATTACCTTTGTATTTTATTATATACATCAAAAAATTTGTGTGCAATGTTATCTTAATGTCTGTTTTTTGTCTGCATTTCTTGTCTTTGTTCTCTACTATCGTTCGCTTCATTTCATTTTTAAGCTTTGATTTTAAAAAACAGATCTATTTAGAATGTGACTAAAGTGGCATTTCAAACTAGCAAAGAAAGACTGACCAATTTTATAAATGATGTTGGGGAATTTCGTGAACCATCTGGAAAAAATAAAGTTAGATTTTTATCTCACGCAATATATAGAAATAAATTCCAGATGGATTAAAGAACTAAATATAAAAGTGAAAACTATAAAATATTAGAAGAAAATAGAGGATGTGTCTTTAGCGTTTGGGGAATGGGAAAGATCTTCCAAAGCAGGACGTGAAACCCAGAAGCTCTGAGGGAAAAGATGGACAGATTTTCCTCCATGAAGGTTTAAAATTTCTGAATGGCCAAAGATGTCAGAAATATATCACTATTATTCTCCTTTCTGGGGAAAGGTGTCAGTGCAGTTATACAAGAGAAATGAGAGTTATGGAAGTTAGAAAGGAGTCAAATTTATCTTTTAATTACAGAAGATTGAATCTTGACCATTCAAAAAAAGCATATAAAACATAAGAACTATTAAGAATAGTAACCTAGAATCATGACAAAAACCAGTGCTTTTCTATATATAAACAAACATTACAGAAGATACATATTCGAAGGCGAGATTTCCATTGTGATATAAATTAGAACCGTAGAATACATAGGAATAGACTTAGTAAATGTACAAGATCCATGTAAAGAAAACTTCAAAATGATTTTGAGGACCATCAGTGGATAATTTAACAAACTGAAGGTTATATTTCTATTGGGGAGTGGTTAGATGCCTTGGTATTTTAAAAAGTATTAATTTCTCCTAAATCGATCTATAAATTTAACACAATCTTCACAATGACAGCAATAAGATTTTAATTTTAAATGACTACCCATGATAATTCTAAAGATTTTATGATAAAATAAGCATGAAAGAATACCTGGAAAATATTAAAAGTAAAGAAAAAATGAGAAAGAGCTTTAAGTATATTTAAATATATTACAGAGCTACAATAACCAAGAGAATTCAATTCTGTCAGGCAGAAAAATGGAAAAGAATAATGTAAAGATAAACATCATGATAAATCATGAGCAGGGGGTGATAAAGTATTATAAGTGGCTTAAGGTTTTTAAAATATCAAATTAAATACATACCTCAATTTTTATATCCAAAACATTTCCAGATGGATCAAAGAATTAAACATTCAAAGTCAAAGAAAATGTAACTGCAATGATGAGAATGTTTTCTAATCAAGATACAAAACCAGAAACCATAGGCAATTAATAAATTTCAACTTGTAAAATTAAAAAGTTTTAGCATCATAAAAATACCGTAAGTGAATTCAAAAAATGAACAATGAACTGGGTAAATACTCATGTAACAAACATAACAAAGCATTAGTTTTCTTAATGAGCAAACAGCTCTTACAAATAAGAAAAAAAATCCTTTGGAAAAATAAAGATATATGATTCAATGCAAAAGGAATAGTCAAGGAAATGCAAATCAAACCACAATGAAATACCATTTTTCAAATGCAGACGAAACCACAAGATACCATTTTTCAATTGTCAGGTTGGCAAAGATTCAAAAATGTTTTAGGATTTTAGGATGCTGCATTAGAGGGGCTCAAGGGAAGCAGGAATTCTTACTCATTGCTAGTGAGGATATAAATTGGAAGATGATTTGGCAGTATCAGTCAGAATTAAAAATACATTTGTCATCTGACCCAGCAACTCAACTTCTAAGGAAGTATCCTACAGAAGGAAGTATCCTACAGACAATGTGCACAAAAATGCGTGGATAAGACTGTTCAAAGCAGTATTTTCTATAGCAGCAGCATGGTGTCCACCATAGGGTCATTATTAAATTATGAAATATCCATACTACATAACATGGTGTAGCTTTTTAAGGGAATAAAGTAGATCCATAAGTGCTGATAAGAAACAACCACTTTAATATTTTATTAGGTAAAACAAAGGGAGCAAACCATGAGGTTAGTATATCACTCTTTTTATAAATGTTATTCATACCTTTACAAGTGACTGGTAAACCTACAAAATGATCCCCAAGTTTCTGATGATCATAGACATTCCCACTTTTTCTGTTTTTTTTTTATTTTAGGTTTTATACTTTTCATAGTTTGAAAGTCTTAAGTATTCATTACTTTAGTGATTTTAAAAATAATTATTAATAAAAAGAAACCTCACCAACTTACAGAGCCTTCTGCCATGTACAGACACTCTGATATCATTTTGCAAATAAAGCAAAAACACATCAATCATTTTCGCCCAAGAAAATATAGACTTTGCCATTATAACTAAGAACATCTTTAGACGCTTTAGGTGAATCAACAGTTTAAACCATGTCAGATTCTGCTTGCCTTATGAAACGTTAAACCTTGGGAAATTAAATAATGCATAGATCTATAAGACCACGGAGAAATCAAACTGACCAAAATGATTCACTGGGTCTTGATGAGTACCATGGAGACTACTTTGCAATGGCCAGTCTGATACTTTCACACCCCCTTACATTTACGAAGCCACCAAAACAAACAACAGAGGAATTTCACAATTGAATTATAGAGTCGAACTGATTTTCCCAGGAGAGAGAGCGAGCTGAAGGAGCCCTGAAAGAAAAGTCAGAAAGAATCTGTGCATCTGTTACCAAGTCCGCATTCGTAGTCCATCTAACTTGTGTCTGTAAGCTTTTTAGATTTTTGTCAAATATTTACTAAACTTACAGTTGATTGTGTAAGTGATCAAATGGATCATATGCAAATCTGATCACATTATTGAGGAAAACAAAAATTCCTAAACCAACCATATGTCAGATACGATATAGTCTTTGTATCCAAGCTAAGAATTTTGGGCAAGGAAACTTGAATCTACAAGACAAAATATGTTTTCTCCGTGGATGCTGTTGTTCAGCGTCTGCCAAGTGAAGAGCTGGAGAATTCAGATGGTTGTGGTTCTGGGATCTTGGGGATTGTTTCTACCTTCTGGCAAAGAATGTTCTTCCTTATTATTCAAAGGTTCCCATATGACCTGAATGACAGCTAACAGCTGGGTCAAAAGCTATAATTATTTCATCAGCTCTTGGTTTCAACTAACTTCTATAACTTGTGGAGTTTTTTGGTATCTCACTTCAACCTCTTTCCTGAACTCCATACCTGGATTTGCATCTCCCCCATCTGCTCTGCAAGCATCTCACACTCAGTCTATATAGAATACGTATCGAACCACACCCCACTCCCAATAGTCTCCCCTCCTGGTGTTCCATGTAATGGCTAGCAGCATCACCAGCCACGCAGGCACCCACACTAAACTGGAGATATCCTTGACCCTCTGCTCTTCTTTCTTATCCTTCCTGCCCAAGTAATCCCTTCATTCTTTCAGGTAGGCCGCTCATAATTTCTTTAAATCTTTGACCTGCCCTCTCTTTTTCAACTGCTACTGTCCTCTTTTCGTGTCTCATCATTTCTTGCATCAGTGGCTGTTGTCATTTCCCAACTGGCCCTTCAATCTCCTGATTAATCCCCCATAAATATTCCAAACTGCATTCAGAGCTGTTCCAAAATGCGCAATGGATCATGTGTCTCTTCTATTTAAAATGATGATGTCTCATTGCCAACAGGATCAAGCATAAGGTCCCAGGAATTCATTGAAGACCTTTCACAACCTGGCCCTAACTTGACTTTTCAACTTTTTCCCATCACTGTGCACACACGCAGCCACACACACACACACACACACCCCTCTTCCACCATAACATAGTACTCATGCTCCCCTAAACTTGTCATTATCTTTTACAGAACAATGTAAAGTTTGCATAATTTGCTATTTCTTTTTTCAGCGATGCCCTTCATTGCTACCACTCTATTAGTGATTCTTTGTCTATTCAGCCCTCACCTCTCTTGAGTGGCCCATTTTGCCATCCAGAGTTAATGGCTAAGGGGAGGAAGAAAAATACCATCAGCCAAGATTGTTCTGCACCCTATGGGAACCCTAGGAGAGTGAGCACAGGTATTGACTGAGATTAGAGAATGCTCTAGTCTCAGGTCTCTGATTTCTAGGGTTTCCTTTAAAGAAACAATGCTATGTAGAACTGAGGGATTCGTCACTTATCATGGTCCCAGACTAGAGGCTACAGGAGAAGCAGCGGGTCAGTGATTCTCAGAAGTTTTCCTCTCTTTTTCTCAAGTCTTTTCAGCTTCCAGAACTGAGCGACTATCCTCCCTTACTGTGTATTCATAGCACTTTGTACTTGTCTCTGTCCCAGTGTTTATCATAATATATGTAATGATTCGTTTATGTGTCTGTCTCTCCCATGCCTATGAGCTGTTTGAGGGCATAGGCCATGTCTTATATTCTATCATAAAACCACACAGCTCCAGACATACAGAAATGTTGTCTGTTCCCAAAAAACAAGTTTTAAACTGTCTTGTGGACTTTGTACTTGCTGGTGCTTCCAGCAACCCTCACCCTGGCTCTTTCTTTTTATTAGGATTCCAGCTTAAATGCAAGGTCCTCAGAAAGCCCATCACTTTTTGCCTTCCCCAATGATCTCCAGCACATCAATCTTTATTTTTTTTCCTAGCATTTTTCACTAGGCTAAATTATCTTTACTTCATAAGTTTATTTACTATCTATCCTACCTATAATGAAAATATAAAGGTCAAGTGTATCTGTCTTGTTCACCTCTGTCCCAGTGGCTACCACATAGTAGCTGCTCAGAAATAACTTTTGAGTGCATTATTTTTTTGTGCTTATTTATACCTTTAATTCTTTTACGAAACTAATATCATACTTTTTACGTATATATTCTACTTTGTTCATTTATTACCATTTCCTGAGCTTTTTGTAAAGTTAACTATTCTTTGAGAACATAATGCTTACCTACTCTTCTCTGTGAACGTAGAAAAAAACCTAATCACCCGGGGCACCTGGGTGTCTCAGTCAGTCAAGCATCTGCCTTTGACTCAGGTCATGATCCCAAGGTCCTGAGATCGAGCTCTGCCTGGGGCTTCTTGATCAGCCAGGAGTCTGCTTCTCCCTTTCTCTCTCCCTCTGCCCCTCCTCTGCCCCAGTTCGTGCTCTCTCAATTAAATGAATAAATTCTTTTAAAAAAAGGAAAGAGAAAGAAGAAAGAAGAAAGAAAGAAAGAAAAGAAAGAAAGAAAGAAAGAAAGAAAGAAAGAAAGAAAGAAAGAAAGAAAGAAAGAAAAGAGGGAGGGAGGGAGGAAGCACCCAATCACCAAACACCATAGGCTTTCCCAGCCATCGTCCTCCTTGACACTCTGCCTCTGGTGCTGTGGAACGCCTCCTCTTTGTGGCTTCCTCCACACCTGTGGTGATGTGAGACCCTCACTTCTGATTCTCATACAGCCTCATTGTTGATTCCTTCTTCACCCATGGGTGTGTTGACTCTTGCACTCTCTAAATGTGTAAGTTCTATCTTGTCCATCAGGCCTCATCCCTCCCTTTGTAGTTTCGCTCTTATCAATGATCCCTTAAGTCTCTATTGCCAGCTTTTCCGCAAGCTTCTCTTCCACATTTCCCTGTAGATGCTCTTCTGCCTACAGATCAACATGTCCACAATTGGATTCAAAACATGCCCTCTTCCAAATCAGTTCCTTTTCCTGAACCTTCTATTTCCATTAATAGAACAACGATCCTTCCAGCCATTTTGGCTCAAACTAAGTTGTCATCTTTGATTGACTTTCCTCATTCACACATTTGCTGAATCTTCTTTTTTTGTTTTGCATAATGAATATAATTTTATTGCTTTTCTCTGATTATATAATTCATATGTGTTCCGTGTAATGATTCAAACATTCAGAAAACTAAAAGGAAGAGGGTAAAAATCACAAGGAACTCCAATCCCTTAAATACAATGTTCGTCATTAATAATTTGGAAGCCAATTTTTTGTGAAACTTTTATTTCAGATAGAAAATGATAGATGATATCTGTATAGATAAATAAGTTTACATAAATAAGATAAATAGGCTAATTAAATCTTCAAAATAAAAACCATAGAAAGAGTTGCAAAAATTGTGGTTTCATTTAAATTTGTATGATGAACAAATTCAGCCCTCAGACTTGTATGTATGAAGGCATATATAATCTCACACACAAAAATGAAAAATGTCTGTGTTTTAGGCCTTTTGTGAGTTTGAAGCCTGGACCAAATGGTGCCCCTGTGGTAAACTCTGGAATTGGGACCTTATTTTATTCATCTTTTTATGTCCCATGGAGACCCTCATGGTACATGTGGAGCAATTTTTTGCTCTGTGAATGATCAATGGCATCAACAAATATCTTTTAATACCTACCATACACGAGCCACTGCTAGCTATGTGAGAGATACATACATAAATAAGACATTCCCCTTGCTTTTGAGGAAATTTATATCCATAATCTTCCCAAGAAAAATGCCATTATTACCTCCATAAACTTTACTCCCTCCCACCTATCTTCACACCTGTGAAGGGTTCCTTTTGGTTCTCTATGGGTTTTGTGTAGAACCTGAAGTCCCTGGCCTTGCTCCCAATATGCACTTTGAAATATGAGAGGGGATGCAAAAAAGAAAGGAGATCTGAGAGTACTGATTTAAAAGGAATGAATGTTGTTTGTTTTTTGAAAACATGTTTTGTAGGTTGATGGCTCTTGATCACTATAGGATGGCCACCGTGGGATCCCTCGACATGGCAAGAGCTCATCTTGGTCATATAATGATTTTGGCTGTAATCTGCTGCCTTCTTTTCAAAGGATGCAGCTATCTGCAGAGCCTTCTGTCTGAACTCAGCCATATTTCTAGGCTCAAAGTGGTGGAACACCATTCATGTGAAAGCACCATGGGAGACTTAAAAGCACCATGTGGACCTTCAGGATAATCCAAAGTGTATTCCTAGCAGATGTCCAAGGCAGAAGATGCTCATTTGTTACATGTAAGGGAGCAGGGAGATTTATCTTTACACATTCACTGGCCTGAAAGGAAGAACGCTTGGGGCCATCACATTCTAGCTATCTCAATTACAGCAAAACAGTCTTAGAAGGAAGACAGGCCTGCTCTTAAGAGAGAGATCATAATCTCTCCTTAAGGTTTTGCAAATACTTTTCAAAAAGCTTAAAACTTTGCTGAAGCAATACACGGCATGAAAGTCTTAGAGAAAATGCTAGCTTGGAGAACATGTCAGTCATTTTTAAGAGCAGATGTCCACCACTTCTCTCTTTGGGGGTAGCAGCCCATTAAGCCGCAAGCTGCTGAATCAGATGTGACAAAAAAGTCCAGTCAGCCCAGTTTATTTTGGCTTGAGAGTCAGCAGCCATGAGTGGGCAATGGCTGGTATTTCTGGATCTGCTGTTCTTCTGCTTTAGAGACTGTTGAGTCAGACATGACTGAACTCACAGACATCTCTGGTTCTGCTGCACACGGGTGCCTCTTCATGGCCCGACTGCGGGCGATCTATAGCATCCTGGTAACTTGTGTTTTAAAACTGCACACCTACCTGCACAGATGTAAAATCAACACCAAGCAAAATAAGCTTACCCCCGAATCTTTGTATTCTGTGTGCACTAACACCCAGGCGCTGATCCATTTATTATACGGTACATGTCATCTCTGGGGGTGACAGCCACATTCATCAAAGCTCCAATCCCTCGAAAGGGATAATGTTCAGGAAATATTTGAACAGCTATCAGAGAATTCATCCTTGCCTTATGGCTTTTCTAAAACTTAATAAAAAATCCTGTTTTCAATTAGAATCTTCCAAAGAATACAGACCTCATTTCTCCAACTTCTTGGAGAAGCCAAAGCAAACATCAACTATTATAATTTCTATATTTTAGCTTCACGTGCCTCACTTAGTGTCATCCTGTTGACTTCCTTTCAGATGTTGTCCACACAGGATTTTACGCAAGATAGATTCTGCTCTATATTTGTACTTCGAGTCACATACCTTTGGAGTGTTTGAGCTCGAAGCGATGTTAGATCTCCTTACTGCTTTGAAAGTGGAGAAATAAAAGCTGGAAGAAGAGCAGGGTTGTCCTAGATACACTCTAGTGAATGGGAAATTTGAGACCAAAATGACCTATACAAAAAAGCAAAATAAAAACAAAAATATACAACAAAACAAAAAATTAAACATGGTTAGTTATCTAATAACACTTAATATCTATAATAACCTAAAAATAATCTCACCTGCCCAACATTTTAGAGTTTACACAATGTTGTCACATCAGTTGTTTCAATCCTCACAACTGCTCTAGAAACAATTTTTTTTGTCTTAACCAAATGAGGAAATGAGCACGCAGAGTGGTCAGAACACTTGCAAAGGTCAGGATTTGGGGTCTGCACAGGGGCTCAGGTCCAAAGCTTCTGATTCCCAGGCCAGCATGCTTTGTGAAATGATTTTATTCCAACAGTAAGCAGGACTGCCCATAAACCAACTTAAACATCTAAATAGATTTGCTTTTCCAATTCGTCTGAAATTTTCCAAACTTCGCTTTGACCAGCAAAATTGTCCTAATGTCCCTGGAAGTGGGTCCAAAGCTGTGTATCCATAAAATGACATCTGTCAGCATAATCAGAATGGGATTAAACTCCTACTCTATTTCTTTGGCCCCTAAACTGGTTTGCTCCCAGCAGCTTCCATCCTCAGGAGTATTCAAGTAATGTGACTGCCTCTTCCCAAAGAGAGATTGATATTATGTATATTTGTTCAAAGACAACTGTTGCTGTTGTTTCTGTGGTACTGGGATTAATTATGTTGGAGTGTTTTCTTTTGATTGTCTCCTTTTCTATATTTAATGGAGCTGGGAAAGATAAAACTCAATTTTCCTTTTTCCCACACAGAAACCCTTTCCACGTTTTCTAAAACAAGTAAGATAATAAAAGAAAGGCACAGAGAAGATGTGGGGTTTTTTTGCAGAAGGCTATTTGAGTTTCCCTGACAGACTTCTCCCTTGCCTCTCCTCCCCTTCCCTTCCAGGCTCTTCCGTTTCATAAGACCACTTTAGGTCATGAGGACAGGACTCAGCAGCAGGTAAAAGTAGAACTAAAACAGTAAGTCTTCCTTTCTCTTCTTTCTCTGACTTCTTCATTTGCATAAATTAAAACCCATTTTAAACTGGCTTCTTTCCTTTGGCATGAAAGTAAGTTCTTCAAGTATTCATTAAATGCCCAGTCATCTCATCCCCCTGTTTTCGGTTCCCTTAACTTTTTGTCCCTCATCTTCTCATGGATATCCCTTGTCAGACTGGTAGGATTTTTTTTTTCTGTGAAACCTGAATTGGTAACCTTGGAAAGTCTGAACTGCATCCAAAAGGAATTCATTACTGAGTGCGGGTGACTTTGACTTTCATGAAAATGAATGCTCCGAAATCATCAGCTTCAGAAAATAATTCATTATACTTTTTTTTTTTTTGGTGGTGGGGTGGATAAAGTACCTTTCATAAAAGCACCTCTTGTATGAGTATCCTGCGTGACCTATCTCTTATGAAAGAAAATGTTAGGACAGTCAGCTATTTGGAAACATTGTACGTGCAAGCTTTTATGCTGACTTTCAGTGAGAACAAGTTGAATCATGAATACTTAAAATTCTTTCCCCATGGTTCTGCTTGAATCCTGGTTTAATTGTTTCAGAGTATGCACCTGGGAGACGCTGTATACAATATGGGTTTGGAAGTTGGAGCTTCCAAAAATTGTCCAGCTTAGTGGCCAGTGGGAAGGTAGTTCCCTAGAAATTTCATCTCAGAACTCTCCTGTCTCATTATTTGGGCAGATACTTTCATGTCTTTCTTCTCCCAAGGCAAAAGAACACTGACCACTAGCCCCATTATGTTGAAGGTTAACAAAAGTTTTTAAAGATTTTTCCTTAATTTAGAAAAATTACATAAAACAACTGAGGATAAGATGTGTGCATCTAGCACCCAGCTCAAAATAATTTTAATATTTTGCCACATTTGCTTTAGATTTTTTCATGTTAAATACGTAAATAAAGTGAGGAGTAAGTAAAAATCCTCTTCTCACTCCTACTCAATTGTAGTCTTCTTTCTCTCTCTCTAGAGAGAGAAATAAATTTGGGATATAATCTCCCAGTCCACGTATTTATATCTTAACTACTTTTCTTTAAATATTATATAATATTTGAAACAGATAATTCTAACTACCCACCTAATCATTGCCACATTGCTCTCTACCATTCTATCAGAACCCTGATCCTGTCCAGGAAGCAATGGGTCAGGAAGATCTACACACACACACACACACACACACACACACACACACCAGTCTCTGCTGCAGCTAAGGAGTGGAGGGATAAGTAGGAAAGAATGTGACCTACTTTGGGTCAAGAAGCTTTATGCAGAAGTTTAGAAAGTGAGGTTTCTAGGAAAACCATTGTTTTCTTGGTAACAGGGGTTATATTCGGATTCAGATCTGAGGCATGGGTGCAATGTGTGATATGGAAGCTACCATCTTGTCATCTCGGGGATGGAAGAGAGGGAGATAAAATGAGCAATGAGCTTTGAAAAAAAGATGCTGGCTGCAGGTTTGAGTCCCTCTGAAAATAATTTTTTGAGTTCTCCAGCAAAGGTGGACTAATTAAACATATTTAGACATGTACATACACTGTTCCCTTTCTGGACCAGACCTGGTTAATTGTACAAGTACACACAAATTATATTTGACCTCTATCCACTTGATACATATATATAGTTTATTTACTTTTCAATTTATTTTCCACCCATTTTTTTCCCATGGATATTTAGATTGTGTCTAACTTTTCACCATTATCAGTGATGTTGTTTTGTACAACTCTATAGACTCACCTTGTACAAGAATTTCTCTAGGATGTATGTTAGATATAGACTCTAATGGGTCTTTTGAGATTCTTAATTTGGGTCTAAGTGGCTTTTTGAAAATATAATTATTTGTGAATTTGGATGCAGGTGGGTAATGGCAGCCTCTGGGACTCTTTAAACTATATGATGTCACATTTCCTTTTTTTTTTTTTTACCATATTTATTAAGCTTCTGACAAAAGCGGAAACTAAAATTTAAGAATATATGGAAATTGCAGTAACTGAGTAAAAAGTTAAAAATAGATTTTGATTTCCACCAGCTCTATGACAATTCCTTCTGTTACTCCCCTTTTGTCATGAAACTCTACCCAGGATGTTTCAACTAGGGTGCTATTGACATTTGGAGCTAGATCTTTGTTGCAGGGCCTATCCTGTGCATTATAGGATGTTTATGTAGTAGCCTCCCTGGCCTCTACTCACTAGATGCCACTAGCACACTGGTCGTGACCACCAAAAATAACTCTAGACATCGCCAAATGTCCCTGGGGGTGGGGGTGGGGTGCAAGATCACGTGGTTAGGAGCTTCTGCTCTACAACAGCTAAATTTTATGGTACTTAGGATCAATATGAACAAAGAATCCCATGGAGGCAATGGCAGACCATGCAATTTTTTTAATGGTCATTTCAGTCCAATCAAGAAGCCTACTATAGTACTGGTTTCAGTAAACCTATATTTCCAGTCCTTAAGTTTGGGAAATTTATGATGGATATTTATAATACTTTTGTAAAATAAACATATAAGGAATAATAATAATAATATAATTACATTTATACTGTGCAGAGAATTTTCCTAAATGTTTTAGATATGCCTGCTTGTTTAATCTTCACAATCTACTTGTGATATAGGTACTATTTTATACCCGTTTGACAGATGAGAAAACTGAGGTGCAAGAAAGTGAAGATTTGTTCAAGGTATGTGCAATTACCACCATGTTATAGATGAATAAACTGAAACAGAGATTAAGAAAGCTAACAAGGATCTCATAGTATTAAACTCTGAGGTGATATATTCGATGTGGATTAAGACGGTTACATGCATGAACATGATACAACTTAAAACTATACTGTCAAAGCTACTTAGCATTAGGGATTTGGATCTCTTAAGAGGAAATAGTTACTGCTTTTGCAAATATAGAAAAATTAGATTTTGTAATTTGTCATTAGAAGATTATATTTATGTCTAAGTTTTAACATTTCAATTTTCTTCCTCTTTTTCTTTCCTCCCTAACTCCCCACATTTTTTCCCAGTAAGGATTTGGGTAAGGGAGCTAACTGGATATATAAAGCCAACTGCCTATAATATAATATATTATAGTTGTATAATATATGATAAAACCTTATGGGAACATAAGAGGGATTCAGAAATGTTTAAAAAAAAAAAACATCCTAGAAGGACCTACACATTGCCATGAGAAGACTGCACACGAGAAATTGGCTCTCTCAAAGGAAGCCTGGTCAGTTACACAGTTCTGATGGCCCATTAGAGAAAAACAAACCCCATTACTCAAAAGGAAGTACACTGTTCTTGGTGCTAAGATCAGACAGGAATTGCTCCCATCGTGCCTGTCAAAGTTACTTGGTGCAATGTTTTGAACGGCATCATCAGCATTCAAACAAGAAATCCAGGGATGAGTTTCCCGTCTGGGTAAGCCCAGCTCAGGAAGGCACATGGTCAATTATGCATTGTCCTTTTTATGCTGACTATATTTTGATTCTGTCATGAAGAAATTTAGAGTCATCCAAATATCAAAGTATACAAGAATTTTGTACACGATCCTGACCTGATTGTATTTTTTTCCAGATTCTTTGGAATCGTCATTAAATTCCATTTGACACCTCTATTATAAATATTCAGACAAATATACTTATTTTGAAATGTACTTTCTTTTTTAAGTTTTGAAAATTCCTGATTGTGCCTGTTCTCCCGAACTACTATATTGAGCCATCGTAGGGTCACTGTGGTTTGTGCTACTAATTTAATAGTGATTTATGTAACTTTATTTGCCAAGCCTGTGCAGTTGCTTATATTCTGTAAGGCTCAGGGCACTTTATAAATTAATAATTTTTAAAAAGCCTACAATAATAGTTGCAAAACCAGCAAAACCTGCAGTGGGCAGATTTCACTTTCTGTTTCAAATTGCTAGCATAGGTCTCTTAACAACCAGAACAATGGTGAGGGTTATAATGGTTTTTCATGAATTACATCTTTAAAAGAAGATTCAGCAGGGTAGGTCAAAGGAGAAATAGCTGAAACTTCTAGTTCCTGTTGTAATTCTGAAAGTACTAATATTTATTATTAGCAATATTAATATTATTATTATTATTACAAATAGTGAAAGTAGGAATGCATAAATAAAGTCTGCCCCAGGGGCAGCCTGAAGCTATATTCCAGCAAATTACTGTGCTTCAGTATTATGAGAATTTTTATCCATCATCAATAAAAAATGAGCATAGCAGTTATTATGGCAGTTCCATAGTCAAGACTGTTACTGCTATTACATCTTTTAGTAAAAGGGTGATACACTCTCCATTATACGATGTCAACTCATCCACCTTTCTGACATTAAAGTATAATGTACAATCTTTACATGGATTCTTCCCCAGTGAAGTCACATTTCCACGAACTTGGGGCAAGGACACATTGGGGCTAAATTAACTGTGGGCAGAAAGTAAAGTAAATTACATTTTTTGTAAACCAACAGCAGCACTGGGCTACCTCCATTCCTTTTTCAGGAAGGAGTGAAGTTGAAATAAATTTGACAAAATAAATATTTTACAGTGCAAGCCGACGCTCACCAGTGGTGGAATTATGCCAGATCAATGCCCTTGATGCTCCGCTGGGCACAATCTCTGGAACCACATATGAAGCAAATACTTCCCTAGCCCCAAACCCTCCAGTACCACAGATACGAGTAAGCAGTCTGAGTAGACTATCTGGCTGCGGCAGCCATCTTTCAGCAGCATGGCAGTTGGGGTTGGGTTCTCAGTACATCAAAGTCCCCCTCTTTATATGCTGATTTTTTTCTTCCCCTAAGCCCTTTTAATTGTATTTTACCCTTTCTCTAAACCTGACTACTCTTGCTTATAGTCATCAATGGGATATAAAAGCTTCACGGTTAACTGACTAAAGCATACATGTGGGAAATTTGAGAAGACCAAGATATGGAACAGAAAACCCCAGTCAAGCCCAGCCTCTGCCCCTCCTTAGATGTCTTACTTTGGGAAAATATCTTCCCTACTTTTTAGTAGATAGTTTTTGGGTATCTGACCAGCTCAAAATGATTCCCACTTCTCTGGGAAGCCATGCCTGTCTTGTCTGCATACTCCTTACCCGTAGGTAATTGGATTTTATCTACCAGATTTTCTCCCCCAGCAGAGTTGATAAAAGGTAAGCTGTGAAAGCTTCTTTCTGCCATGGGAAAAAAAACAGGAAAAGCTGATGTGCAAGAAGAAAATAACATGGTAGAAAGGAAGAGAAGAGCAAATAAGGAAAGGAAGACTGAATCTTAATGCTTCTTAACCTAACAAGGAAGGAGGTCATCTTGGCAGCATTCCTATCCCACAGTCTCCATTGAGACTTACCTGCGATTTGGCTGCGTACCTACCCTCTGGTTCTGTGAGACACCTTATGTCTTAGTGCCAGACTTTTTTCTATTGTTTTTCTAGATTTTGTGAGTCTTTGTTATCTGTGACCACAAGAGTCCTAAGACACTCTTTGAAGCCTTGACTTTTCTTTTTCTACCATGGAACTAAAATTCCCGACCCACTATCACCATGGGTTTGTGGAAGGGGAAAGTGAGTTCATGACAATATTCTTTGTTGTTAACCATTTACAAGCTCATTCATTTGGCCAACAAATGTTTACTGGGCATCCACTATGTGTCTGACACTACCTTAGACATAAGGATAGACCACTGAGCAAAATAAAATAAAATAAAATAAAATAAAATAAAATAAAATAAAATAAAATAAAAATAAAGCATTGCAAAATGGAATTTATATTCTGGAGGAGGAAAATATAAAGTGAAAATTTAAAAAGCAAGTAAATATAATGCATGACAGGTAATAAAAGTAGTGTAAAAGTGGCAGGGAGTGATGGAAGTGAAGGGTTGTTATTTTAGGTAGATTGGTTAGAGAAAGCCTCAACAATGCAATAACATCCAAGACATGAAGCACATTAAGGAGTGAGATAAGGAGCCATCTGGAGAACAGCATTCCAGAAGAGGGAAAAGAAATGCAAAAGCTCAGAGGAAGGTGTGGGCGTATTGACTTGGGGAACACAAAGAAGACCAGAGTGACATGGTAAAAGATGGGATCAAGGAGTGGTTGCTACACTATGGTAAAGACTTCTAACTTTACTCTGAGTGAGGTGGAAAACTACTAGAGGCTTTGAGGAGAGACTTGACAGGATTTGACTTCCATTTTGAAAGGATTCTTGGGATGCTGCACGAAGAACAGACAGTAAAGGAACAAAAGAAGCAAGGACACTTATCTGGGGCCACTGCAGTGGTCCAGGGGAGTAATTTGGGTGGCTCGGGTAAGAACAGTGGCTACAGAGGAATAAGGAAGTGACAGATTTTCATTTGATTTGAAGCCAGAAGCTGCAGGGCTTGTTGATGGTTTAAAAATGGGTTTGAGAGAAGATGCGGGTAAAGAAAGAGTAAAGATTTTGGCCAAATAGACCAATGGAGCTGATGAGTTGGGGGAAGATTACAGGATCAGAAGCTATTAAAGTGGGGAAAAAGAAGAGTTTCATTTTCGATATGGTAAAATTTAAACAACAATTAGACATCTAAGTAGAAAAGTGATGTAAGAAGTAAGGACTCAGATGTGAGAGTTTGGAGAGACTTCTAGACTGGAGATCTGGTTTATATTCCTGCCTTCTCATCCCCCAACCCCCTTTCACCTCCAGAGGAGCTTCCCACTTGGACCTACTAAAAGATTGATATTTTCATTTGATGGATTAAGAATTACGATTATGGATGGCATGATACTTTAATATCAAAGTGTTTGGAAGGGAAACGAGAATTTTTTAAAGCCCCAATTGACTTTCTTGGCTTTCTGTAATTAATTTGGGTGAACATATCTTTTATCTTTGAACAAAATACTACCAGCAGCAAAACATTTTATATCTATAAATATGTTTATTGGAAACACTTGGAACTTCTGAGTCAGAAAATAAATATAGAGATCATTGTAATAATATTTAACAAATTGTTCTTTGATGGATGAAATGTTGGATGAGCATATCAGTCATTGAACATTTATGCTGAGAACAACATAATAGGGCTAAGACTGATAAAACTCAGCCCCTGCCATGAAAGGGCTTAGAGCAGAGAGCCTGCAATCTGGCATATTCCTAAGGTCAACTCAGAGAAAATGGTAAATTTGCAAAATCTGTTGTTGGTCCTTTTTCATCACCATATTCAGAATTTAATTTATCCTTATAGCACATCTGCTTTCCTAACCAATCTGTAAGCCAGAGAAATTGCGTAGCAGGGCATACCCTGAAAATATATGTGAGCAAAAGAACCTATAATTGAGATGTGGAATACAGCTGAAAACCATGAAAGCAACGCAGTTTGATGTAAAGAGCACAAAAATAAAGCCAACTACCTAATCCTGCTTAGCATGTGAGTTATCCACGTGTCGCATATGATAAATTCATTTATATGGAACACTTCAATACCTCATTGACGCAAGAGAGCAATTATCCCACACCAGAGTCTCAGAAATGTCTATCTTCAATCTTTCAAACCTTCTTCATTACTTTATGCAGCTTTGTTTTTTAATCCTTATTTTAGTGGGGTTTAACTACCCAACTCCAAAATATTTTAATGTATAATTGTCACACACGGCACTCAGGAGCCCGGTAAACACTGATTGGACACCAACCGTGCTGCACACTGGTAAGACAAAGAAGGACATGCAGCCATTCTCTTCAAGCATGGAGAACCATATACACATGATACATTACAGAAATTGCAAAGGTGAATTTTTGCATGAGATATTATGAAAGCCCAGGAAAAAAAGGCACTTATCAATCCAAGAGGGTTGGTGAAGTCTTGCTTAGGGAGTCTTGGAGAGGACAAGTAGGAGTTCACCAGGCAGAGACAGGAAGGCCATGGGCAGGAAGGAAGATCATTCTTGTTAAATGGAGCAATAAGAAACAACAATGAGCTGGTACCATAAGATTAAGTGTTGTTAGAATATAAATTTTGAGACAGCAAATCATGAGTGTTATAGTCGAAGGGATAGGCTAGAGCCCAATCATGGGGGTTTGATGTGTGAACTTAATTCTGCTCTTGCTAGGAAGCCATTCTTCCCTAAGTCAACTCAAATTCCTCTTTTTTGGAAGGAGGTGGGGGTGGGTAGAGCACGTCAAACAACTAAGAACTAAATAAATGGCTTTATACAGCTGTAGAGGCTTTTTTTTTTTTTTACCATTTCCTGATGCCTGGAGAGAAATGATGTAAAAGCCAGGAAAATAAATATTATGGAAATTAATTAATTAATTAGGATATAGCTTGTTGTATTTAGAAATCATGAGAAATAATGATACACGCTATAAGCATCTTTGAAATCATTATTAGAGATTACAATCAGAAAGCATAAATATTAAGTCAATGACCTCTGGGGTCTCTTGTAACAGTTGCAAAATTCCAATATTATGACCTTGCTTTTTTTTTTCCTCATGTCTGAGGAATTGCCAGAGGGGAAGTATCTCTAAAGAAGGAATTAAGAACTCAAGTCTCAGCTTGTGTTGCAACATCTCTTTGTTCTTAGAGCTCATTTCAGAGCAAACAGTGGGCTTCTCAGAAATGATTTCAAATTTCAGGAAAGTACATTATAGAAATCAGGAGATCAGCCAGACAAAAGCTTATAAGAAAGATGCAAATGACATAAAAATATTAATTGAAGTAAAATAACCATGCTTACTATCAGTATATAAGGATAGATATTTATGCAAATATATTAACTACACCTCATTAGTGCTTTGTATGATGTGTCTGATTCTATGACTAAATATACATTCACTAATACACATATTTTTGATCTGGTACATTTCCATTTAAAAAATCATTCCCCAAATCCTATAATTACAGAGATTGCTGACTAGTGCTATTTGAAAACTCTTTGTAGTCCAGGTTACTTATCATCATGTTGGATAAAAATAGGCAAATGACATCTGTTCCCTTTTAAGAAATAGAGTTCCTGGCTTCATCGAACCTAATTAACTGGTTAGAGTAGCCATCCATAAAAAACAGGAGCTAGCACTTCAGGGCCCATTAGCATCGCCCCATGAAGCTGTTCTCCTTAGCTGGCTGATTTTTCTCTTTCCAAGCCTAAGGATCCTGACCCTGAATGTGTGGTAGGTCCCATTCAAGTTTCCTTTTACCTTGAATTCTCTAAGTGGTTAGAGTAGGTTGCTAATGAGGTTAAATAATGGGCTGAAGTCCTGGGCAGATTTTTCATTATTGTTGTTCTGTGAGTTCGTGCCTTGACCCAGTTAGTTCCATCAAAATTAAGACGATGGTCAGTTGTAGTTTATAAGTTTTCTAAAAAGCACATTCTAACTTAAAAACAGAAATTCAAACACTGAATTTTAAACATTTGTCTCATAGAACACCAGTTCTCAAAAAAGAATTCCTTGAGAAACAAAGGAGGGGAGGCTCCTAGATTAACAATTGCATGTTGCATGTTGACTTTACATTTCAAGGTCAACATTTGAAGGTTGCATGGATGGCTCACTCAAGATGAATCCTAACCATTAGCACATTAAAAGTTCTGAGAATTCTAGCAGTAAACAAACCTGCTTCCCCTTATTTAACCAGAATAATCAAGCTTATCTGATCAAGGAAGGTTTGTTTTATTTTTATTAAATATATTGCTATTCCATGGAATTCCACAATTTTAGAAATAAGAGATATTAAATAAGAATTTTGGAGTCTACAGTGTTCAAAATTTATTCATTTTATATATCTACAACAAATCTCATTTGACAGATAACTTGAGGGTCACGGATATCATTCTAAGATGGGCATACTCCACTTGCAGAACTCTAAGTGGCAATAAGGTTTCCTTATTTCCATTCTAAATCATCTCATTATTACCAAGAATTCTTGGTTAGTTGCTCAAAGATAGTTTCCACTACTTTATCTGAAGGCATAACAGACTTTCTACCAGATTTGGAATAGGTGAATAGTTATAACTTGATCTAATAACAAATTTCCAAAAACAAGCAAAATGGAGCAATACCTACATTTTTACCACATGAAGAGTTCCAAAATAATAGTAACAAGAGGTAAAATATAATAGTAGACATTACAAATGTCATAATGAGACTTGCCAAGATAAATCCTCATAGAGATGAGAAAAAGAATAGAGAAGCAAATTGGTAAGCAAAACTGAATCCATGAGTGCAGATTCAGGTTGTATGTAGCTGTTACTGATAGAAAGTTAAAATTTGAATTCCGGATATTAGTACCAAAATGAGAATCATTACCTGAAAACAGAGGCTAGGGTAGAGTGATCCTACTCATCAAAAAATAAAGCTGGGCATTGGAACTAGGAGGTGGGGAGCAGATAACTAAAGCTAACTTATACCTGGAACTAATGCATATAGGAATGAGGGAAGACAATGACACACTCTCGAATGAAATAATAATTCCTATCTACCAAGAGCAAGAATCTATAAAGCATAAATATACATAAATGATATAAGCCCAAGGGGAGATGAAACAGACTGAAAATGAAAATATAACCATTAAAAATAAAGACTTCATCATGAGATGAAACAGTTCTAAACATGAAGCAATGCTGTAGAGAAAGAAAGAAAGAAAAGAAAGAATTAATGAATTTAGCAGTTATACTGAGAATCCACAAAGAATATATAACAAAGAGCAAACCAAACTTCCAGAGTACAGAAAAGCAGGTAAGAAATGTGGATGGCTGATTTGAGAGGCTCCAGAATATAAGAATAGAATAGAATAAGAATAGAATAGAATAGAATAGAATAGAATAGAATAGAATAGAATAGAATAGAATAAGAATAGAAGAAGTGGGGAAAAAACAATATCTGAACAGATACAACTGTGAATTTTCCAAAAGGTAAGAAAGAAATGTGTTATAGCAAACTGTTAAGTTTTGAGAACTGTGCAAGATAAGTATAAAGCTAGAACTAAAATACTCACGAATCCTGATCCTAAATAATAATCTTAAAAGCTGGAGTCAAAATATTATCTGTAGAAAATGGCATTTAAACAGTCAGATTTCTCTTTAGCAATAAGAAATCCCAGAAGACAGTGGAATTATATGTTTAAGGTGCTGAGGGCAGTAACTGTGACCTAGAATTTTATACCCAGTTAAACTATAAGAGTGAATGCAAAATGAAAACATTTTCAAGCATTTAGACACAAAGACTATTAACTACTAAAGATATTCTGCTTGAGAAAAAAAAAAGATTGTCATCAAGCGGAGAAGAAAAATCAGAAATTGATAAAATGTCACTAAATTTAGTTTCTTATTGACTGCAAAAACCACTGACAGCTTTATATATTTTTGGAAATGTAAAATATAACTCTACTGAAAAAAATGAGATGGTTGGTTAAAATGATTAATGCATAGTTGTAGTATGATAGGTTCTGTGCTATGCATGCGAGAAGGGGAAAAATGTCACATCGTAGCATATGTTTGAAAATAAAAGTCATCACATATGTTTTTAAAAATTCCAGAACACCTAGTAAAATACCAATACAATTAGAACTTCTAAGACTGTGAAGGAAAATAAAAGATTATTAAAACTTTTGTTATTTCAAAAGAAAAGAGAAAAAGAAACAGAAGAAAAGGGTGTAAACAGAAAACACAAAATAAAATGATAGAAATAAGACTGAGTAGAACAACAAATATAGTAAATTAACATTTAACAAAGCTAACAATTACCAAAAGACTGTGATTTAAGTTTAGAAAACAAAATCAAAGACAAAACTACCTTGAGAAATTAAAAGATAGGTATCCCATAAATTATAAAATTTTTAAAAAATATATATATAAATTTTTTCACTTAGCCTTATGTTTTAGGCATTTATTAATCTTATATAGCTATAGCTAATTCATTTAAACTTCCATGCTTACTACTTGTAGACTGTTGTCTGATATTAACAATAACTCCAATAACTAACAATTTACCCATTCTCTTTTTGAAAACTTTTAAGGTTATTTCTAATTTTAGTGCTCTTTGAAACAATGCTACAATTTATACATTGCATCTGCCATTTTGTACATTTCTGCAAGGTTTTTTTCCCAGATAATTTGTCTAAAGGAGGAATCGTGGCATGGTGCACTTCTTTAATGTATTGGATATAACCCAACTTCTAAACAAAGTGTAGCTGTAGCAATTTATACTCCCACTCAAGACGGAAATTCTAAACTTTGCAAGCTTCTTTCTATTTTTGTCAATATTAATATTGTCAGACTTCTTAAATTTTACCAACTTTATGCCTGTAAAAATGTACTTCATTTTTGTTTTGGTATTGTGAGGTTTAATATCTATTAATGAGTTTATAGGTTTTCTCTTAAGTTCATTGCCTGCTCAGATCATTTCCCCATTTTCCTACGGAATTCTTTTGGCTGAACTGTTCTTGATTTATTGGATAGATATTAATTGACTGTGACATGTATATTTAATCATTTAATTTTTTTCTTGTATTTTACTTAGAAACTTTATATCTATGTTCATAATTTCACTTTCTTTTTCTGTCCTTGTCTGGTTTTGATTTCAAGGTTATTGCTTGTCTTATAAAATGAGTTGTGACTGACTTTCCCTCTTTTTCTATTTTGTCAAATATTTTGTATTTGTTAGTTTTTTAAAGGTTAGAAAAATTCACCTTGAGAATTGCCAGGTTTTTGTGGGTTTTTTGTGTTGTGTTTTGTTGGAAGAAAGGATAATAGGAATGAAGACAATAATTTTGATTATAAGTTAAATTTACTTAAAAGCTACTGGTTTATCACACTTTACTGTTGTTTTTTAAAAGACTGAATAATGTTTTTCTAGAAATATTTATATTTAACCAAAGTTTTCAAAAAATTTTTTGTTATAGTATTCTCTTATGGTTTTAAAAATTGATACAATTTCTGAGGTTGTGTCCTTTTGTAGTATCTTAATTTTTTTTTTTCTTGATTACTGTTGCTGGAAGTGTGACTATTTTATTATTTCATTAAAGAACAATAGTTAGTTTTGTTAATCTTCCCTTTTGTTTCCTTGAGTCATTTTACACTAATTTTTTATCTTATTTTTGAAATTTTCTTCTCCCTCGTTAAAAGTCTGTTCTTTGGAACTTTCCTAGCTTCATGAGTTGAAAGTGACACTCATTTCCAAATATTTTTTTTTAAATAAACGCATTTCAAACTATAAATTTATTCTAATGAGAATCTTAGATACTATAAATTTTTATTATTTAGTACTTTTATTTTTCAACTCTAAATATATATAAATTTCTATTAGAAATTTAGAAGTTCCTGCATGAATTTTTAGCTTTTCTAATTTTAATCATCAATTTATTATTGAATTATTTTTTTAAAGGTTTTATTTATTTGTCAGAGAGAGAGAGCACAAGAGTGCACAAGCAAGGGGCCGAAGGCAGAGAGAGAAGCAGGCTCCCCACTGAGCAAGGAGCCCAATGTGGGACTCAATCCCAGGACCCTGGGATCATGACCTGAGATGAAGGCAGACATTTAACCGACTGAGCCACCCAGGCGTCCCTATTATTGAATTATTAATTTAATTTTATTTTAGTCAGAGTGTAGAATGTATGATCTCAATTTTAATAAGTGTTTTTTGTATACTTGAAATGAAGGTGTATTTTCTATTTCTTCGGTGTAAAATTCTCTCTTTCTCTCTCTCCTTCCCTTCTTTCCTCCCTTCCTCATTTCCCCACTTTGTATTTCTAAGTGTTTCATTCAAAATGTCTTTATTCTGGGGTGCCTGGATGGTTCCGTTGGTTAGGGGTCCAACTTTTGATTTTGGCTCAGGTCAAGATCTCAGAGTTGTGAGATGGAGCCCCAAGACAGGCTCCATGCTCAGCAGGGAGTCTGCTTGAGATTTTCTCTATCCCTCTCCCTCCATCCCTCCCTCCCACTCTCTCTCTCAAATAAATAAATCTTTTTAAATCTATATCCTTACTACTTTACTTTTGGCTGCTTGGTCTGTGGAGTTTTTTATAGACTTAAAATATACCACATGATTTTTAGTTTGTGAAATTTAACTTTAAATTCTCTCAGGTTTTGCTTTATACAGGTAAACACTATATTTTTAGTTGCACACACCCTCGTGATTCTTACATATTTCTAGTGAATTCTTCTTCTTTCATTATTTTCTGTCTCCATTCAGTTCTTCTTGCCTTAAGTTCTGTTTTATCAGATATTAATAATTCCCTCCCAGTTTTCTTTTTGTTAATGTTTATATGGCATTTTTATAAATATAAATTTATATATACAAATAAAAATTTGGCACAAACAGAAAAATAACACTTTGTTTATGGATCCATAGATTCGTAAAAATAGTCAAAGATAGTCATAGAGAATGCCACTGTTGATAATGGCAAACTAGCAATTTGTATACACACACCCACAGAGAAAATCTATGTGTATGTATATACGTCTTTTAGAAGAGGCAGGTGAGAATTTGTGGGTCAAAGAAAAAAATCAAAAGGAAAAGTAGAATATATTACTGTATTTTGAATTAATGACAATAAAAAGACCATATATCAAAACTTGTTTGTTGCAACTAAAGTCATGTCAGAGGGACATTTTTAGCATTAAAGATGTATATCAGAAAAGAAAGGAAGCTGAACATCTGTGAGCTAAACACCCATTTAAAGAAGTTAGAAAAAGTAAATTAAATTCATAGAAAGCACAAGAAAGGAAATAATAATGACAAAAGAAAAAACTTTAATGAAACCAAAAAAAAATAAAAGTACTTTTCACTTCATTATTTGAGGCCCAAATCACGGCAATTAAAAACAAAACAAGAAAACAACTGGAGCACTGGGTGGCTCAGTCTGTTAAGCATCTGACTCTTGATTTTGGCTCAGGTCATGATCTCAGAGTCATGGGATTAAGCCCCGCATCAGACTCTGCACTCAGGGGGAGTTTGCTCCCCCCCATCCCTCTCCCTGCTCTCTCTCTCAATCAAACAAATAAAATCTAAACAAAAACAAAAACAAAAATTGAGATGTCAAAAGAGAAAAAATACAGGCTAATTTAAGATAGATGCAAATGAAATCTAGCAACACACAGACGAAGTTGTACATCACAAAGAATCTGACTTATTCCAGGAATGCAAGGTTGTTTAACATAGAACATTGGAAGTGAAGTCACCATATGTATAGTGTAAAGAACATATTATGATCATCTCAATGCAGAATATTTATTTGATAACATTTATTATCTGTAGTAGGCTAAAAAATGCACCCCAAAAAAGTATGTGCCTTAATCCCCAGAATCTGTGAATATGATGCCTTACATGGTGAAAGAGACTTTGTACATGCGATTAAACTAAGGATACTGTTAGGGCATATAATCCTGGATTATTCTGATTGGGCCAATGTAATCACAAGAGTCTTTATAAGAAGGGGGCAGGAAGTCAGTGTCAGAGGAGATGTTACACAAAAAACAGAGTTTGGAATGGTGCAAGGCCATGAACCAAGAAATGAAGAAAGCCTATGGAAGCTATAAGAGATAAGGAAACACAATCTCCCATAGAGCCTTGAAAAGGAATGCAACTTTGCTGACCCATTTGGGGCTTCTAGCCTCCAGATCTGCTAGAAATCACTCTGCACTGTTATTAAGCCACTAATTTTGTGGCAATTTGTTACAGCAGGAATAGGAAACTAATATATTATCATTTAGGATTTTTTTAAAATTTTAGCAATTAGGAAAAAAAAAGGAATTAACCTAATCTTCAGAGGGTATCTACAACGAATACAGTACAAACATCCTCCTTAAAAGTGGCGTGTTTAAAGCTTTTCTCTGAAATCAGACAAGAGGCAAGGGTGCTTAATATCCCTTTGTTATTTAACATTGGGAAGCCCTAGCCAATGCCATAAGGGAAAAAAGTGATAAAGGGATTGTAAATAAGTATATAAAACCACTGCTATTTGCAGATTTCATGATCATGTATATTAAAATCCAAAAGAATCTATAATAAATGTTAAAATTTAACAAAGTGAATTTAGCAAATTAAAAGAAAACAGGTCTCCTTTAAAAATTGGCTAACTCCAAAGTCACTGCAATAAAAATAAAAGATGAGCTTGGAACATCTTGTTATGTCAAAAAATAAAGAAGTGTTCCAAAAATGAAAAGGACATGTCAAAATGATACAGAGCCAACTCGATGAGGCTGGCCATACTAGGGGCAGATTTAGCCTCAAAATGAATAATGAAAGTAATTGCCATTGAATAAAATATTAATCCATGAGTCCGTGCCAAAAGTAGGTAAACAACTACATAAAGGAGGACTGAAAGCTCCTTTTTATAGTATAATGATTACACATTAATTTTTTTATTTCTTCTCTCTTTATTTTTTTAATAATTTTTATTTTGCTATATTAGTCACCATACAGTACATCCCCAGTTTTGATGCAATGTTCCATGAATCATTATACATTAATTTACACAAGAATCATGAATGAGTATTTTAACCACTGGATGAATGTTTAAAGAGGAACAGGAAATTTACTTAATTTCAAAGTCTCTGTCTTTAGTTTATGTAACTAAAAATAGAAATCAATGGTAAAGAGAAATAAATGGTAGTTATGAACTGGAACAAATCGGGGACACCACCTTAATCAAGTGATCAAAGTAAACATCACGAAAATGGGAAAAACTTAAACATGTGCCTTCAGATGTAATGCACTGGGAAGGAAAGAGTAGAGAGATGACAGATAGACTACACATAAATACATATGTCTGTGTGTGTGTTTGAAAAGTACTAACAATTGGTAAATCTGGGTGAGGAGTAAATGGAAGTTATCTGTACTAACTTAATGAAATATGTAAAATATTTGTGCACAGAAAATTTGGAAAACTTTAGAAAAATTAAAGACCTAAATAAAGTATATCACAATCATGAATTAGAATACTCAACGTCATAAAAATTTAAATTATCTTCAGTATACCAATTTGTTCCAGATGAAATTCTAGCAAATTTGTGTGGGTGTGTGGGTGTGGAAATTGATAGGGATAGTCTAAAATGTATATAGAAATTTAAGTGCCAAAAAAAAACCCAGAACACTCGTGAAGAGTCAGGCCCATCATTTTTTCTCTTCTTCAAGAAGGAAAAAGATGAGGAAATTACTCTCTCAGGTACCAAGGCTACAAGATTGCAACATATAAGGCTGCAGTCACTAATTAAGCAACGTGGCATGAACACAAAGATGGACAAATGGTTCAGGATAAAGAAAGAAAATCTTCTCATCTATGATTTATGATAAACACACTAAAGAGCGCTGGGTAAACAATGACCTTTTCAGTAACTGTTACTGAGTCAACTGGATAGCCATATGGGGGAAATGAAATTATATCCCTATCACACATCATACACAAAAATCAGTTCTAAGTAGTTTGAAGATCTCAATGCAAAAGGAAAAAGCAATAAGGTTTTGGAAAAACACATGAGAGAATATCTTCATGATTTTGACGAGGGGAAATATTTCTTAAGTAATATGAAGAAGCCATATTCACAAAGGAAAATATAAATTATACATATTAAAATTAAAAACTTCTATTTGTCAGAAAACTGTATGAGTGACAAAGGTAAGTTAGGGAATATATTTCTAACATACATAATTTGCCAGAGGGCTCATGTACATAATAAAGAATTTCTACAGATCAATAAAAGAGAAAACAGACAACCTAAGCAAATTCCAGACAAGACACTTGAATAGACAATCACCTGAATGGGCCAATCAGCATATAAGGAAAGTGTGGAACCTCATTAGGCATCAGGGAAATGCAAATAAAATCACAATAATACTTTATCTTCATCAAATGGCTAAATGAAAAGACTGATAATTCCAAGTACTGACAAGTATACAGAACAATGGCAGCTCTCATACACTGTTGCTAGGAGTGTGTTTACTAGAATCACTTTGGAAATTGACATTATCTATTAATTCCACAATATCCTTTTTTGATATATGTCAAACAGAATTCTATGGAGAAGAATGTGCATAGCAGCATTATTAATATTTGGAGACTAGGCACAATGCAAATGGTATCAGCAATGGAGTGACTGAATCAATTCTAGTATATTGATACATTGATACAATATACTGATACAAAAATTTCAGAGCAACAAAAATGAACAATTAAAGCCACATACAAAAAGATGACTATCACAAATGTCATCGGTAGGGGAAGAAAGGTATAAAGAAAGGGGGGTAATCAGAGGGGGAATGAAGCATGAGATACTATGGACTATGAGAAACAAACTGAGGGCTTCAGAGGGGAGGGGGGTGGGGGAATGGGATAGGCTGGTGATGGGTAGTAAGGAGGGCATGTATTGCATGGTGCACTGGGTGTTATACACAACTAACGAATCATCGAACTTTACATCAGAAACCAGGGATGTACTGTATGGTAACATAATATAATAAAAAACATTAAAATTTAAAAAAAAGTAAAACTTCTACTTGGCATAATTAAGTTAAGCAAAATCTTTATGAAGAGCTTAACTTTATGTGGATCCAGTCAATTCTTGTGTTCACAATGTATGGATCTAAACCATAGTAATCTGAAGTTTATGTATTAGGATACATCTGTAATAAAGAACTAAGAGAATATTAACTAAAAAAAAGACAAAAACAAACCAAAAAAATGTCATTTTGAGCAAAAGAAATCAAGCACAAGGTGTCATGCAGTTTGATAATATATCAAGTTCAAAAACAGGCAGAACTGATCTATGGTGGTAGAAGACAGAATATAGGTTAGTTTTTGAGGAGAAGAGTAAGGGATACTGGTTGTTAAGAGGTACAAATTTGGGTGGGGGTGGGCAACTCGGGAGCTCATGTTGTACTTCCTAAACTGGATTGTGTTCACATGAGCCTCTTTGTGAAAAATTAATTGAGCTGTATACGTGACATTTATACACTTCTATACAATTTATTTAAAATTCAACTAACAATTAAATTTGTTTAATGCATGGGAGTAATGAATATCAAAATCCTAATTGTGGTTACTTCTGGAGAAAGAGGGTGGTAATGGATTTGGGAGGAGTTGGTGGGGGCAGGGGAGAGTTCAACTCTATGCTTTATTTCATTTTAGAAGAATATAATGCAAGCATAGCAAAAATATTAAGCTATAATTAAACTGAGGGCTTGTTACATAGGTGTTTATTATAGTACCATTAATCTGTATACATTTCTGTAAATTTAAATTCCTTCCCATATAAACAAAAACCAATCAGTGAGGTTATCCTAAATAGTATGTTCATCAACACAAGAGACACTTCTAGGACCATGCCATTATGATCTCCACATTGCTTTCAAAGACTAAAATTGGAGCATCTCAAGATGTTGTTGAAGACTGCATTCACTGCATATCATAGAGTGCACCTCATTAAGCCTTGGGAGAAACTTCTCTCTGGCCTGAGTACTAGGAAGATTTGGGCTTCCCCTTCCCTAATGGAAATAATAGACATTTTAAAATTATTACCTAATTGGTCCTATTTTTACTTTCATATTATTCATTACAAATTTCAGAGCCAGGGGGGCCTGGTGGCTCAGTCAGTTAAGTGTCTGACTCTTGACTTCGGCTCAGGTCATGCATGATTTCAGGGTCATGAGATCGAGCCACAGGTCAGGCTCCACCCTGGGCATAGAACCTACTTAAGATTCTCTCTCTCCCTCTCTCCCTCTCTCCCTCTCTCCACCTGCTCACTCTCAGTCTCTCCCTCTAAAAAAAAAAAAAATTCAGAGCCAAATTTGTGGTCCTTTCCCTATAGTATGAGTTTTTACTATTAATCTAAATCTTAGCTTAATTTTATTTTAGTGTTAGTTATTGTTTGCCCCTATTTACTTTCTAATTTTATTTAATCTTGAATTTACTTCTTAAAACCCTCCAGGAACATGACTGGTTAAAAAATTTTTAACCACATAATGATTCAACCCAGTGATTTTTTTAAAAAAAATGTTCTTTCAATAATTTATCATTTGTGTTTGTAAATATGAAGAGACTTGCATGATAGAGCAGGTTGAAGAATAAAAGGCAATGAGCTATTCTGTTCTCTGTAGGGAACTGTGAAATCTTGGTGACTTTTACTAGGATAAGCACCTTTATGAAGTCTTTATAGGATCCTCAAACACTTCTGCATGGAGAAAATTTACACATTTACATATAGTGGATATGGAAGGCAAAACTAGCTTTCTGACTCTTCTGAATATCTTGTATTGAAACATGAAAAATGAAGATATCATGTTTGCAGTTTTGCTACATTTGTGTTATCTTCTATTTTGTTAATTTTTTTATTTCATTATTATTTTACTTTACTATGGGGATTTATTGAAACTAAGTTATAAGTGATAAACACTCTGATTTCTGCAGTTGCCCCTATATTCCTTTCATCTGTACACACACACACACACACTCACACCCCTTTTACATAACCACGGATGATTTGTAAACTACTTCTCACCTCATTTTTCATTTCAGTCTCATTAAAATTTCCAAGGTCTACTCTAGAGTTCAAGCTTTCTCAAAGATCAATGCAGACTTCACTTACCATTGGGTTTTGTTGATCCATCCTTCAAGAAGCTAATTTAAATTTCTCCTCACCAGGTAATATTGTAAGTCACTACTCTATGTCAATATTTGCTTTAAGTTCTTTTCCACTTGATGGAGTTCATGAGATGTGTAAAGCATTTACTTGGCTCTTCAAGAGTGGATTATATATGTATGTAAAAACAGAAAAGAAATGAGTGTAAACTTTTCCAAAAGGCCTTTCTGAAATGAATGATCATTTTATTATTTTCTCAGATAAAATTAACTCAGTCACTTGAAAGAAATACAACACTCATATTTAATGCAAAGTATTGAGATGAGAGAATGAAATATATCTGTATTTATAATTCATCATAACATTTTTCATTCAATTTTCACTTTGCCAAAATGCATCCATCACTGTATTTTAGAGAAATAGAAGGATTCTTAATATTTCATGAATAAAAATCTGAGGGGAAAGAATTCCCTCTGGTAGCAGTTTTATTTCAATACAAGTTGTATCTTTAATTCTTTGATGCAGACAAAAATCCTAAAGAAAAAGCTTAAACGCTAGAATGTCCTCTTACTATTTATAAGAAAAGTAACTCCCTACACTTAGAAACACAGCTCCAGTAGTAACCTCCCACCTCTGAGCCCATCAACTTTAGGTCCCAGCTATAGGATGACAGGAGTTGACTAGTGAAAAGATAACATTTCTGAGAGTTCATTTTACTCTTGAGTCACTTTTGCATGAAATGATAGCATGTCTTTTGGGGACTGGCCTCAATGCATCTCTCTGTAAATTACTTACCATATATCAGTCTTGATTCAATAGACTATAAAATATAGGGGGTTTTTATTGGACAAGAACTTAGGGCATTTTTACAATGGAAAATAATGCCCTCCTGCAGGAAAACTTAAAAGAATTAAGAGTTATGGGACTACAAGGAGAAAGTGACCACGTCTTCCCTTACAAACACCTCCCAATTTTCTACTCCAGATCTCCCATGTACGACCTTCTAATGCTTCTATCCAAGGAAAGAAAACTGAAGCTGTAGAAACAATTTTAACTCAAATTACTTTTTTAAAGTAATTTTTTATTTTATTTATTTTTAGAAATTTTTTATTATGTTATGTTATTCACCATACAGTACATCCTTGGTTTTTGACGTAGTGATCTATGATTCATTGTTTGCGTACAACACCCAGTGCTCCATGCAATACGTGCCCTCCTTAATACCCGTCACTGGCCTAGCCCAATCCCCCACGTCCCTCGCCTCCGAAAGCCTCAGTTTGTTTCCCAGAGCCCATAGTCTCTCATGGTTCATTCCTCCTTCTGTTAACTCAAACTTCTTTGATTCAATTCACATAATTAATTCAACAACAGCTGAAGGTTTTTTTTTCCTTTAAAGCACTTTTTTCCTAATTGCCTGATTTTCTAATAAGAATTGAAATCTTCCATTTGAGTCCTCTCAGAGCCTGGTTTCATCTATGTCCTGTATTGGAGACTAGAAAACTGGATTGCATATTAAACTTATCCTGCTTTTAAGCTTTTTGAATTTGGTTCCTATTGGATATTAGATTTCTCTAGTAGCTAAGAAGCCATGGGGATGACAATACACAATGTTCTGATACTATCAAATAAAATCAATCTGCATGCTTAAGTATTATAAATCATTTATCTCTGAAATGATATTGTATACCTGGAGCACGATTCTGTTTTTTAAAATGTTATTGCTTATGTTTAATTTTGATCTTGTTTACAGGGTCAAAGTGAAAAAATGGGTTCACCGTTTATGGAAGCTGTGGCATAACCCCAGGTACACATACACACACACACAGAGGCAAATCCATACAGAGGTTCAACAAAGAGCCATTTAGTGCAAATGAGTTCTTAATAAGGTATAAATATGAATCCAGTTTGAAGATAAAAAAATGGTTATGTGTTTCTTAGAAGAAAATCTTCCCTATTGGAAAAAGTTCATCATGAAAGAATCACAGTGCTGACCGTAGCATTTGGCCTCCTCTGTTTTCCCTTTTTGTTTCTTCTCTTACTGTGAAGGGGGGAAAGTGAGCAGAAACCAGAAAAAGGAATAAACAAGGCTGGAGGGGACCTAAAATTGAGAGCAAAATGGAGCAAGCTAGAATCCTTAAAACCAGATAATGAGACAAAAAGTTAAAGCAAATATGATAGCTACTCAATATCTTCACTCTATCAAGCTAAATTTCAGGCAATAAATCGCCTGGAGCTACGAATACATTGTATGGCTATAAAGAACATAAAGTTGAAACTTTTCATTTCATAAATGAAAAATAAGGTTGAATTTAGTAAAAAGGCACCAATCATGGAAAGGTCCTCAGCAAATCTAATCCTCTTATTAGAAGAGAGAACTGAGGATCAGAGAAATTCAATGATATGCTTGTTGATGATGGGGCTGGGATTAGAACCCACACCTTCTGGAATTTCCACTGGCATCTTCAATTCCTAAAAATTTTGTGTGCCTTTAAATCTGTCCTGACTTTTCACTCATTCTACAATTATGTATTCAGCATTCTCTCCTGTGTCTGGAATTATGTTCAGTGAGTCTGTACTCGTGGAGCTTATCATCTTGGAGGAAAACTGACACCAAACCACTCTTTACAAAATGAATTACATCTGGAATGAGTGCTACAAGGAAGTGGAGGGTAAAGAAACATTTTGGAAATATCAGCTGTTTACCTGCTGCTCTGATGAGATTTTCCTCATCAAGTCACTAAGACACACTTCTTTCCTCATCTTACCTGAACTATCTTCAACTTTAAATGTTGCTAAGAATTTCTTCTTCTTGAAACTCCCTCTGCCCTTGACACACACACCCCTTTATTTGGTGCCATTTTATCTACCTTCCAAACCATGTAATACATGAGTTTGGGGATCCAGGCCAAGTTAGAGAGTTACTGCAGGGCAAGCTTGTGGCTGCAAACCTTGGATAAGACAGGAACGCAAGCACAGCTTTGGGGGCTGAGTCTTCAATAGAGTCAAATGGATGGTAGTAAAAGTTCCTGAGAACACACAAAAGGAGTCATCGAGGATGAAGACATGGGAAGAACAAGTAAGCTGGAGAAAGTGAGTATGGGGCATGTGGACCCAGTGAAAATTTTCCCAAAGATCTTTATTTTCCAGAAATGTCTAAATATGCATACAATTTTTCTTATAGTACATGAATTCCTAAAACAAAAGTGAATTTGCTTTAGACATGAAGAGGATAATATTAAATTGATATGTTTTCATGCCCCCCTTAATCATATTGCCCTGCAGCTCTTCTGCCATTATGGCTCCAAGAAAGAATAAGATGTGACATGTTGTAAGTCCCCGCCAGTCAAAAAGCAGAATGCTTCCAGTTATAGGAGAGAAGGAGATAGAAAATAAAGGATAAAAAGTTAGAAAGGAATGTCCAGTCCTCTTCAGAACTGAAATAATCTACCAGGTGAGAAGAGTAGAAACACCCAGGCAGGTTGTGTGTGTGTGTGTGTGTGTGTGTGTGTCTGTACAGCTGATGGAGGAGAGTAATAAGACAAAAAGAAAAAAGTACCTGTTTGAATTCTCAGAGAGATGGAGGAAGAGCCTTTCAAGTAGATGTTTCATTTTTCCAGCACTTCCAACAAGGCTCAGGAGTGGCAAAATGGCACAGAAGGAAGGATGTGAGGGATGAGCCTCAGAGCGTGTTGCTGGTTTCGTTTATGCCTATGCGGCGCACGAGAGATTCAGAAATCTGAGTGCTTTTCCCCATCCAGAAGGCTGAGTTGCAGGCTCGCAGGCCTGCCAGAGATTCTGTAATAATAGGCAAAGTGTCTCCTGAGTGGAAACTAGGGGTGAGGTGAAGACATGGCTGAGAATGAGGGGACTTGCTGGCTAGCAAGTGTGAAAGAAGATAAATACAATTGCCACATGACCTAACAATTCCATTCTCTGGTGTAGACTAAAAATAATTAAAAGCAAGTCTTCAAACAGAAATTTGTACATGATTATTTATAATCTCTATTCACAATAGCCAAAGGTAAAAACAACCCAAATTTCCATTAAGCAAGAAGTGGATAAACAAAAGTGATATATCGATAAAATGGAATATTATTCAGCCATAAAAAGGAATAAAGTACTAGTACATGCAACCTTATAGAAGAACTTTGAGAACGTTATGCTGAGTGAAATAAGCCAGACACGAAAGACCACATGTATGATTCTATTATCTGAAATATCCAGAACAAATTCTGTCTCTATTCCTAGAGACCAAAAATACATTGGTTGTTGTGAGAAGCTATGGGGGAGAGGCAATGGTTATTGAGTCTGTGGTAGGGTGATGAAAAACTTCCAGAACTAGAGGGTGGTGATGGTTGCACAACGTTATAAATGTACTTAAAGTCTCTTGATGGTACACTTTGGTTAAAACGGTAAGGTTTATGATACATGCATTTTACCACAAGATGATTAATAAGAATAATAATAAGTAAATGTAGGGTCTTGCCAGCAGGGAGTGATGGCTAACTCCCCAGTGGAACACTCAATAAGCTTCACACCTGCCAAAAGACCAGACCCTGGATTTCAGTGAGTGAGCTCTTCATTATTGGGCACCAGAGCTAAATACCTACAAGTGGTCAATGGAGATCCAAAAAAGAATAGGAGGACCCTGGACCAAACTACTCCACTTTCAGGATAGAAAAGTAACCCTTGAAACCAGAAGCTGCCTTGGGGAGTGGGAGGAAAGAAGCAGATTCCATTGGAATTGAATTTTGAGTTGCCTTAATAATTTCTGAAATGAGACCCTTCAAAAGAAATGATTTTAAACTGGAAGGGCCTGAGATACAATAATTGGCAAGCTTAGAAGTATTTTTTTTCCTGCCGTCAGTGGGAATGGGTATCTCAAAGTGAGATAAACACAAAAAGATCACTTTTTTGGTGCACAGTATAGTATTATATTTTAGGTTTCAATAGATGGAAATCAGAAGCTACCAATGCAGATGTGTTTATAACCCATCTCTTTGTTTGAGTGACTTCATGACGTGTTTATCTTAACAGTGATGAGCATAATGACAGAAATGTAACAAGTGCTGTATCAGTGGCAGTGTTTGTGGTGACAGAAGATTCTGCTCTCGAGCAAAAGTGTGTATGAAATCAACACTCTGTGATGTTTAGGTATTAGAGCTCTACACATACATAATGGTAAAAGTCACCATTACTGTGAAAATCCTACAGCATAAAGACGTGTTATAGAGAGTCTGAAACTCTTACACATTTAATCTCCACTTTCCTGTTGAAATAACTGTTTTTAGAATGAACTTTTTTATAATGTGAGACTTTCAAGGACACAATTATGATGTCATAGCACAGAGGTATTTCTCAGAGTTCTCAAAACAGTTTGATTACTATTTTTAAGAATTGGGATATTTTACGTAGATGTCTACAGATTTATGTTTTTCTTTAAAATTTTGCAGAGCTTGAATTGACACATGGCAACAATCAGAACTGAATCTCCAGCTGGAAAAAGCCTTTAGCCCTCCCTGTTGTCAGGTGTCACTTGACTCATTTTAGATATCTTGACCCATGGGCGTTGGTGTTCACACCCCACTATAGCCAAATGTGTGTTATCATATCCAATGACGAAGATTACACTGGTGAATCATATTGTTTGGCTGAAGCGGCAAAATCCCAGAAATATTCCATCTCTGGATGACAAACCACCAACTCTCCACTTCAAAAGGACCGAAGTCCTAGTAAGTGTACCATCACCCTTAAAACAGAACTGTTTACTGACCAAGAGAGTATTATGTAAATTAGACTGTAAAGTGCAGAGAGGTATGCATATATAAGGCATTATTACAGTGTTGTCATTAACGAGCATTCTGGAGTTTTGCCAAAGAATCTCAACTATTCAATGATGATGACTTTGGTACAGCAAATACAGCCCAGGAGACCCTAGATTAGCTACAAGCCATACTGGGAAAAGTGAAAAAGCCTAAAGACATTCATTTAAAAATAACATTTGAAATATCTACATTTGTAATAGAGAGCATCCAGACTTCCTTGTGCATTGGTAAGTAAAAGCATTAATTTTGAAATATATATATTTTTAAATTTTAATGCATGGATCTGTTTTGCGATGGCTATAGGTACTTTAAGGAAAATGATGTCTTCAGTCCTTCTGGCATCTCTGTTGCTTTTGTGGCTTAAATGAACTCTCATTTACACACAAGGTAAAAATGAAACAGAGGGCTTAAGCAACTGGTTGAAGGTTACACAGTGACTTGATGCAGAGAAAAGATGAACTGTGTCTCTTGATTCCCACACCAATTTTACATTGTGACCTAATTCTTCCCAGGTACCAAGACCCAGCTAAATAAGCTTTTCATTTTTCATTTTATAGGAATTGATTAAATAATGACTCAAGATTGTCACTGAACTTTTATTATTTTAATTGCATAGCTGTCAATAGTTATGTAGAGATTCCTAAAAGATTGTTCTTGATGTGATGTAAGAATCGATTTTCTTTCAGACAACTGATCACTCAGAATTTTGAATGTGGAAATCTTTTAGAACTGTACTTTGATTTCTTAATAGGATTATGTTTAATCTCTTGATGAATAGTAATGCAGAATCCTTTATTCTTGGCTTTATGTTGAATAGTTCACTTTGTTACACTCTCTTACAAAATGTTTTCTCTGGCTCTATCAATAAGTACAAATATTGAACAGCCTGAAGATCTCTCTCACTGGCCTGCTCTCTGACTGAAAAGTATTAGTACAAATAAAATGAAAAGATAAAAACCATTTGCTATTTGATGTAAGATAAACTCACCCTAGGAGATAAAAAGAGACAATTTACAAGATTAACTTGAAAAATCTACTTTCCTGGACATTTTTGGCCAGGGATAGGCTATGAATCATTTATCATCTCTGAGTCCTGTAGGTTTTACGAATTTCTGGTAAGAAACAAAAATGGGACAGTGGGAAACAGTAATTGAGACGATAAAAACTGAAATTTGGAACTGTGGCTTGTCTTTGTTTCAGCAGAGATGCAGCTGAGTTTTTCTGCTAAGTGTAGTGGAAAAAAAGGGAAAAGGAATTATTGCCAAAAAAGTAAATACAGTGATGGTTGAATATATATATTAAATTATTTTCCAAGGAGCTTTTGTGTGAGAGCCTGTCTGATAGTGCACTTCAATACATTTACATCTTGGAATTTTAAAGGGTCTGTCTATCAGTGTGCTTTCTGAATGGGTTTTCAATTGCACAAATGGTCTCTATCACATGAAAAGCAATACTGTTTTTTGAAAGGCAATGTACTTATTGTGCTACCCACATGGGACTATCAGTGCCTATTGGCTACCAACAATTACCTTTGAAATGAAAAATATTGTTTGTATCAAAGAACTGTTTGAGTCTAAAGAAAAAGCTTTGCAGCCTGCCAATCATCCCCATATCCTGAGGATTATATTGTTGGGAGTTTTATACAATTTACATGCAGAACCTGAAAATGACTCCAGTGAGTTATATAACCCCATGGGGTGTTTTCACTCTGGTTAGGTTGCATTTCCTGACACTGCTGACATCAGATTCTTTCTGTGAAAGTAGGAACCAGTGTCCTTCTATTTTTAGATATCTGTAGTTTGTCTATCAGTGATTACTTGAAATGCCTTTTTCCTCCAGAAATTTCAGAAAATCACCTTTATCAGTTCAGCTGGGGATTAAGGAAAACAGTTATTATAAATGTCTCCCCATATTACTGGTTTGGAAAAGCAGCAAATAGAATAGTGAGTGTCATCTAGATTACCAGAAGAAGTTACCAGAGCTACTAAATTTCCAGTAACTAAAGCAAGTTCAGGGATCTTTGTAAATCAGTATTTTAGAACTATTTTTTTAACCACAGTTTTTGAAAAAGCTTTATCATTCATTTTTTTAGATCATGGAGCACAGCCAGGTTATCATTCTAAAATTCATTCCTTGCTCAAAAAAATGCATATATAATTTCTTTATAGTGTGTGGATGCCATGGCAGGAAACTGCTCTGGAGACAGAAGACATGCCAATGTCATTAAACAATCCATATGTCTGCCTAATGCATGAGAGTGAGTTATTGTAAAGCTTGATATAAACAGATATGTTATATGATAAATATATAATAGGATACTTAGTGAAGGTTTAAGTGTTACCAGACACTCATGGGGTCTCCTAGGCATATTTCCAAAGGAACTCTAGTCTTAGCTTTGTCTGAAATTAATTCTGATTATTAACAGAAAGAGAATTTTTATTTTAATCAAAAACATACATTCTTTATATTTCAAAAATTAAAAAGCGGTAAAGGGAAAAGGATTAGGGAGATATAAAGAATATTATTGCTCTCATTTATAAAGGAAAACATATTGGAGTTACAAATGTTCACTAGCAGGAATCACACCATTAGTGATACTCTGTGTGTGTGTGTGTGTGTGCGTGCGTATGTGAGTGTGTGCATGTGCGTGGACATATTTATTTATATTTTGTATATATACATGACCGTAAGTACATACATACTTAGAATAATCATACATAATACATAGACTATAGTAGATATGTAGTATAGATATAGATAGTAGATACCTGTTTGACATGCTACATCATCATTTCATCATATTCCCAAATTATTAAGAGACCCCAAAACCCCAAACCTTTAGTCCTTGGGAACCTGCTTTTAATTTCATATAAATCCCAAACCACAAACATTTAAAGTCAAATCAGTGAATATTTATTCACTGACCTATTGAGTGTTTAGGCTTTTGCTGTGTACTGTGACTAATAGAAGACATTAAAATGAGAAAATTCAATCCGTTCATTTAATTTTTTGCTATAACAGAGAAATATTCCCATTCTTTATAGTATGCAGTGGAACACCTGGGCACTAGTGAGAGAGAAGCATAATTTGAGAGCCATTGTGGTAAGCAGTGAATTTTGTGCATTCGTATGTGGAGAGGAGAGAAAATTACGAAAGCAGGTCTTTTTGATAGCAATTGGGTATGGATGCTGTAGACCATGGGTGGTAGCTGGAGAAAAGGCAAAGTGGCTGGGAGGTCATGTGTGGGTCAAGGTCCAAAGCAGAATCAGTCAGGAGAGAAAGAGTCAGCAACAAGTAATTTAACTCTGAATCAGCATGAATGCAACAGAAACAGAGTCTGTCCCATTCTGTCTCTTTATTGACTTTTGTTTATTTATTAATCTACATGTGACCTTCCCAATTTCTGAAGACCTTCCTAAATCCTGAAAGAAATTAAGGTGTTTACAAAGGCAACAAGGAGGTCAAGACAATATCTGGGATGAATGAAAAGACTGGGAACATTTAAATTCCGTGTTCAACGTGATGAACGGGCCGGGAAATTTGGCATCTGATCAGGATATTGGTAACCAGGTAGATGGCAAGAGTGGGAGGAACAAAGATGAACCAGAAAAACAAGGGAGATTAGCCTGGCACTTAGAAACCCATGTAAGGAGGTGAACGCAATGTGATCAGAAAGAAGACTGGACTAGAAGAATGTGGCAACTCTCACTCTCACCTCTTCTTGGCAAGAAAGAAGTCTGAAGTTGAAGCAATGCAATGGTTCAACCCAGAACATCTGATAAGCTTCCTGCTATGTCATGGACAGACCCTAAAGCCTGCTAGCATTATAGGTAAGACAAATAGATGTATCTGGATGAAGTGGGGAAGAAAATGGGTACAGTGGTATTCTTAGAAAGAAGAATAGGTGGGAACAGGAAGAAATTGATGGCAAGGATATAGGCATAAACTTATGACAGTGTAAACCAAGAGGTGAGCAGTGAGAATGGAGTGGAAAGGAAAAGGAAATCTAAATGAGAACATGACATCAGCACTGAAGTAGAATTCAATTAATCTAAAAAAATGTCAAGCTCATCTCCGTTTGATCTTTTTCATACTTTTAACACCTTGACTTTTATTCTCATGATGGTTGTCCTAGAACTAATTGTTCCAGTCCTTTCTCTTCTATCACTTTGCCTCCTTGTCCTATGATTGCTTAGGACCTTCTGTGACAATCTCAGAGTCACTGGCATTTCAGCATCTGAATACCCAACCTGAAGTGTTTGTATATTATAGCTGCTAGGGTTTACTAAAAATTATAGTTTTCAAATCCTAAAGATGAATCAATATCTTGCAATTCTTTACATGACATGACATTTAAAAATATGTACTCTACACAGAATTGCCTTTTCTCCATTCTCCATCAATGTTGCTTCCTCATGGTGGCCCATAGCCTCAAGAAATACAATCTCTTTTCATGCTTTGCTATATATACAGCATGATTTGAATGTAACCAGAAAATTTTGAGGCCAATTAAAGGAAAAACAAGCTTTTTCATGTTTTGAGTCACCTCAGTTATTTAAATTGAAGATATTTTCTCACTCTCCCCAACCACCTCTCTCTCTCTCTTTTTTTTTTCAGTATTTATTAATTTCTTACATTGTTTCAGGTCCTTTGTGGGGTATAAGGGTAGTTTTACTAAAAACTGCCTAGAATCTTCTCCCTTGCAGTGTCCCATATATTTAGGAAGAAAGAAAATTAAACAGATCACTACAATTTAGTAAAGTGCTATAAAAAAACAAAACTATGGTAGGGAGTTGGAGAGCAGAAAGTATCAAGATAGACTTTCTCCAGAAAAGTGTTGTTTAAGCGAAAAGTAGGAGACAATAATTTAACCAAGTTGGCTATTGGGAGAGAGTGAAGCCCAGAAGACCATGCCAGGGAGAAGAAACATGTAGATGTGTGAAAGTAAATTTATTCAAAGAACGGTAGGAGGTTCAAACAGAACAAACTGCTGATTGTGATCATTAGGGTAATTGGCAAGAAGTGAGACTGGAGAGATAAGTGAGGTCCAGGATTACGCCAGGAATGTGTGGATGGTTTGATCACCAAACGTATATTAATATAATACACAATTTTTAACCATAAAAGAGAAAGCTCAGTATTAGATAAAGGTATTAGATAAAAGTTAACACTCATTCAGGAAAATTTCTTAGCAAACTTGGGTTTCTCTCAATAAACCTGAAGAAATATCGTATGTGGTACTAAAATATAAGAAGCACTTCTTTAAAGTCAGAAACAATGTACTTTCTATTACCACTATTCTTTTACATTATAATGGCAATTGGAGCCAAACAATTCAAAATAAAAAAGAAGAAAGAATTAGAAAAATAGAACAGGCGATGCTTTGCCTGCAAAATTTCCTTTCCTGCTACTAAACCGGAAGGGTTTGTGAAGGGTTAATCCAATTTTTATCTGTTGAGATGCTAATTAAAGCAAATATTTCAACCCACCCAATACCCCAGTTGATAATACAACTTAAATGTGGCAATAGCTTTGTGTCAATGAATTACCAACTGAAGTAAATGGTCTGTGTTTGCTTTTCTTCAATATCTTTTACTATCCAATCTGTCTTCAATTTTCTTGCCAGTTGCATTTCAGTAGTTACTGATGTGTGCATGCATACTGTAAATGCTTGCAGGAACATGCCTTGTTAGGGTCATTTTTTTCTTATAATGTGTCCAGTATCTGGTTAAAAATTATGATGAGCATGTGATTTTATATCAATAGAGCCTTTTAGGAGTAGCACAAGAAATTTTATAACAGTTGTCTTCCCTTAGATGCAAACAGCAACAACAAAACCCATCCTAAACAATGGTTTTGAATATTAACAATTATCTTGAATACGTAAATACCACAAAGGATATTTCTCTAGGCATCACTGGCTCTTTGGCCTCTAATTAGTTTTCTTCACCTTATTAACTCTGTTTGCTGGCATTTGTCACAGTGAGGCCAAACTTCACAGGAAACACTGCACATCTTAATGACACATGTACTTTACATTTTGTATAAATAATGTTAGGTTTATAAAATTATATTATGAGAACAAATGTAGTATTATATGAAATCCATGGGGTTATGCATTTCAACTCCTTGCTGTACTACTTACAAAATCTGTAATCTAAGCAAGATTTACTTAACTTCCTTAAGGCTTAGTTTATCTGTACAACATGCATGATAACACCTAATTTACGTGCATCTTGTAAAGACTAAATGAGATAAGCACAGCCGAGTCCACAGTGGCTGCAACTTAGCACTGAGTAGACCGGAGTCCCTTCCCTTCATTCTTTCTATCTATAATATCAAATAAGAACTCATGCCATGGCATCAAATCCTTAGCGTGCTTTCTAGCCTCTCAAACTATCCAGACATAAAGAGAGCAAAGCATAATACCCTAACTGGGGTCATAATGAAGAAGAAAACCTCCAAAGATATAATTTGGTGAAGTTAGGGACCATGTCTTTTTGTTCGTTACTGTGTCCTCAGAATAGAACACATTGTCTCTTATATAATAAAGGTGTAATAGAAATTTACTGAATAAATGAATGAATGAACAAACTGTGAGGGATCTTGAATATCATCTAGTACAACAACCATGTATTCTTTATTGAGATAAAAAGCTCATAAAATAAAATTTCCTACTTTGTTTTGAAGTGTAGAATTCAGTATTTAGTACATTCACATTGTTGTACAACCAATATCACTATCTGATCCTGATCACTTTCATCACCTCCCCAAAATAGACCCTGTACCCATTGAACAATTCCGCTCCTCACTCTGCCAGCCCCTAGCAATCACTACTCTGATTTCTGCTGCCAGGAATGGCCAGCAATCCCTGTACCGAGGGATGAAAGATGACTCCAAACTTTGCATGAAAGGAAGGAGAAGGCAAAAGGGTCAGCGCGTAGTGACGAAGACCCTTTGCTCTTCTTTGCTCCGGCTTTTATTGGTCCTTCAAGATAATCCCAAGTCCTTTATCACTGTTCCCTTAAGCACAGGATGTGTGACAAGGGGTCTTACTGAAACTGGGAGGATCTGTTTTTGGGAAAGATATGATAGGCTAATTTGGGCATGTTCTACGAGTTCTGCTAAACATAGCCTGAGGGACAGTGCCTACGTCTCTTAGATCATAGGGCGGCTGTTTGGGCTAGGAAAGCTTCAGGAAGGCAACTCCCCATGGCATTCCAAAGGCAGAGTGGTCTGGTAGGCCTCGGCATTCCAAAGGCCTAAGCCCTTGCGGAAAACTTCCCTGCCCCCAGCCGCCTCTGTGTTACATTGTAGCAAGCCAGATACTATGGCTGATTTCATGCTCTACATTAACCCCAACATTCTGCCTCTATCAACCACTTTCTATTTAGATAAAGGAAAGCTGAGGTCTAGAGACATCACATGACTTCCCAGGTTGCAGCATCAGTAGACCTCAGAGCTGGGGCATCAACCGAAGTTTAATTTCCTCTCTGGCACATCACTGTGCATTGCTTAACACACAGAGCAGTTGAGCAGCTCCATCACTAAGTGTCGCTCACGATCCCTCTCTTTTTCAGGGATGCAAAGATAATAATATTCATCCTGACTTTCTCTGCTTAAGTGGATGATTGGAAGAAGTCTCTCCATTCTCCAAAATGAGTTCCAAGAGTAACTAACACAGTGTCCCAGGCACTATTCTTAAGTGTATTACAAACATTAGCTCGTTTCACCCTCACTACACCTATGAGATAAGGACTAATGTCACATTTTTCAGGTGAGGAAATTTCAGTACAAAGAATTTAAGAGACTCACCCATGATCACACAGTTACGAAACTGATAATCCAAGGATGTCAATAGGATTTAATTTTTAAGATGGGATGAATTGGAAGTAACATAGTTTCAGGGAATGTGGAAATCAACAGTTAATTAATCAGAGTTCTACACGATAGGATTTCTTCTCTGAGCTTCTAATGATTCAATTACCTCTCATGGATTAAGAGTCTTTGATTAATTATGAATTTCTAAGAGGAGAAGATAGGATGATTTATTTCTCAAACATATTTGAGTAAGGGGTATTTATTTATTTATTGAGGTATAATTGACATATGACATTATATTAGTTTCAGGTGTACAACATAATGCTTCAATATTTTATATATATTACAAAATGATCACTACAATAAGTCTAGTCACCATCTACCACCATGCAAAGTTACATTTTTTTTCTTGCGATGAGAACTTTAGGGTTGACTCTCTTGGCAGCTCTCAAGTATGTAGCACAATATTACTGCCTGTGGTTATTAATGTGCTTTTATTACATCCCCAGGGCTTATTTATTTTGTAATTGGAAGTTTCACCCATTTTGTGTACCTCCAATCCCCCTGTCATTCAACCCTGCCCTAGCACTTGGTTGTCTTGAACCTTTGTGTTTGTCTGAACAGCCTGATTTATTCTTGATAGGTCCCAGTTGTTAAGGGTGTGCCAAGATTTGACAGTGTTCCAAAGGCAAGGATCTCAGTCAGCCCCCAAGTTTCAGGATGATTGGGAGCCAGACCCTCAGGCAGCTGCTTTTAAAGTTTGCAAATATATATACCCCTGGGACTGTAGTCCTAGACCCTGATGCCCTCCAAACCAGGTGAACTGGAAGTGTCCCCTGGGCAACAGCTGCAAAAACTGAAGCTCCAGATGAGTGTATAAGCTGCTTTCTGGAAGGTACTGTCAAGCTGGAGCAAGACCAGGAGAGAGTGAAAGGATGGTGTCTCCTGGCCCACGCCCCCTGAAAGCACTACCATAGTCTCTAGAGTAGAGTGGCAAACCTAAAGCTTGTCCCTCAGGCTGAAGCCCTAGGACAAGTAAATAGGTCCTTTACACAGGAAGACTGCAGGAACGTTGCCTTCTGCTTCTGTGCTGTGCCCTGGGGGTGGCAGTATGCCAAGAACTGACTCTCTGATTGTGAACCTGTGGGACTCAGGAATGTGAGTCCCCATGGCCACCAGAGCCAGGTGCTCAAGGACAGCCCCCTGTGTGATCTGTGTGTGCCCACCAGCCTTATTGAGATGGCCAGAGTGTATAGGAATGGTGCACGCCTGTTGGCTTTAGTGAGTCAGCTGAAAAACCCAACGGCAAGGTAGGCCTGCTGGCTTTGACAGGGCAGCTAGAGAGTGTGTATGCCTGCCTATGCTAGCTAGGGAGAGGGAAAGTACAAAAATGGCACCCACCGGTGCGTCTCTCTGGAGAGACTCCCAGCAGACCCTTTCTCCTCAGGCAGACTTTTTAAAATTAACAGTCGGATCTCCTTCACAAATAGTCTAGGCACTTTCCAAAATGCTGTTCTTGTGTTGGGCCCCAGAGAGCCAGCATTTGAGCCTTTTAAGAATGGTATCTCAATTCCCTACAGCCCTTTGGGTCTCCTAGACATAAGTCCCACTGTTTTTCAAAGCCAGACATTTTGGGGGCTTGTCTTTCTGATAAGCTCCCAAGGATTGTGGTGCCTGCTGTTGGGCATGAACCCCTCACTCCTCAGGGAGAAGCTCTGGGTTTGTGAGATCCATCTCAATTGTGGGTTACTGCACTGGGGGCAAGGTTTTTGCAAGACCTTATCTCTTCCTCTCCTACCCATCTTGATGTGGTCCTTTTATCCTTATGGAGGAGCTGTTTAGCTCATTTTCAGAGGAAATTGTCCTATTTGTAGCTATAGATTCCATATGTCTGTAGGAGGAAGTGAGTTCGGGATCTTCCAAAACAGCCATCTTGGATTGCCCCTTCCAAAGAAGTTTTTAAAACCAACGTATTGAGTTAAAATTTACATGAAGTAAACTCACTTTAAATTAACTGTTCAGTGGGTTTTGACAAATAGAACCACCACCGTAATCAAGGTAGAGAAGTAAGCATCCCATCACCCTCTTCCCAGAGAAGTTCCCCACTCTGACCTTAGACAACTACTGCTCTGTTTTCAAATCTATTTTCACAACGATTAGCCTTGTCCCTTCTACAACTTCATATGTGGAATCATACAGTATGTATTCTTTAGTCTATCTTCCTTCGCTCAGCATGAATTTAAGATTCTTTGGTGTTGCTGCATGTTGTATCAGTAGACTGTTCCTTAAATCAGTAGTCTGTTCCTTTTATTGCATTGTATGGGAACAGCATAATGTGTTTATCCATCCATCCATTAATGGATATTTTTGTTTTGTTTTGTTTTGTTTTGTTTTGATGGAGCATCTTCCACTTTGGAAATCATTCACTTGAATCCTGGCTAATGTGAAATTCTTAAGATACTTATGGACTCCTTCGGAGAAGTACACACCAGAGATGTCATATAGACAACAATTCACTTGGTCATGTAGCAGCTGTGACATCAAAGAAAAAACAACAAAACATCTGGGGAGTACCTTCTTCATGTCTGATGTTTTGTTGGACATTTCACATTCCTTACCTAATTTAATCCTGGAATGTTTGGAAGTCACTCTGAGGACCACAGTCAGATTATTTGGGGACTGTGTGTGTGTGTGTCCGTGTGTGCGTGTGTTCGTGTGTGTGTGTTCATGTGTGTATGTATGCATGCACTCGTTATATTAAATACAATAGAGAAGTAAAAGAAATCTTAGCCTCTCTCTGGACAAATTGAGCAGGTTTTGTGACAGAATATTAATCGAGCTTCAGTCTGTAGATTGATGGCAAGTGCTTTGTTGAATGTAATTAATAAATATGAAGGATTAGATGTTGAGTCTGATATCTGTTGACCTTGTAATTCTACAGAACTTACAGGCAATAAAATGTCCCTGTATGTTGTACTGAATCTGTGTCTTGTTTTCACAATTATCTTTGTAACCAGTCTTACTCAGTTGCCATTCCAGAGAGCTCCTCTTCCCTATTACAGCACTAATAAATTAGGGGTTCCATAAGTGCCTTTGTTCAGATTCATTTTCTTCTTTCAGTTAATGAACAGCCATCTGCAGCTGCTCCACGATCTTAATCCATCTGCATGGAGATGCCGTTGTTATATACAGCATTCTATAAATATTGCTATGTTGACAAGCCGACTGCAGATGGGGGGGGATATTTTTATTATTATTATCCCTGATTAAGAGAGAGGCCAGATTGACAACACAAGGGCTCTGAGGTCCCTTCTCTTCTGTAAATTGTCTGTTCACATAATTATATTTCTAGTAACAATATTACGGTATGCATTACAATCATCATTGTAGCTGTTATTTGTTATTCGCTGAGTACCACTTCTGCATTCAGCAGTGTATAAGGCACAGCGTGTAGGAAGACAGAGTTCAGACTTGAAAGGATTAAATATTCTTACCGTAAAAAGGAATCTTATCAGCCTAACGGAACTGAGCTGCTAGAGTCGATACAGTGTCTTGGGCCACATTTATATGCCATGGACTATATAGTAAATAAGCTGAGTTGCATCATCTGTATGTCAACCTTCTCTTACACAATGATTAGTCTGAGGTTCCTAAAGTAAAGCAATGCACTAGAAGAGAAATATCTTCATTTAAATTCAGAATATGAATACTTTTTTAATGAGACAGCTTGAGAGATGACAAGTTCACAATTAGTGGGAAGAACTTTCATTACTAATGACTTAGGCTATTTGTACCCAGCAAAGTGAGAGAGAAAGCAATGACCCAGTTGGTTTGAGAACAAACAAACGAACTACTTTTCACGTATTTAATCCATGTTGGGTGCCGGGAACATAGCTGTGAACAAGACAGTTAGGTTTCCTACCTGTGGGGAGGTGTGCTCTAGTGGACCAACAATGGACCTTGAACAGGTAGTCGTAACTGTGATTGTGCTAAGGGGCAAGGTGCTGTGGAGCATGCAATGGGAGGACCTATGGGATCCTGCATGCAAGCAGTTGACCTGTAGTGGGTTGGATGGTGGGTCCCAAAAGCTATGTCCTGCTAATCCCCAGAGCCTGTGATGTTGTCTCATTTAGAAAAAGGATCTTTCCATATGAATCTGGAGATAAGGAGATCATTCTGGATTATTAGGTGAAGCCTGAATCCAATAACAAATGTCCTTATAAGAAAAAGGCAGAAGGAGATTTGAGACCAACACGGAAGAGAAGAGGAGAAGACACAGAAAAGAGGAAGAGGCAGCATGTGACCATGGAGGCAGAGACTGGAGTGTTGTGGCACAAGTCACGGAGTGCTGACAGCCACCAGAAGCTGAAATTGGCAAAGAACAGACTCTGTTAGGAACTGAACTGTGCCTCTGTGAGATTCTTTCCTACACTGCAAGTGACAGTGCAGCTCATCTGTCACCTTGATTGCAGTCTGGTAAGACCCTAAGGAGAGGATCTAACTGTAGCGTGCCTGGAGTCTCGACCCACCGGCACGATGAGATAATATCCTTTAGTTTATGCTGACTTTGTGGTAATTTGTTACACAGCAATAAAAAAATAATACACCCATTGCAAGAGTACTGGGGTTGGGTTGACTGTTCTGGCCAGAAGGAGCTGGGAGTATAAGAATCTACCGCGAAAAGAGGTGTGGCAATGTACAAGACTGGCCTGGCATAACTGGGCTACGCCGACTGAGGAGAAGAGTGTCTGCAATGAGGGTGAAGAGAGGCAAATCGAGCAGGGAATCATGCCAAGGAAAGAAATCTCTTCCTGCAGGGTTTTCTTGGGTTGGCTTTGTCCCACTGTTTCTCAGACCCCCCTTTCCACGCAGTTCTTGTGTGTTCTTTCTCCCTCCATGTCTGTCTCGCGTGCTCTCTCTCTCTCTCATTCTGGATTCTTGTAACCACTCCCTTCTCTTGTCCTATGGATCTGGGAGTGCTAATAGCTTCCCGCTGTTACTAGGCCTACAATAATGTATCAACCTTTGTTGTGCTTTCTAAACACTGTCCACAATTTTACAAATAGATCCTTTATTTAAACTTCTGTTTCCTGCCAGAAGAGTTCAATTTTAGACATATTGATGACTGTAAGACATCCCAGTGGAAATTTAGACATATGAGTCTGGAGCTCAGAAGCAAAGTGTGAATGAGAAATATGAATGTGGACATTACTATGCTAGAGATAATAACTGGAACTTTGGCAACTGATCAGATAAGTTAAAAAGGAAGCACAGAGTTAAAAGAAAAAAATCTTAGAAGAGAGCACAGAAGAGTTCTAATACTTAAAGCTGGTGGAGAAGCAAAGGAGACTAAGTAGAATTAGCCAGTGAGATAAAAGAGAAACCAAAGAGAAAACAGTGTCATAAGAAAGGACAAAAGGGATTTGTATTAGTCTGCTTGGCTGCCTTTACAAAAACCATAGACTAGGTGGCTTAAGTAACAAAAATTTACTTTTCACATTTCTGGAGCCTGGGAAGTCCAACATCAAGGTGCCAGCATGATCAGTTTCTCATGCTGAGAGCTCTCTTCCTGGCTTGCAGTTGGCTGCTTCCTCCCAGTATCCTCCTATAGTGCAGAGAGATGAAGAGAGAGCTCTCTGGCATGTCTTCTTATAAAGGCACTAAGCCCGTCATGGGGGCCCAACCCTCATGACGTCATCTAAAGGTAATTACCTCACAAAGGTCCCATTTAAATACCATCACATTGGAATTAGGGCTTCAACATAGGCATTTGGGTGGGGGGGGACACAGTTCAGTTCAAGGCAGGGTTTAAAATGGGGAAGTGGTCAACTGTCTCAACAGCTGCTGAGAAATTAGTTCAGGAAACACTGAAAAGTGCCCACTGGATCGTACAATGCAGATTACGCATTTGATCAGCATGTATTAATAGCTTAACTTTACACAGTAATTTACTAGGTGGTAATGGCATCTAAAGTATAACTCAGTCCTTTGAGCTCATGAAGTTTCCCATAGAGCTGTAGAGTCAAGTCATAAATATATATCAATTTAAATACAGCAGTAAAATAAAGAATTAGTGCAGAGCTCTATGAAGGTCTGAAAGAAAGAAAATAATTTCAACTCTCATTTATTGGGGTATATTTAGATGTCAGACACTATGCTAAGAACAACACATATATTATCTCATTCTAATCTTTGTAAAAATGCTATAAGGTACGTATCGTTATTATTCCCTTGGCTATATTTTAACAAGAAAGGAAATTGAGAATTTGAGACAATAAGTAATTTTCCATGACCTATGGCTAGTAAATGAAAAGGTTGAGTGAGATTGAAGCCTATTTGACACCAAAACCCAGGCTCTTAACATGCATTTAAACTCATTAAAACAATGTTTTTCACCATTTAAAAATAATTAATACATAGCCTATAGATTCTACATAACACTTGGAGGCTTTTAAAGATAATTTTTATATCAAAATAATTATATATTTACAAGAAGTTACAAAAATACCGAAAGATTCCAGGCATGCTTCACCCTATTTCCATTTTACATAACTGTAGTACAGGCAATGTCAAAACCAGGTGTTGACATGGATACAAATGTGTGTAAATTCTATATCATTGTATCACATCTGTACATTCATGTAATCATCGTGACAGTCAAGACACAGAGCTATTCCATCACCTCAAAAAGTTCCCTCATGCTATTGCCTTATAGTCACATCCACCATCCATTCTCCTACTATCCCTAACCCCGAACAGCCACTAGTCTGTTATCCATCTCTGTAATTTTGTCATTTTGAAAGTGTCATGTAAACAGAATCATATGGTATGGGACATTTGGGGCCTGGCTTTTTCCATGAGGCATAATGCCTTGAACTCCGTCCCAGTTCTTGCTTGTACCAACAATCCATTCCTCCTTATTGCTGAGTAGGATTCCATGTTGTGGATATACCACAGTTTGTTTAACCATCCACCTATTGAAGGACATTTCGTTTCCTGTTTTGAGCAGTTACAAATAAAATTTTTGTGTGGACATAAGTTTTTATTTCTGGCATAAATGCCCAGAAAAGCAATGGCTGGCTTGTGTGGTAAGCATGTGTTTAGTTTTTTCAAGAAAATGCCCAATAATTCCCTAAAGTGGTTGTACGATCTTACATTCCTACCAACAATGTAGGAGAAATAGAGTTTTTCAGCCTCTTCAGCAGCATTTGGTATTCTCACAATTCTTCATTTTAACTGTTATAATAGGTATACAGTGGTATCTACTATGGATTCATTTGTATTTCCCTAATAGCTGGGGATGTTGAACATCTTTTTATATGCTTAGTTGCTATGCAATCTGTATAACTTCTTCAGTAAAATATTTTTTGCCCATTTTCTAATTGGATTGTTTGAGAGGTTTTTGGTGTTTTTTTTTTTTTCTTTTACTGTTGTGTTTGAGAGTTCTTTACATATTCTAGACACAGGTCCTTTATCAGACATGTGATTTACAAATATTTTCTCCCAGTCAGTATCTCGTCTTTTCATTCTAACAAGGTTCTTCACAAAGCAAAAGTTTTTAATTAACTGCATATTACATATTCCTACATATGTATGTATTATATGTGTATATATATATGTGTGTAAATATATGTGACTTTTAATTTATAAAACTTTAGAGACATCGACTTGGAAGTCTTTCTCAATGACATTGTCATTTGGATCAGAAATTCTGCTAGTGTTTACAAGTCGTGTCTTGGCAATAGCACACGAACTCGGAAATGTCATGGCTTATTTTACCTCCAGCACTTTAGAATAATATGCTCCTAAAATGCAGAGAAGCATGCGGGCAAGCTTCTACTAATCCGCATAAACTGTACATTAAAATGGCCTATACTTGACAACGTTTTCGAAACACTTTCATTCAGGACAGTAACTGTTTCACAAGCAGCAAAAGAGAAATTTTCAGTCTGAGATGAACAAAATTGGAGGGTGGCATTCAGGGAGATGGAAGTTATACAATGCAATTAATACAATGTCTTTAGGTATCAAAGTTTGTAGAAAATAGCTTGTTACATTTTGAAGTTGATTAATTTAAATACACACATTGGAAAGCAAAATCTAAACATTCAAGGACTGTATCCTATAATGTGCATTGGAGAAATATCTTTTAAAAAGGTAAATGCTGTGGGGTAACTAGGTTTATTTGTAGTAGTAAAGTGAAAATAAAGACAACGGTCTGGCTTTTTAAGTTATCTAGATGTTATTTATTTTCCTTGATTGGTTTAAATTTCTTCAGAAGTGTTAACATAAACAAGATGAGTATTTTTCCTTTTAAGTATTAGATTCAGTGTAATTAATTCTAGGTTTCAACCAATAGGTGAACTGTATATTGTAACTATATATGGTATTACTTTAATTACTGTCTGGCTAGAGAAGTAAGTAATCTAAGTCTACGAAGGTCTAATCTCTTAATCTCTACTAGTTGAGGAGAAAGTTTTCCTTGGCATTTTTTTTTTTTTAATAATCACAAAGACTAGTTCCAGGAATAACAAAATACTCTAAATTCTAAAATCAGTTTGTCTTACAATATAACTTCAATATTTTATTGGAACTATGTTCTTAATATGCATCTAGAAGAAATGTGTTAATTTTTAACTTAATAATATGTCCTAGAGTATTCAGAACTCTATTGCCAGGAATTTGTTTTTTATAAGATGTTTGTTTGAACTGTGAAAGAGAGGCAATTTTAAAATTAATGGATTCGCAGTGTATACAATATTCCACAAAGCTGCTCTGCTTTTTCTCCCTCTCTCTAAGCTGCCAGCTTTGGACAAAGAAACTTTTATGGCAGCAACTGACTTGCAGAATCATCCAAGACCACCCTTTCCTTGAGGAAGAGGTCAGCAATTAGATAAGGTGATGGTAGATTGACCTTAACACCAGGGGCTGTCCAGCTGGAGCTTAGTGTTCATTCCATCCTTTCAATTAAGTTCCTAACAGATTCTTGAGGAAATAAGGGGGAAAGGGCAAACTGGCTTGAAAATCAGAACATACAACAGAGGGCAAAAAGCACAGGAACAAAAATGTTTTCCAGATAAGTCTTTCTAAAATCAGCAAGCCAATGTGTCATGGAAAGGGCAGACTTATCAATGACAAAACAATATCCTCTCAGCCCGATGATATAATTATTTACTTTGGTTAGTGGCACTGAACTCCAGGAGTATATTTTATAAATTAAATACTTATAATAAAACTATAGCCCAGTTTCTCCCAAGAATGTCTGTAGAATCTCTCTTCTCTCTCTCTCTTTCATGGCGGGGAGAGTGAGGCTGATGGCAGTGTGCCACGGTTATGTGATATCCTGGCAAGAAAATGCCTCATTTTATATCACAAACATATGGTCTGGTAATGGTTTTATATTATATGCCTTTAGTGTTTTATTCCCATTTTTAGGAGACCTCTTCTAGACAAGAGCAGTATGTTTTCTTGTCGACCTATCACATCAACTGTTAACACATGTCTCTACTTTTAGAGTTCACAATGGTTAAAAAGTTAAAACTTAACCTTATGTTACATATAACCTAAATTTTGATTATGCAGTAAAGTTGATCTCTCATGCTCATTTGTGTTGAAGTTACCGTTTCTCTGTTTACCTTTCAATTAAGGAATTCTCTCCCTTTTTTCAAGGGTTAACATTCCTCAAGTTACAATTGACTAAATAAAAATGTGTACAAAATGTGGCAACCAGGATGGTAAAATGACTCTAAACTTAAGGTTTTAAACTAGCATTTCACAAACTAAATCTGGCCCACAGATGTGTTTTGTTTGGCTTACAGAGTGTTTAAACATTTTTTTAAAAATTAGTTGCCAACATTTAAAAATTGGGAGGTTTCAAATAGAAATCTTGATCCTTGGGTTCTTTTAAAATCTCCCCAATAAGCCTGGCCCTGACTTTCACACAACTGGTGGATGCCAGGTAGCATTCCCTCTCTGGTTCACCTCAATCCTGTCCAACATGCTCTCAACTTGTTCACATTCGATCTCCTGCCCTTGTCGACATCTAAGTTTGAGACTCCTCAACTACCCTAGATGGGGAGTTTGGAAAAAATTGGTGGCATGTGGCCCTGGGAAATAAATAATCATAAAGACAAGTAGCTACCTCAAATATATGATGGATTATTCCTGGGGGAAAATGATGAGAGTCAAAAGGACTGTTGTCTCAGTAGGCAGAAAAAATCTAGAGTAAGACAAATGTTGCCTAAATGCGGTAATAACATCTTGAATGACAAAGAGCCATTCAGAAAAAAAAAAAAAAAGTGCTACTCTGGGGCAGAGACTCCCATTAGTGGAAGTGTGCAAGCAAGTATGGGCACAGTGGGATGTCCAATGGAAGCACTGGCTCCCGAGTTGACCAATGATCTCCAAGGCCCCTCCAGCTCCATGAGTCTGTGAACTGGCTTTTTAAAATTGTCCTTTGTAGCTATAAAGTGAGGACTACACTAACTGGAAAACAAGTATGAGTTTTTAAATATTATATGAACATACAAGTCTTTGACATATTTTTGGATTCTCTGAGAAAAGGTTTAGCGAATGCCACCTTATCCTTCTAAATCACAGGCAGTGTCCTGATGAGACTTGTTTCAGTGTTAGTTTCTAGTTATAAGGCATTTGATTTCCTTTCTAATAACACATGGCAATCAGATGAACAGTTTTTCTTCTGGGGAAAAGCATTGATTATTTTAAAAACAGTAACATCAGCACAACTATCAGGGAAGAAAAAGCACAATGGTTTTGAAAATCATTCTGAAGTTTTTATTCGCTGAAGAGATTAAAGAAAATATATACTGCCCCTAAAGTATTTACAAACCATTGGGGAAAAAAATTACATTAATTGCTTTGCAAAGAAACAGTTATTGGGAAAGCATAAGATTGATGTGGGCATCAATAGACTTCAGCCTTTTCTCTGTTAAGGTTTTTGCCTTTTTACACAGATCAGGAATTGGCAAACAAACACCCTGCAAGCCAAATCTGGCCCACAGTCTGTCTTTGTAAATAAAGTTTTATTAGAACAAACCACACTCATTGATTTTCACATTGTTTAAGGTTGTTTTTGTGCTACAATGACAGTTGGGTAGTTTCGACATGGAACTTCTGACCCCCATAGCCTAAATTATTTTACTGGTTAGCCCTTAACAGAAAAAGCTTGCTGACCCCGTGACACACACTAGCTAACTTATACTATTTATACAGCTATTTCTTGTCAGTATAACAAAAAGGCAAGCTAAACCTTAATGTTGCTATAAAAGAAACTACCACATTCTCTTGCTTTGGTGGTAAACAAAAGAGCTTTTCTTTCAACTTCTGACTGCTATGTCTCTGTTTTCACCTTGCACCTACTGAGACACAAAATTCAACATCTTTTTCAGGTTCTCACAAGGAATTCACTCATGCAGAAGTATCAGTGAACAATGTAGCCTTCATTAAAGTGTTTGGGGGGAAGGGCAGTGGAATAGAGGTGCTACATTCCCTATAGTAAACAATTTGAAAATCCCTTTTTAAACTTTCTCCAGAGTTCTTTCTGCCTGAAATTTGTTGAAAATTTGGTGAATGAATAAAATTCATTTATTTTTAATAAAATAAAATTAAATTCTTAACAATTTTGATTATCCCCAGGATAAATGAGAGGAAGCAAAACAGGAAGCTTATTTTCTAAGCACAATTGTCTTCATTTTCATTTTCTACTTTCTCTGGAGAAGAGTAGAGAACCACTGCCTTGCAGTGTAGAGTCTGTGTAATCTCTGGTCAAAATGTGGAGATCACTGCTTTGGAGGACTAATCTAGTTCACCAGTGTAATATCTCCTAATTCCCTTAATAATAGATTTTGCACATATTCTAGAAAAGAAACAATATTACTTGTGCTGCTGAGATTTACAACTCTAACACTTATCCTAGAAATTACAGCCTTTTCTCTGTTGCAAAGGATGATGATGGAAAGAGAATATATTGTTGCTAAATGTAATTTGGATATACAGTATAGTGAGTGGCTGTTTACAATTTAAATATACCAAGGACTTCTGTTGCTGGCATTATGTCAAAGTAGATGCCACGGGGGGAAAAAACACACCTGCTCCAACACTTGGAAATAATGGATCAGACACAAACATCTCTTTAAATACAAAGCTGAGCTCAGGAGCAAATGAAACCCACAAAGGCCAAAAACTAAGAGAGAAGACCCAAGAGTTTTCCTCTCTTATCTTTCTTCTATGCAGCACACAGCTTCCGGGATCTCCCCCAAGGAATGTCAACTCTCTATTATTCAGAATGCTTCAGCTCTGACCCAGTCCTTACCATCATAATTCCATACAAATTTTCCCCAGAATGAAAAGTTAGCTCTCTAATAAGATCTCACCTTCTTCAGAAGGTATATTTGTGACTTGTGCCAGATTGACAGCTTGCCATCTACCCAACACCATCAGAAGCTGTGGCTATAAAGTATTTCTCCAGACAAATGCAGTGTTCAGCCCAAGAAGAACTCTGTAACATGGGATTTCGCATTCAATTACCCAAATTGGAGAAAGGAACGTGTGAATGGGCAGAAGATAGTTTCCTGTGAGGTAAAGCAAGTATTACTCTTCCCTGAAAGGAGGGAGGACTCTCAGAGAGGAAGCAAGCTGGGAGCAGAGCTGGTCCACACACATCCAATGGCTCAGAAGCCTTCCTTTGCCTCTCTACTCCTTCCAGGTACCCAATGAAAAATGCCACAGATAATGACTTTGTAGACAGCAGTCTACTAATGAACAGTACAAAGCAGGAATCAGTCGATCTGAATGTAGAATGAAGGATCATGAAAAGGAAGTTTTGAGAACATATCAATAAAACAGAATGCTATCAGAATCAGGAGGGGCTCTTCTGGAGTCCAAGTGAAGCATGAAATATCTTAAGGTACCAATGGGGAATTTAGGAAAATCAAAGGTTATATTAAAATATTTAAAGTTTCTGATACTGAGCTTACTTCATTCTGACTCATATTTTAGATCTCAGCTCAAAGATCACTTCTTTCTAGAAGGGTTTCCTGACACTACCCCAAATCTCTCTCAGATCCTTCTGGTGTTCAGTCTTGTCAACCCTGAATTTGTTTCATAGTGTCACTGTGACCATTATAATTAATTGTGCAATTCATCTCCTCTCTAAATGCAAGTTCCATGAAGGGGTACACCTTATTCACTGCTTTCGTTTCAGCACCTACCACTTGCCAGGCATGGAATTGGTTTTGCTAAATGAAGAAGCTATAAAATCACTGCAGTGACATGATTTTGGTCATTATAATATTATATCTGTTTATGGTGCACCTTTGAGCAGTTTTTTCAAACTTTTAAAAACTGCCATCCAGTAAGAAACACATTACACATCCTGACATACATACATACACATGCACACAAAATGAAACAATCAAAAATGTTGCTGTAAACAATACTGGCAATCATCATGTACAACTAACTCTAAAATTTTCTGATCTCTTCTGTTTTCATTTTTGAAAGTGCTAGACTTGACCCCCTAAATAGATTTCATAACCTACTTTTGAATTATAACATACAGTTTAAAAAACCCTGCCCTAGGGCACTTCATAATCCTAAGATGCAATTGAATATTAAATGTGGTTAAACTTTGCCTTCGTTCATCTGTCTGTATATGTTTCATAGAATTTAGATAAAATAAATATTCTTTACAGGGAGGAGGGCAGAGAGAGAGGGAGAGAGAGAATTTTAAGTAGGCTCCATGCTGGGCATGGAGCCTGACACAGGGCTCGATCTCATGACCCTGACATTATGACCTGAGCCAAAATCAAGAGTCAGACACTTAACAAAGTGAGCCACCCAGGCACCCTTACATAAAATATTCTTTGCAGATGTAGCAACATATGGTCAAGGGCTCCAAAATTCCTTAAATTAACCTTCAGTTGCAATACCCCACTGTGGGTACTTAGAGACAGAGGGCAGTATGGGAAGATGACCAAACATGCCAAAGTCCACTGTGTCCTAAGGTAATAACTTACTTGGAGAAAGTATGATTTACCTAACATTCTGATCTTACATTTATAATTAGATTTGTATTTCTTGCCCAGTTTTACTACATCAGACTAACATATGCTGTGCTACAGATGGAAGTCCCAGGTTATTCAGCATCAGGGACCCTAGGGTCTTGTGATTCCAAATTAAACTTGGGTGTGCGCATAAACCATGCAAATTAGGTTATGGCCACATGCTCAACACTTCTGAAAAGAAATCAGGCAATGTCGAGAAACAAAATGCACTGAAGGCTGCCTCCTCTTGCTGGAAAAGTTTTTATTAGGCTTGGTGATTGAAGAGGTTTGAAAGGAAATACTCAACTCAAATTGCCATGACTAGATGCACATGTTTCCTTGACCACCAAAACAGGCTGGATGACTAGGCATGTTTTACAATGCTCATCCATGTCTACTGAATGGACTTAAGCTTTGTGAACTGACCAGAAGTTCTGTGGGCTCAGTATTTGGAAAATGTTGTCGCACGTGAATGACTGGAGTTGTATTCTTCTGTGGCTGATGCACGTCAGACGAAGACTGTGTTCTTCTCCCTCTTTTCTGGGGGACACGCTGGTTATCTAAGACATCTCTGCCCAGATGTTAAGCCAAGACTGAGCTCATTTGAAAGAGCTCATGCGTTCATAGCTTGGAACTGGTTGCAGGGAGATCAGCAGAGCCCCAGCACCCGGTGGCAGGATGTCTCTCCTCTATGGTAGACTGGCTTCATTTTCCTCTTCCCGAGGATGTCATGCCTTAAATTTGCGAGAGTAAACTTTGTACTGAAAAGTAATTTTGTAAGTAAACTTTGTATAGAAAAGTGCAGAAATCATAAGCACAGCTCAATAAATTTTACAAAGTGATTGTACCCATATATTTAACACTCATGTCAAGAAATAAAACATTTCTAGTTATACTAGAAGCACAATCCACTCCAATCATTATTGATTTCCCAAGGGTAACCATTATCCCTCCATCTAATAGGATGGATGACTTTTTCTTATTTTTGTATTTTTTATAAATGGACTCTTATAGAATGTACTTCTTAAAATCTGGATTCTGACGTTCCACTCTCTGTTTATGAGATTAATCCGTGTGGTTGATTGTAGTTGTTTGTTCATTCTTACGCCTGTGTGGCACTTTGGTGGATGAATATAAAACAATTTTTATATCCATTCTATTACTAATGGACATCTTGGTTGTTTCCAGGTTGTGGCAATTCCAAATAATGCTGCTATGAACATCCTTGCACATGTCATTTGGTAAATCTAAGCACACATTTCTCTTGCTATATCTAGGGGTAGAATTGTGAGAACATAAGACATAAGGATATCCAGCTTTAATTGAAATCTGAACAATTCTTCAAAGTGATTGTACACTCCCACCAGCAGGGTGTGTAAACTCCAGTTGCACCATATTCTCATATTGTCCATCTTTATTTTATTTTATTTTTAAAATTAATTTTAATTTAATTTAAATTTTAATTTAATTTAAATTTAAATTTAATTTAGAGGAGATGAGGGGGCAGGGGCAGAAGGAGAGGGAGAGAGAATCTTAAGCAGGCTCCATGCCCAGCACAGAACCTGACGTAGGGCTCAGTCTCACAATCATGAGATCATGACCTGAGCTGAAACCAAGAGTCGACACTTAACCAGCCAACCAGCGCCCCCTGTCCATCTTTTTAATTTTAGTCATTCCGATGGTATTTTTAATTGGAAGAGCATGGACTTTGGAATTAGACAGAAATGACTTTTATTCTTGCTGTGTCACATTCAAGCAGTTTATGTGGTCTCAAGCAAATCACATTTCCTCTCTGAATCTTGTGTTTCTCATCTGCAACATGGCAATAAAAATACTCATCACATAGAAGAGTTGCAAATTATAAATAAAATAATATGTGCAAATAATGACTATTATTTTTTAAGCATCTACCATATACTGCTACACTAAGTGCTTACCTACACCAGTGAGCTTGAGACATAGTATTTCTGAACATCACTAATAATAATAGCTATATTCCCCACCATCAGACTTCTAAATATCCAGCCTCCTATAGACACTCTGAGAGAGTATTGTCATTGTGCCCAGAAAATTAGGCTGCTCTATCTCCCAAGACAAAGGAGGCAGAACCTAGTGCTTTATAGTTGTCCAAAAAGTGTGTCAGGATGTCACTGGGGCAGCTGTGATTTGATTAATTCTGTCTGTTATTTCGACTCAAAGTCTCCAAATCATACCACGATGTCTTGATGGAAATAGCTTAGAGTAGACCAAGGAACTAGCAGGTGAAGACATAAACTCTTATTTTTTCCCAAATTAAGAACAAGAAATAACTAGGGGCATATTTGTGCTTTCCAAATGCTTTTACTATGGAGTCTAGGCACGAATGTATTCATTTGTCAAAACTTTGCCACATCTTTTTTCTGCAAAGAGGTATCATGTTGCCTTAAGAATTGAAAAGTAATGTTGTTTATTGTCTGTCTTCCTGCCCAATTTATGGAAGTTGAAAAAGTCTTCAGTTTTAGAAGAATGAGCCCATGATTTCCAGAAGACATGAAGAAACCTTTAGGTTGGCAGAACTCTTTCAACAATTGGTATCAATCCAACAGCTCTTCAATTGCCAGCGCTCTATCTACACAATAGGAAATTAAACATTTAAGCAGAAAATAAAACATCACAGAGTACTGTTAGTTGCAAATTGAAAGGGTACTGCATGTTCTCCCTCTGTTACTGCTGTATTACTTGGGTGGGGAGGGAGATGGTGATTTCTCACTGGCTGCTAGGGACCCACTCCCACTTGGGTTCACAAACATAAACCTCTTGACTCTTACTGAACTGTGTTCCGTGTTCTCACTTGTCTTTAAGTTTAACAAACAATTGTAGTGTTCCCCCAATACAAGGCTGTTTAGGAACCATGGAAGAATGACTTCTAAGTTAATAAACACATTTGCCCAACATAGTTCCTTTAATTTTTAAAGGCTTGTATAATTTAAGGGAATTTAAATCCATGTGTTTTTTATTCACTGGCACTGACATCATCAAAATAGCCCTTTAAACAGCTGGTTGAGCCTTTTTAATAAAGTTCTCTTATGACTTGTTTCTTTTTGAAAACAAGACTTTTTTATTTATTTATTTATTTATTTTGCCAAAGGCAAATGAACTTAAATGCCAAGAGATTTGGATTTCAATCAAGACTCCAAACCTGTATATTTTGAGGTTGAAAATTTTGCAAATGGGCTCCTGACTCCCCACTGAAATTAGCTGCGAAGAAGGAAAAAGTACCATTTGAGTGAAGTTCATGGTCAAATCTGGTGTCAGAAGACTAAAGAAACATCTATATTTTCTGCTTAATTTTGTGCCAAATCTGAAATGAATCAATGTACAATGTGTATTGGATTATTACAGAAATGTGATCCACTGCCAAGTGGTTAACTTTTCCACCATCTCTGGTTATCATGAGTAAACCACAACGCTGTATTCTCCAGAGGTTAGAAACCCAGCACACGGCGGCAGAGATTTTTGAGAAGTGATTGTTTTAACAGAGTCATTTTGGAGAAAAATCTTTCACTCAACATTGTAGATGCTTATGACACATATGAGTGCTCATGCATGTGTGTAAGAAATACATATATACACGTGTGCATAGGAATATATATATATGCATTTACAGGAAATACATATATGTATATTCCCCTGTATATGAAGGACTTTTTCTTTTTAATAAGAATATTTTCCTCTAAAGATATCCTTAATGACTTAGCAAGTGAAATTATAATCTGAGCATAAAATATGTAAAGGAGTTCGGCCTATATAAATATATCCACATGTTTCAGTTAAAACAAAACTCTTAAACCTTTTTGGTATTAACAATCCGAGACTGTTTTTCTCTTTGTCAAAATGTATATAGCTAAGCAGTAATCAGAGAGATGTATGACTGGGAGTAGTTGAATTTTACAGGAATCTGTGAAGCAAATGGGGATTCTGACCCCCTCCAGCCCCTCCAGCCCAACTGCAAAAACCAACGCTCCATTTGAGAAACAAATTTGTCTGCCATCATGGAACTCCTCAAAGGAGAATTCTCCTGTAATAGGTAAATTAACAGTGAGAAAGAAAGAAGAAGAAAGGGACGAGTTCTCTGATTCTATTTTACAATTGAGATTTGTTAAAAGAGGAGTTTTACATATACACACTCACGTGAAGGTGCATAAATATTAATAGAGCCAGGCTTCGGATAAAAATAGAAACCAGAGTCTTCATCATTGTATTCCTGCTAACAGATTTGATTGTATCATTCTTTAAGGATAGCTCTACGTTTGTCTATAGTGTGGGATTTGTTTGCTGTCAAAATCTCTGGAATCGTCAAAACCAGTTTTCAAAATCCAGCCTGTATGATATTGAAAGAATATTCATGAGTTTACAAAATTGTCTTCTTTAAGAAACTTTAATTAGCAAAAACTCATATTTACAAATGAGATGATGATTCCTATGTACTTACTCTTGTCCAAGGTTTGTCATGAGATATCTCATTAAAATTTTAAAACCTTGACAAGGAGAAGACCATTGTCCCCCACTGATAAATATAGAAACTTTGACATATAGAGCTATAGCAGAATGAATGAATTTCATTATGAATATATATAGTCACAGAATTTTTAGTGGATTCACCACAGGGTCCATTTAAATATGAACTTCCATTGTGCTTTGAATAACTGGATGAAGGTTGGAGACAAGGTATAGAAATAAAGCAGGAGAAAAATCTAAAGGAGATACCACTCTTTGAAGATCAAACTGAAATTAAAGAGTTGCCAGTGACAAGTAGGATTTGATTTAAAGACATTCGATTTGTATCTTTCAAATAACTCTTTGACTGCATAACATGAAGTACATCACTATTTGCATTATTAAGCAATAGAAGTTTTCAGAAGTGTTTTATATATTGACTTTTCAGCCTAATCCAGAGAATGTTGTTTCATATTGGCAGTAAAATTGCTAGGTTCTATGACTTAGCTATGTGACCTTGGCAAGTCACAAACTTTCTATATTGCAATTTCCTCATTTATAAAATGACAGTGATGATATATAGACATATTGTACAAGAATGAATGTACTGAAATATCTGAAAGTCTTTTGACTTCATTATAAGCTACAAAGATATCACTGTGTTCAATTATAGTTATACACCAAACTCTCTCATCTCTTCCTCTCTTTCTTTTCGCTTTCCCTTCTCCCTCACCCCTCACCCCCCTCCCAAATATATTCTCTCCTAGAATCATAGGTTGTCAGAACTGAAAAAAAGCCATAGAGATCAGGCAGTTCTATCAAAAGAGAAAATAAAAAAAAAAAGTTCCCAAAAAAAAAAAAAAAAGAAGAAAGAAAGAAAGAAAGAAAGAAAGAAAGAAAGAAAGAAAGAGAAAGAATTTATCCCAAGTCACAAAGCTACAAAGTTAATTAATGGCATGAGTAGGTTTAGGTCCCAAGTCACTGCAACTCCCAATCCTTACCTCCTAGGGAGGCACTCTAGCAGAGTAATTAAGAGCATAAAATTGGGTAATAGACAAACGGGTTCAACCTCACTCACTGACCAACTCTCTGCATCTGTAAAATGGGATTAAAAACAACATAACACCTGGCATTACCGTGAGATATTTAAACACTTTGCAGAATGCCTGGAATTTACTAGCACTGAATGAACATTATGGATTTTTAACATTTTCTCACTGCCTTTCACTGTTTTCTCACTGCATTTCATTGTGAAGAGACTTCACTTTCATAGTGTAGGCTGCATTCACCTCCATTTTTCTGAGATGGACCTAAGAGTCAGGAATTGCCTTCTCAATAGCCCAGACGGTTCTACGACAGAGTATTAACAGCTAACTTGAGTTCTTGCAACGCAATACTTTGTATTGTGTCGCGGGAAAAATTTATCACGGTTGAGAAAACTGAGGCACAGAGGAGGAACTTATTCAAGAGCACCCGGCTACTAAGCGGCTCCAGAGCCCACATTTTGTATCACTGTGAGATACTAAAGCTAAAGCAGGGGAGAGCGTTCAGGTGATCAGGGATGGGAAGTCGGGAAACGCGCCTCCTTCTCCATTCGCTATGAACTTCTAAAGAGATCTGCCTTGTGGAGAGTTATGTACCCGTAACTGTCAGTCTGCAAAGGAAATGGGCTCCACAATTATGACACGTTAGAATCACGGTTGGCCTGGAGACCTAAGCCACATCTCCCAAGAGTGAAAACAAATGGGATGCCACATCCAAGTCCCCATGGGTGCTTGTCCAAGACCAACATACTTGGGACACTCTCCCTTCTGGAGCCAATCCTGACGATTACACATCAGAGATGTTGCAGTTCAAGGTTAAAATGGTCGATTGTTGGGGAAAACGTGCCCACTGATGTCATCATTCTTAGAAGTTGTGTTCATCTCTCGTTTCTGGGAGTATTAGATTCATGAGCACGTTGGTGTTAAAAAGCTAATTTAAAAACGGAGTCGGATGTTTAATTATTGTTTGATTTGGGGTTACAGCCTTTCATTTTTCAAACATCTTAAGAGCAGAGAATGAAAATTGTTACCTAAGAAACTATTGAAATTCTCTTAACTCTTCTGGGTATGTATTATGTATTCTACGAGTTCTCTGCCAGGGATATAAGTCAGAAACTCTCCTGCTGGTTTTGATTACAGCTGCAAAGTCACAGATTTGAACAGCTCTAGACAATCATTCTTCTGAACCTGCACATAAATATAAAACATTTTCTTTATCCTTATCACATAAACCTTCAATGAGGTTTGCTTCAAAGTAAATTCCAGTTTTCTTCCATTTTTGTCTCATTTATCATTTTAATAATTAGCAAACTGCACCTTTTTTTTGCAAAAAGCTACTTCATTTGCATATTCAAAGGTCATTGTACAGGTTCAAGCTATTTAATATCAAAGCAATGATAATTTAACAATCTCTTCTTCTGGAGTCAGATAAAACACAAAATTACCTCTGGCTTTTTAATTTTGCACATTTGTAGACAGATGATAAAAATATGAGATTGAGATAATGGCAGGAGCAATATAATGAACCATCAGTTAAGCTATGGTAAACTTTCTGCATATCTTGCTCCGGGTCTTTGCATTGTCACTTTATTATTTAAAATGGAGCCATCACATTTCAGTAAGTGATATCAAGAACATAATTTGCTAAGACACCTCTTTATTTGAGGAGCTGTCAGGACTGGCAATGAGAAATGACACAATCCCTCAGTTGTAAGCGACAGGCGCCACTATATTAGTCCAGCACTTGTGTATTTCTCTGCTGTTTTTGAAAAATTGCATTTCCTTTGTGTAAGCAGAACAAAAAGAAATAGAAATCGGTTCCATGTGAATTCTGTGGTCCTCTATATTAAACTGTAATTGTTTCCTGGTAAAAAACCAAGCCTGCAGGATTTCCTGAAAAATAATTTACAAGGATGGGTACTGGGTCCAGCTTGCTTTTTTCCCTGTGCTTCTGTGATTGATGACACTGCAAGGAGCTGATAGATTTGCTGCTGCTGCATCTCCAGAAAGTTCTTTTGCTTTAAACAAACTGCAATCTTCAAAAAAAAAAAAAATCTTTACATGGCATTCACTTTCCTGGCTTTTTGGTTCCTAGTTGCTTTTCAACTCTGGCACTGCTCTGAGGGACCCAGCTAATGGACCCCGTTGCATCAATACAAACCATGAAGACAGCTTGAATGAATTATTTAAGGTAATTTGTAATTCAATCTAGTTAGTTCAGTATGAGCTATGATCTTTAGAGAGGTAATATGGAAAGAATGCTGGCTTAGGGGTCCTACACACCTGAGTTCAGATCCTTTCTCTCCTACTGCACAACTTGTACATGCCACTTAAACTATGTGAGCAAAAAGCTTCTTGTGAAAGTCCAGTGAGTTAAAGGTTGAAAAACAGTCTGTAAATCATAGATGGTTTTACAAATAATAAAACCCTAAAATAGGTAAATCAGAGCCTGGCCTTATTCTTTGAGGATCCCCATATTATTTTAATAACAAGCACTAAGGAAAAAAAGCTAACTATCCCTAGGCTTTACAATATGCTGGGCATTATGCCAGGCCCATCACACACATTCTCATTTATACCTCACAAAAGTCTTGTAAGGAATGTGTCATTCTTCTCTTTTATAGTAATAATTATGCCCAATAATTATTGACTGCACAAAATACACCATATACTGTGCTAAGTAATTTACACACAAAATTTCATGTAATCCTTAAAATAATCCTATGAAGAAGGTGCAGCATTATTCCCACTGAGGAAGTGGGGGCTCAGGGAAATTAACTCACCCAAAGTCATATAGCTGGTTGGTGGGACTCATTAAACCACCTCCCAGCAAAAACGTCAGCTCCGTCTCTGGTTACATACCCTCTGTTTTTTGACCTTTTGATCTCTTCACGCCTTGCGTACATTTTATTCTGACTTTATTGGTAAAAGCATGCAGTGGGACTGGAAGTTGAGCATAGGATGATATTCTGGGGTCCTCAGATCTTCATTCACATCTCCTGTCACTGTGGCCCTGCATACTCCGCAGAATCAGGCAAAAGCCCTCAGGCCTACAGGTTTCCTCTCTTATGTCCCTTGGTATGCTTCTAGGCAAGGGTTGGCAGCGCAAAAGGAATAAAGATCCAAATATACTATGTCATATGAAATGAGGTTGGAACAATGACATAAGCTTCCTAATAAACTCCCCTTGTGATAGCCCGGCTATATATCCAGCATGGATAGTCACATGGTCATTTGTTATTGAAAATAATATGCTTTAGAAGGCAATACCAATTAAGTTCCACAAAGGCCCCTTCCATTCATTCCTAATATTTGAGTCCCCGGCACAAATAATAGAGCTTTGGCGGTGCTGCATCACAAGAAAGAGAGTCATAATCCTTCAAATCTGCTTGTGCTGGGGCACATGGATCGGTGAAATGTCTGACAAATTCTCTATCATTTTAGAGGAGACTGAGAAGCAGAGCAGAGCACCGAATGAGAGCCTGAGGGCCTCAGAGGCCTGCCAAAAATCAGACTGAGTAAACATTCACACCTAGAAAGTCAATGAACAGAAGTACCTTGTAGCCAACAACTTTCGCCATTGTTCCATCCCCAGAATCCTTCTCACCCCCACATGCTAGATGGCTTCTTCACGGACACCAAGCTTTGCTACTTGCCATGTATACGTGTGGTGAACAAAGAAGGAAGCAGGATGAGATTTCTTCCAATGAGGTAATTACTTGCATTAGCTCTTTCAACCTTGTCCTGAGAATTAAAATGACATCATACGTGCCAAGCACACAAAGCAGGACTGTGCCTGGCACACGGTTAAGCAGTCAAGAGGTGCCGGTTGTCATTGATGTTGCCATTGGTTCTATCATTCTTTCCTCTTTTCTTTCTAGACATTCTTCACCAACTCACCCCATGTCCTACCCATTTATCTACCATTTTGGAGATAGAAGACATAACTAAGAGGAAGAAATAAAGAAGTACTTAGAAATAACAGAGCAGAGAGAGTTGCTCCAAGATCTGATGAATCTCTGATTCTCTCACCTGAAATATTTACAAGGGAGTTTCTGAGCTCAGGCAGAACACTCTACCTCAGCGTACTTATCTATAAAATGGGAGGATGGGTGATATAAATGCATTGGCCTCTTCCAGTGAAGAAATGCTGTTTGACAAGCCACAGGGTAATTTAACATCAATATATAGCCAAGGACCAAAGAACCTAGATTTCCGCTGAATCCCCAAATGTCCGTGGGGGGCATCATGTGCACGTCTGGAGCTCATTCACTACACTTCCTTCTTTGTTAGAAATAGAAGCGAAATTTGCCTTAAACATTGCTGTTTTATTGGGTATTGTCTGCTGTGAATAAGGAAGTTTTCAAGAGTCTTGTGAGGACAACGTAACATGTGATATGTTCATCTTAACTTCTCAATATGAGGAGACACAATGCATAATGTAGGCATTTCCCTCTATATATATGTGTTTGTGTGTGTGTATATATATATATGGGATGTATGTATATGCATATACACATATTTTATATATATAATATATATATACAGTATATGTCTATATTATATATACACACATATACAGATATGTAGACATACACAGATATGTACACATACTTAGACACGCACACTATTGTGCTTAAAATATTTTTGTTCACAACACACTCTTACTGTTGATTTGCACAAGGCCTTCTTTTCTTTGTTTAAATGATATATTAAACTACAAAAAAACCTTCCCCCCATAGAAACTAGAACATGGGCAATTACTTACATATACTTCATTGGTATTACCTCATCTCTTCTCTATACCCCCCTGAAAATAACCATATCCTAGATTTTGTGTCCATCAGAAGCTTGTTTTCCATTTATATCATTTTATCATGTCTAAAAAATTATATTCTCATTTTAGTTGCTTAACTATAAAAATGCTATATGTAACATAATACATTGGGACTTACTGTTTTTATCTACAATCATTGCTAAAATCAATCTATTTGGTTGTATGTAGCTATACTTCAATTTTTTTGACACTTATGTTGTAATACACCACATTTATTTATCCATTCTTCTGTCAATGGGCATTTGAATTATTTCCACATTTTACAATCTGTCTGGCCTGAAATGTGTATTAACCAGTAATAATTCAATGAACACCCAATGCTTTTCTTTAAACACTTTACCACTCAGACACAGTCATGAAACCAGTCAAAGGGGAAGGAATAAGGGCTGAGTGCATTTTAGTAAGGCCTGCTTTTCGGGGGTGGGGGAGTTCTCTTTAGTAAGGACTGGTGCTTGCCGGTTAACTCCAGTGGATGCATTTTTATAAAGATTTTATTTATCATCTCCTGAGCCAGCTTTAAACTGTGCTTCAGTTTCTTTCTCTATGAAAATAACCAGGCTGATTTTAAAAAACTGTAAGATTCCTCCCACCCCCTGAGATTCTAGGCCCTGAAGGAGAGAGAGGGACCTATCTATAGTAGGAATTTGTTGTGGAATTATGAAGCACGATACCCTACATTTTATACACAGTATTTTATTTAATGTTCGCAATGACCTGATGATGTAGTTACTATTATCTTCATTTTGGAGATAAAGAAAGTGAGGCAGAGATTAAAGAAAAGACCACACACACACATAAGGTTTTAAAAAGCTAGCTAGTGAGTCATGGAATGAAGATGGAAATCCATGCAGCCTAAAGCAAAAACCCACCCTGTTGGCCAAGCAGGGTCTCAGCCAGCTAAGCCATCTTCCAAATTCCTTAGAGTTCTAAGAGCAATCATTGTCAAATTCAAGCATGCAACTTGCATCTTGAGCTAGAAGACCTTCCTCCCACAAACCAAACAATGAAACTGACACCTTTCTTGGAATAGAGGTTTTTTCATCAGTACCTGGTTAAAAAAAAATCACTTATGCATGTTTTGGTTTATTATCATGACTATTCACTCAGAACAGAGCAGAATTGAAGTTGCTAAGACTGAAGATGTCACAATGAAATCTGATGGAGAACTTTTGTGTCACCAGTGTTCCAAGCTGTGATACGATAACATATTCTTATGATGTTTTATATACATCTTTTTAAAAAGATTTCATTTATTTATTTGAGGGAGAGTGTGAAGGAGAGAGAGATGGGGAGGCAGAAGGAGAGGGAGAGAGAGAATCTCAAGCAGACTTCCCACAAAGTGGAGAGCCTGACACTGGTCTCGATCCCATGACCCTGAGATCATGACCTGGGCTGAAATCATGACCTGAGACACTTAACCAACTAAGCCACCCACGTGCCCCATCCTTACTTCTTAGACATTTCCCTGCAGCGTGACTGCAGCACCATGGAAAATTCAATTCAGAATGTAGATATTAGTGCAATATTTGAATATTTTTACCAACATGCAAAGTTGCAGTATTTTCAGTTTATTAAATATTATCAGTGTATGAAAGCTTCAGTTCATTAGGAGGCTGAAAGAATACAGTGTTGCCAACTTATAATCATCAGCCAGTGAACATTCATCTTGTGTCGTGTGCAGAATACTGAATGAGGCCGTTGGGGCACGATAAAAGAAGAAGACGACTCTGCATCAAATGATTTTATAATTTAATTGAGAAAATTATCTCAACTTAAGAGCAGCTTATTAAATATCAAATACAAATTTAAATGGTATGTATTAAATTGGTGTATACTTAGGGAACACAGAGTAAGAGAGGATTTACAGATTAATCAGAGACCAGCTTTAAGGAAATGGTGTGTGCTCTAAAAGTCGTAACTCCTGTTGAATATTACGTGTGCAAGCCTCTGTGCTTCAGCACTGCCCGAGCAGTGTCTCAGTTGATCTTCACAACCGCCTTTCAACAAAGCATTGGTTTTGCTCCCATTTAAAAAAATAAAGATGAGGACACCAAGGCCTAGAAAGCCAAGACAATATACCTAGCGTCACCCAGCTGACTGGGTCAGGATTTAAGCCCAAGTCGGCCTGACACTGAAGTTGATGTGCTAACCATTATGTGTACTGTGTTTCAAGAAGCTGCACAAAGGTGGACGTTGGGTCTGGAGAGATGGAAAAGGCAGATGAGCACATATCTAGAGAGCAGGACAGGCACGAAGGGAGACATCGTGTGGAAGACTGGAGGTAGATCAGCACTTTTTTTAAGCTTTGAACTAATTGTAAACTTACAAACAAGTTGCAAAAACAGTGAGAAGAGTTCTCTTGTATACCTCAACTTCATCTCCCTGCTTGTTAGCATCTTACACAACAATGTGCAAGAAATTAACCCTGGCACAGTATTACTGATGAGACTTTAGATCTCATTTACAATTCCAATTTTCCCATTAGTGTTTTTTCTGCTCCAGGACCCTATCCAGGATCCCATATTGCACTTAGCTGCCATTCCTCCTTAGGCTCCTCTTGTCCCTCACAGTTCTCTGGTCTTTCCTGATCTTTCATGGTTTTGACACTTTTGAAAACTACCGATTGGTTATTTTGTAGACTATTTCCTGATTTGCATTTGTTCAGTATTTTCCCATAACTGGAATGAGGTTATACATTTTTGGCTAGACTATCACAACAACTATGTTTCTGTCCTCAGTGCACCATATCTTGAGGTTCAAGATATCAATGTAACTTATTACTGGGGTCTGCTAGGTTTGCCCACTGTAAAATTCCTATCTTTACTTGCACTTAGTTGATAAGTATTTGGGGGTGGGGGAGATTCCTTGAGACTATGCAAATCTTATTTTTCCTCAAATAATTGCCCCTTAATTTTAGTATCCATTGGTGGATCTTGTCTGACATTATTAGTGCAGTGTTTGCCTAATGATGATTCTCTATTTCTCTCTTTTCTTCTACATTTGTTGATTGGAATACTATTGTGAGGAAGAGCTGTCTCTTCTCCTTTACTTATTTATTTATGTATACAAGCATGGATTATGGATATTGGTTTATTCCATGGGTTAAATTCAAAATTATTATTATTAATTTTGTGGCTTGAATTATTCCACTTTTGACCACTGGGAGCTCCCTTAGGTTGGATCCTGTATTCTTTTGACAAGGTTCGTTTATTTAAATAATTTCCTCGCTTTCTGGCATAACATGCTATCCTAGGTTCATCTTGTATATTTCTTGCCCTAGCCCTGGAATCTAATACTTCTTCAAGAAGATATGATTCTTTCTATTGAACAGTGATTAGAGACCAAGATTTAGGTGCTAGGTGTGCTCAGATTAGTTTTTATTGCCATCTTCAGATTTTTCTTTTTCATTTATGAGAACTAATCTTGGTGGTATGGGAAGGAAGAGAACCACTGAGTAGGCCTTTAAAGTATTTTACATGCCAGCCTAAGGAGTTGGGATTTGATATCACTGATATTAGAGAGAAATTTTGTAAGGGTAGGCAGGGGAGTAAGTGATGGAATTGTGTTATAGGATAATTCCCATACTCAGGTGCAGGATGTAACAGGTGAGTGGGCAAAAGCCTGGATGATTAAGAAAAACTAGGTAAGGTTACCTATGCACCCAGTGAAGCCCAGTAGTAGACTAAAAGTGTAGGAAGAAGAAAGAAAAGGAAGAAGCAGAAACATTAGAGAAAAATAATTTGCTAGAGGTGGTGATAGACACAACAGAGGGTTGGAAGAAGTGTAAAATTATTCTGTTTGGTATTTCGGAGAGCTGAATATATAGAGGTGTCACTGGTAATATCAGGAATGATTGATTCTGTGTCAAGAAAGCACAGATTTCAGTTTTGACATATTTAGCTTAAGAATTATTGAGACATGTTAATGGAAATATCTCCAGTAGGAGTGGGAAGTATTATACTAAAGACAGATATTGTATTTTTGAATTCCTAATACCTACCTCTGTAGGTCCTTTCAGTGGATATTTAGAATAATAATAGCTAACATTTTTAAGTGCTTACCTTGTCTCAGGCTTATGCCAGGCATTTTTATATACATCAAGCATTTATATATATGTGTGTATATATATATATATGTATATGTGTGTATATGTATATGTAGCCTTATTTAATCATCATAATAGTCATATTCATATCATTTCCATATTTTTTATGGAGAAGCTGAGATTTAAGGAGACTGAATAGCTTGACCAAAGAGGCATGGCTAGTAATTTATGAAATCTAGATTTGACTCCAGCTCATATGACTCCAGTGCCCCTATTCTTAATCAATACACTGTTTTTAAGAGAAAAGTAGGTAAACATGTAGAGTGATCAAACAAAAAGCATGTCTTACAGAAATAGATTTGAGACTTATCTGCAAATGAATTCACTAGAAGAGTAAGACTAAAGGAATAAAAACATCCTAAGCCAGAATCTTAATAAAATGGATTTGAAATAAGGAAGACAAAGTCAAAGATGATTGAAAGTAATAAAACAGAGAAGGAAATAGAAAATATTGTTGGCATATCAGGGAAGAACAAAATGCTATGGTAAGAGATTTCTACCAGTGATGGTAGGTAAACTTAATGCAGGCCAACACTCTTGCCAGGACAATTATAAAATGCAGAAAATGTCTTAAACCATTTGTTTTAGGTATCAGAAAGCTTACCAAATTAGCAAAGACCTCAAGAGACAAGATCCCAGAGTAAAGTGAAGCTCTGAGGTAAACTTAACATTTACTCCCTTTGCCCATGCAGCATTTGTCAGTTTTCAAGAGGCTGTACAAAGCTTCTGGAAGTCTTAATAGGACTTGGGGTAAGAAATTGGAGTTCAGGATCTATTAAGAAGAGGCCTTAGGAAATAACCTACACTTTCAGCTGGAACCACAAATGACTATACTTTAGAAATTTACCATCCCTCACATAGAATAAAGCCCACCTCTACTTGACTCTATCCAAGATTCAATTAAGACAATCTGGCCAACACTAACTGCCTTCCGGTAGAAAAAGTAAATCCTTTTTGGAAGAAGATAACACTTTACAAATTTTCATACACTGTGTATAAGATTCAGTAAAAAATTAGCCAGTATCCAAGAGACAAGAATAAATGCCCCAAATCCAAGACAAAAAGCAGAAAACAGAAACAGACCTATATAAGATCCAGATATTATCATCAGACTTAGATATTAAAATACATGTGATTAATATAATTCCAAAAATACAAAGACAAGAAGAAAGATTTCAGAAGAGAAATGGAAACCATAAAAAGGTATCAAACGGGAACTACAGAATTGAAAAATATCATTGAAATTGCATCTTAATAGACAGCTTCAAGAGCAAATTAGATAAAACTTAAGAAAATATTACTAAAGTAAAATTTGTGTCAGAATAAAATATTCAAGCTGAATCACAGGAAGAGAAACAGTGAAGACCACATTTTTAAAAGTGTAGTAGACATATAGGATATGGTAAAAGGTAGAGTACACATATCATTGGAATCCTAGGAGAAGGAAGAGAATAGGACAAAAGTAATCCTCAAAGAGAAAAGGGCTGAGAACCTTCTACACGGATGAAAATACATCAAGTCTGAGGCTGAGGAAGTGCTACAAACACTACCGATGAAGAAACAACCATACTGAGGTACTTCGGGAGCTTTCCAAGAAAAAAGGGACAAGAGTAAGACAGCAGCTAAAGTCTCAACAGAAGCATATGAAGGCAGAAGATAATGGGATGATACTTTCAAATTTCAAGGAAAAAGAAAAAAATGGAAAAAGTGTCAACTTCGATTTGTTTGTCTGATGGTAATCCTTCAAAAGGAAAAGAAAAATGAGAGGCTCTCAGACCAAAATAGAGATTTCATCACCCACACTAAAGGAAATACAGGAAAGCCCCTCTTTAGTCCAAAGTGAAATGATCCTTGATGGAATCACTGAAATGCTGGAAGAAATGAAGAACAAGGAAAAAAGATAAACATACAGGGAAAATCTAGATGAATATTGACCATACACAAGAATACCAATAATGCCTTGTAGAGCTAATATACACAAGCACGCAGAGGATTAAAATACATGACAACAGAAGCACAAAAAAAGAAGGTAAAAGGGTATTAAGGTGTCTAAGACCCTTACATGACTTATGTAGTGACAAAAATAATTTAAATTGAAATTGAATAAGTCAAAGATATTTACAGTGGTGTCTTAGAGTAGCCACTGAAAGAATAACAAAAAAGAATAATAAAAAAAGTTTTAATAAAAATAATAACTGCTGCTTCCAAAAAAGCCAAGAAAGGAAAGAAAAGGGAGGGACAAGTAGATGACAAATTAGAAAACAAATTTAAATCCAAACGTAATAATAACACAAAATGTAAGTATACTGAACATTTAATTTTTTAAATCACCAAATAGTATTAAAAAAAAACCACAGACTGCTTAAAGGGATGTACTTTAAATATAAGGAAATAAATATAAAGAAAATAAAATAATGGGGAAAATACACAAAGCAAAATGAACCAAAACAAAGCTGGGATAACTATGTCACTATTGGAAAACAGGCTGGAAGTATCGCTAGAGATAAAACTGGGATTTGTTTCATAATTATAAGTTGGTTTATTGATAGGAAATTGAATAAAAACAAAATATATGAACCTAATAAAATAACCCCAAAATATATAGAGAAAAAGTTGACAGAAATGAGAGAAAAATCAACAATTATAGGTGAAAGTTTTAACACAACTTTCTCTAATACAATAAGTAGACTAAAACAAAACAAACAAAAAACCACAATAAGAATGTATTAGATACGAACCACATGATTAATATGCTTGATTTCTATAGAACTCTTCGTGCAAAGACAACATTTTTTCAAAAGAATACAGAACATTTACCAAAATTAACAAGACACTGGGCCATAAAGCAAATCTTAACAAATTTCAGAAGACTGATTTCACACAGATGCATTGCCTGACTAGAGTGGAATAAAGCTAAAATTAATACCCAGCTGAAAAATCCACAAATATGCAAAGTAACTAATACACTTGTAAAAACACACAGATCAAACAATGAATCACAACAAAATAAAAACTGTTTTGAACCAAATGGTATGAAGCTGTGGTATGTCAAAACTTGGGTGATGCAGCTATGGCTGCTTAGAGGAAAAATGATAGTCTTAAGAACAAATATTAGGAGAGAAAAGAAGCTGAAAGTCCGGTCTCTAATTATTCATCTCAGAACTTGCAAAAAGAAGAACAAATTAAAAGCAAATAAGTTTTAAAATGGAAATAGTCCAGGGAACAAATAACACAATAGAGAACAAACATAAAATATAATGTAGAAAGACAAAAGTAAATGTTTAGAATTATTCCTTAAGTAAACCGAGTATCAATAGTAGAGAGAAGTCACAAATTACCAACACAGAAACAATAGAGGGCTTATAACCAAATCTTATAGGCCTTAAAAAGTTAAGAAGATATTATAAACAACATTATTCCAATAAATTTGAAAGTTTAGATAAAAGGCACACATTCCTTGAAAAACACAAATCACCAGATCCGACCAAGAGGAGATAAGAAATCTGAACAGTCCTATATCTGCCAAAGAATTTGGTTCTGTAATTAGAAAACTTGCAAGAGAACACTACACTCGGTTTTCCCTATTGAATTTTTCCAACCATTTAAAGCAGAAATCACACAAATCTTACACAAACCCTTCCAAAAAAAAATAGAAAATGTAAACTTAGAAACTCATTTTATGAGGTTGTCATAACTTTGACACAAAACCTGACAAGGGCATTACAAGAAAAGAAAATCACTTTCCCTCAAGAATTTAGACGTGTGTCTTAAAGTTATTAGCCACTAAATCAAAACTAAGGTGGAATTGTTCTACAAATATAATGTAGGTTCACTTCTCCCCCTTAATATAATTTACTACATTCACAGAATAAGAGAAAAATCACATGATTAATCAAAAAATGCAGAGTGATAAAAAGATCAATACTCATTTATGACAATCTTAGTATATTGGGAAGAGAAGGAAATTATCTTAATCTGTAAAAAGAATCTCTAAAACAGTTGCTGCAAATACTGCATTAAATAGTCAACTGCTGAAGGATTTCTACCTGAGATGAGTGGACAATGGTACCCATCGTCATTATTTCTATTAATCCCTGTCCGGGAGGTTCTATTTGAAAGAGCAATCCCCAACACCCACCCAGCACTCTCTGACCTCCTTCTCTGCATATTCTCTGTACCAACCATGACCTTCAAATAAATTGCGTATTTTACTTACTCATCCTTCTACGATGTAAGCTTTGTGGGCAGGGATTTGTAACTTATTTGCTCACTGTTCTATCATGTCTATAACAGTTTCTGGCATGTGACAAGCCCTTGATAAATATTAGCCAGATAAATTAAACAAATGGATATAGTTTAAAGATGATTTCACAGAAGAAGCCAGTATAATATTTCAATCAGTTTTTCTTTTATTTTTGTATTCTTGTTTGGTATTTTTCTCACTGGAGTCCACACTTAGACCCTCAGGGGCCCACAGAGGCCACATGTCACAGCCTGGCTGGAATGTTCCATACCTTGCACAGTGAAAAGATCGAAAGGTGCATAATTCTGCTGTGAGAGTAGAGCATTTTAATGTTGGCTTCAATATTTTTTAGTACATTCATAAAATGTTTAATGAAAGTGTGATAAAAAAGAAGAGTGGTTTTATTAAAAGAAAAATAAAAAGTTCTGTGTTGTTCCAAGGGATCATCTTTTGGTTTGATACTCAAAATGAACTGAAGTGAGGGAACAAAAATATGCTTGAAAATAGCGGATTCAGTGTGTTATTTATAATATATAATGGAACATGTTCCTGAGAAAGTAGGTTACTTCTTTATGCACATATAAATTTGAAATTAATACAATAAAAAGTTGAACATCTTTGGTTAAGGAGGACAGTAAGGTCAGATGTCAAACTCATAATAAAAACATTGCTGTAGCCAGACCAGAAAATGACTCTCTGATCTTTTTAGGGTTTTTCAATAAGTTTTTCTGATGATTTTTTCCCCTTCTTTCACCATTTTTATAGTCTCACTCTTAAAAGACTCATTTTCTTTCAAGAATAATCACTCCAGCAAGAAAGAAAATCTCCTCATTTCAACAATAGTTGGGTTTGTTAAATTTTCGGCTTTAAAAAGAAGATAAATAAAACAGTGCTTTGGAGAAAAATGACTAATCTGGAGCTCTTTAACTATTTCCAGAGCATCTATGAGTAATTTTGGCATACCACCTTGCAAATTTTTGCTATGTCTTGAATTAATATTCACCTAAGAATAGCTATAACTTTAAAAAAAATTATATAAGACTGGTCAGCTTCTAGCAGCCAATGTTCTTTCACCTCTCTCCACCTGGAAAAGAGAGTGTTTACAATCAAGCAAGGAAAAAATATTATCCAGCTTCCAACATTCTTTTAAAAATTTTCTTCATGGGTAAGTATCTTGAGAGTTGGTATCAGTACATCTAAGTCTCTTAAAGAAAAATATCTCTGAGAGTGTAAAACAACATTGATCCAACATACACATAAATAAATAAATTTCTCAGACATACCTTCCCTACTCCTCAGATTTCTCCCTGCCCCCTACACTTATCCCAACTGCAAGGCATGTGACATCCTGAATAAATAAAATGGATTCTGAAGTCAGTCAAATACACATTCAAATCCCAGCTCTACCACTTACAGTATGAATTTGGGCCAATCATTAACCTCTCTGGACCTCAATTTACTTGTCAGTAAAATGGGGCTGGTGATACTTCAGGGAGGGCAGCTACAAGGACTAAATGAGATAATTTATAAACACGACTGGCATGTTGTAGGCACTTTGGGAAAAAGTTAAAAGTTCTTCATTTGATCAATGTTTCTTCATTTCTATTTTATGTAGAACTGTGCTGCGTCTTTTCACACCCAGTATATCTAAACACCATTCTTCTTTAATCTGTCTTTCCGCCAGTCTACCAGGTGTATAATCTTGAAAAAAAGAATGGATCACACATCTGGAGCTCATTTGCTCATACCTTCTCTCTCTCTCTCTAAGAAATCTGATAATTAGAAATAATAGCTACAAAATAAATAGTGCTTAATATGTGTTAGCATTGTCCTGAGTAGTAAAGCATTTCTTTTTCCCATCAACCCTAGGAGATATGTGCTCCTATTTGCATTCAACAGATGTAGAGACTAAGCAAGGGAGAGTTGAAGTGACTTGAGCAGGTTACACACAGCAGATGTAAGCAAAGACAAGAGTCAAACCAGAGCCTCTACGTGAAATCGTTATGCTAGAATACCCATCACCTTTTTTTTTAATTTGACTTCAGAACTTAATGCAAGATGATGTCTGTCTCAAGACTCTCACCCTTTGAACCTAGGATTGAAAAAGACAATACAAAAGAAAGGAAGTTAAATGGTTCTCAGCAAGAAACAACCATGAATTGTGTCTCCGGAAAGTGGAATGTCACTATTACATGATGGCCCTGTGATGGGATAGACTGTTCTCTTCCTGGCTTCACTTAAATAGGAAAAGCCTGGGTGGGACCCAAATAGGAAAACTGACATGAGAAATGAGATTGCTCAAAGCAATGTCTTCCGAATAACTCCCAACTTCTATTGCCTTCTTATCAAAATGAATCAAAATTGTATTTCTTGAAAGCCAAATAATAGGTGACATTTATTGAATACCTACTTTGTGGCAGCCATCCTGCTAAATTGGCTTTAGATAATCTCATCGAATCATTACAGCAACTTTTTTCAGAAAAATACTGTTATTTTGCCTATTTTATAAATATGGAAACTGATGTTGCAAAAGACTAATGAATTTGTCTCTGATCATATAGTTGATAAATAGTTGGAATAGAGAAAGAACTAGTTCTATGGCTTTCATGGACTGAGTGAAGGCAGAAAACTTACATAATAGGATGTCATAGTTGAATTTCTTGGTTTAAGATTCTCTGGTTCATTCTACTGTGTATAGATTAAAAACAAAAAACAAAACAAAACAAACAAAAAAACCAGCAGAGGTCAAGTCCAATAAAGTGACTTGCCCAAGGCCCTCAGATCATTAATGGCAGTGCCAAACTTAGAACCCTACTTTCCTTAAATTAGCCTGCTCCTGTATTTTTTCTGCCACACTACTCTGCCTCTTGCTTCTTGGGGTAAAAGAGTGATTACAGAATCCATGGATATAAATTTCAAAAACTCCCATGTTTGTTTTCTTCAGTTAATTTGAAAAGAGTGAAAGTGAGGGAGTTAGAGTCAGGGAGGCTAAGAAAACTCTGGAGGTGGGTCAAAGAGAGTCAAATATGGAGAGAAAGGTCTTAAAAAGTGTCCTTAGCTGGCCTCTGGTGAACACTGGAGTGCTTTGTTCAAAAGAACTCATAACCAAAAATAAGCTGGGAAAAGTGCCCCTATAGGAAAAACAACATTTTGTGCAAAAGTATGATTTCAATAAGTCAACCGAGTCCAAGTTTAGACTGTGACTCATTTTACAAATGAAGTTACACCCCCAGATCATGTATGCATCCAATTTCAGCCCTTGGCCATATTCTTCATCACTCTTGTGGGACATGTGTTTATTAAATTATAGCCCATGCCCTGTTCTGTGGTGTGGACTGTTTATCTTGTCGATCTGAAATAACATAATTATTTAAAGCAAGTTTGAATGGCATATTATTAAATTCCTTTTTTTTCTTTTCTACCAACAGAAAGTGTTCTCATTTTCTAAATTTAAAATATTTATCTCTTTAAATTTTGATACAATATCTTTGATACATACACAATAACATTAAAAGTTGTGTGTGTAATTATACTGTCAAATGGTTCCGTCTTCCCTCTTAATCTTCCTCCAGCATATTCAGTTTCGAAGAACTGGTGCTGCCAGACTACAATAAATCATCCCTGCAGGCCTCGAATATTGTGCCATACAAGAGAAATTTGGGAAGGATAGCATATTTTTTAAGTGAATACATATAGGCATTTTGTATTTGTACACATGACTACATATTGTTGGCCCTTGGATTTAATTGCCTGACTTTTGAATTAAAGAATAGATAGTTAATAGCAGGTCATTCCACATAAGGCTCAGTCCAGGTGGTGCTCAGTATCTATTGCTTGATTTGACTATTTTATGCTGAATTAAATCAATGAAAAATTGAGTGGACATAACAGCACCAATTATCAAGTGCCCATTATATGCGAGGCATATTATCTTTAAAACTCGCAGCCTTTCTGCAAAGTAAGTTGTATTAACACTTTTTATTAGATGAAAAAAGTCTAGGGGCTCAGAGAGTTCAAACAATTGAAGGAGGTCAAACAGCAAGTAGCAGAGATTGGGACCTAATTAACATGGGCTGGAAATCATTTTGGGAAAGGTTGACCTAAATGATTTGTACAACGTCAACCCAACAATTCTTCATTTTAAAGAGCATGGGCTATGTCTTGATCAAGGGCACAACCTCTTTCCTTCATTCCATTCTACCTTCTGGCATTTTTCAATAAAATTTTTTAAGGAAAGGGAACTACACTTATTGAGCACTTACATTCTACCAGTTTCCATGCTGGCCCTTTGCACATGCTGTTTCATTTAAATTTTTCTAAACACATGGAAGCTCTCTGACTCTGCTCAGCTGCCTCTTATCACAGCTGAAAGTCAAGACCATTTGGCGGGTAGTCAGAAAATTGAGTTCTAGCCATGACAATAGGGTAGTTCACAAATCCTCTCTGAACCCTCAGTTTCTTTACCTGTAAAATGGGATAATAATACAGTCCCTGCCTACCTCGCTTTTCAGTTAGGGGCAATATGTCAGATAATAAAATATTAGACGTGAATACGATTATTTGTATAACAGGGTGGTCACCTATATGACAGAATCACGCTGTATAGTTTTAAAATACAACATGTGTGTGTGGCCAGCACAAGGAGGGAAAGAGGGAAAATGGGAGGGGAAAAAAGGAGTTACAGAAAATAAACTGAACAGGGCCAGTGAGTCCTCCTGTTATTCTACTTAATGAGAATAAACCTCCAGTAAAAGGGACTCAGTCTCTCCCAGTTCTTTTGTGCTTCTCCAAGTGTGAGCATCTCCCTGTGCTGGGTTTAGCTTCTAGGGATTAGATGCATAATTTTCTAATAAGATGGCCTATAAATGCAAGCCATCTGGCTCTCCAACAAACAGCCACTTGTTTTAATGCAGAACGAAAAACTGGCTGTGAGAGAAGACATATTCCTCGGAGCATTTTCAAGAATAATCTCAATTGTGCTTCTCAAACCATCTGTGGTGAAGCACTATTTTTTCCCAACACTTTTTAAACTAATACTTTTGTAAAATACAATAAAAATTAATTACTAGAAAATAACCGCTTGCTTGGATGTCCAGTCACGCCATCTGGCTTACTCTCAATTTTAATACTTATCTCATCGCTGACCAGAAACAAACAATTCATTGACTTGCACTGGCTCAGGAACCATCCTGTGAGCAGTGCTGATCTAGAGGACAAGCAGTAACGTCAGTACTAGTTCTAAAACCACTACTGGGTATTTACCCCAAAGATACAGATGTAGTGAAGAGAAGGGCCATATGCACCCCAATGCTCATAGCAGCATTGTCCACAATAGCCAAAGCGAGGAAGGAACCGAGATGCCCTTCAATAGATGACTGGATTAAGAAGCTGTGGTCCATATATACAATGGAATATTACTCAGCTATCAGAAAGAACAAGTTCTCAACATTTGCTGCAACATGGACAGCACTGGAGGAGATAATGCTAAGTGAAATAAGTCAAGCAGAGAAAGACAATTATCATATGATTTCTCTCATCTATGGAACACAAGAACTAGGAAGATCAGTAGGGGAAGAAAGGGATAAAGAAAGGGGGGGTAATCAGAAGGGGGAATGAAACATGAGAGACTATGGACTATGAGAAACAAACTGAGGGCCTCAGAGGGGAGGGGGGTGGGGAAATGGGATAGGCTGGTGATGGGTAGTAAGGAGGGCACGTATTGCATGGTGCACTGGGTGTTATACGCAACTAATGAATCATCGAACTTTACATTGGAAACCGGGGAGGTACCGTATGGTGACTAACATAATATAATAAAAAAAATTTTAAAAATAAATAAATAAAACCCCAAGCCCTCTTTAAAATAGGACTCCATTTTCTACTCAAATGAGGACTTTTTATTGCTCTTTGACAATCCCTTTTCCTTCTCTCCTTGTTGCCTCAGAGGGCCAACGCCCTTAGGCTCTTCTTGCTTTCCCAAGCAAGCCCCTCCTCTAACTTCTCTATCCTTCATTTTCACTACAGAACTCTTATGTTTGGTAACTTCTGTCCCCAAACATCTCACAATTCTAATCTTTCCTTTCCTTCCTCAATTTCATAAAAATATACCCTTCCTGTAGCTTATCCCCTTGGGGTCTTGTCTGTAGTGACTGACAGGCTAGTTACATCAATCAGTGAGTTTATGCTGAGACATATGAAGTCATAGCTCACTCCATTCAATGGAATTCCATATATAGCATCTGTTTATTTGAGCCTGCTGTATTTAAGGTACTCAACTGGAAAGGATGCCACGAAAGATACAATATCTGCTCTTAAGTAGTTCATCACCATGCCACCTGGATCATAATCCAAATCTACTGTCAGTCAACATTGTCACACTCTACTCATCATCAGACCCCATTTCCCACCACTCCATAGCCTGGCTGGCCGTCTCACTGTTACCTGAACACACCATAATTTTTTAGATTTCTGTATTCTTATTCATGTTATTACATCACATGCCAGAATCTTCCTTTCTGCTACTCATCTTTCCAGGCCTAGTTCAAGGAGGGCTTCATCTTCATCATGTCCCTTCTGGACAGAGGAGCACTACAGGGCCAATAGATCTTCCCGTCTCTGGAATCCTATTGAATTTATGTTTGTAACATTCAATGTAGCACCATGTCATGTGATTTTGAGTTGTCAGAACAGCATTTGTCTTTCTCCATGATTAGATTGTAGACCTCTCCTGAGCAGCATCTTCATTGTTCGGTACGAAGACAGCTAATGTTCATCCAACATCTTTATTCACTGCCTACTAAGAGCAAGGCTGCTTTCTTAGCGCTCTGAGAAATACAAACACAAAGACCCTTGAGTCCTAGGACTGAGATCGGCTTTCCACTCTTATGTGTTTTGTGCAATACTTATCCTGTCTTGTGCTCCATGAAAAAAATGTGTCAATGGTCAAATAAATTTCAAAACTTCTGCATATTCTATTTCCCTCTTTGAGAATCCTATGAAAATTATAGTCTTAAAAATTTTATGAAGTCTTGTAGGTGAACAATTTTACTTTATTTAAACCAGAAGTTCCCCCAAAATAATTTGACCATGAAACCCTTTGTCTAAAAACATCCATTGTAAATATCTAATGGATATTAACATTTTGATGTTACTTCTCAAAATACGTTTGGACAAACACTGATTGGGTTATAATTCCAAGGTGAAAATGCTAAAAACTAAAGAGTCAGTTTTAATTTTGGTGAGTGTCATAAACACATGTGATTTTTTTTAACATCCTATTGTTTAGAAACACATACTGAAGTATTTGTGGGTGAAATGATATGAAATCTGAGATTTTCTTTAAAATAATTCCAAGGGATAAAAAGGATGTAAGATAAATAAAAGATCGGCACAATGTTGGTAACTGGTGAACCTTCATGATTAATACATGGAAGTTCATTATATAGTGTACCTATTCTACATATGTTTGAAAAGTTCTACTATAAAAGTTCTATATTGCTTGAAATACATAAATTCAGCCAAACTTCATTAATTTGGAATTCATCAATTTAAATTCTGTGATCATTAGGACAATATACTAATTTGGTTAAACCGAAATTTGTCTTTGTAAAATATATTCAAAGTTAATATAAACATAGAGTCCCGCAGTGTAGCAGAGGACAGTTTACAAATCTTCAGGGGGCTCTGAAGGGGCCTCTGCAGCCCTGTGAACAGAGCAGGTGATCAGGTGGGTTCCCATCCCTTCTCCAGAAACTGAGCTCCAATCTGCAAAACTCCTACTTAAACTCTTCAGTGAAATGCAATCTCCGTAAGTCTTCGCTTTCAGAAAGGGTCCCACTGTTTGAAAATATAAAAGTGTGAAAACCACTGCTGTAGGCCATGCTGCCTAACCTGGTTGGAAGTGATCTACTAGACCCAATTTGGTAAAGTCTTTCATTGTTCCGAGTTACCCTCATTTTAAAAATTGGTGACGTTGAATCCCCAAGCCCCCTTTCCTGTGCCTTCCCACAGAAGCCATAGAAAGCTGCATTTTGGTGCTTTGCTGGGTTTGTGGTTTGTGGGTTGGCAGCTCACTTTCAGCCAGCCTTCTCTGTGGTCTGGTATGTATCACACCATGATTATCTCCGTTAACCAGCGGTAGGTCAGCAGCCACCTGCGTGTCTCCAGATGTGATTGCCCACCCCTGATTAGCACCTGAGGCAGCTCCACAAGATCCAGGCTCAGTTTCATGGAGACTGTTCAGACAACATGGAAGAATGAACTTGTCCCTTTCTCCAAAGGATATTTTTAGGGACTAATTCTTGTCTTGGTCCCTATTCGAGATATCCTGAAGAGAAAAAAATGCATCTAGAGAGGACTTTACAGGATTTCTGAAGAAATCAGAAAATACCTGTAGGAGTTCTTTATCACCCGACAAAGTGGAGGTCAGTAAAGAGCTCTTTCTACTGCACCCCAAGGTCTAGTTTCTTATTATGGGATGGAGTGTAGACCTTCAGAGCGCCAGCTGTGGAGTCAGCTAGTCTCAGAAGCATCCCAGCTGTGCCGCTCCTGGACCTTGATCTTAGTACCTCAGTTACTAAGCCTTGGTCTCCTCATTTCTCAGAAGTTGGGAATAATATAGCCTACGCCACAGAGTTGTCCCAAATGCTTTTAAATGCACTGTTTCTTCAGTAGCATTGTGAAATAAAAGAAGGTAAGATAAGCACTTTGTATATAGCCTGTGCTGGTACAAAGTAGAAACCTGACATATTTTTGCTCCTTCTGGAAGTGGTAGTAGAGGTGGTTATAAACTCCTGCTCCCCAGTAACCCTCCCAAGGAAGCAGTCTGGACAATGCTTCTCCCTTTGTCATTAGCTTTAGTTTCCGGGAAGATTAACTTGATGACCTTGGCTCTGGGCACACCTGAGAAATGAGGAAAGCAAGTTCTGATGAAGGCAGTGCCCACTGTGAGGGGCCTGTCAGTCTCGCTGCGTCCCTGGGCTGTGACATTGTTCCAACATGGTCAGTGAAGGTCAGGAGTACCTATTGGTACCAGACGGGGGATCTGCACTTATTTAGCAATTAGCTTCCATAGTGATTCCACGCTTAGCATGAAAAATAAGATCAATCCAATATAATAGCTCAGGCACAGTTAACTTAATCTAATTAGTCTGGCACCACTTTCTGAAAGCCATGGCCACTGGGGCAGATTTCCAAACACTGTAGATGGAGTGCCATCCACTGCCAGAAAATGGACAGCAGTCTTCCCAGGAACAAGACCTGATCTATCGAACTGGTTACTGATTTCCGTTCTTGACTTTTCTGCTCCAGGTATTCCTTCCTCCTCCCTCCCCCACTCTATTTCTGATGCTTTTTAAGATAGGCAGGAGACACTGTCCCAACCAGAGTGATGTGTCCTCTGTTGACAAATGAATTTGCTAAAGGGGTTCTCTCTTCTGCAAAAGAATATAAATCTCTACTAGGAAGCTTCAGTTTGGTTTTGGCACATGTGAACAGTGAGGCAACCTCAGGAGGCCACCTTTAAATACTTCAGAATGAAGCTTCTTAACAAAGATTCCAAAAGTACAGGCAAGCAAATCAAAGAAAAATGTCAAACTCCAAATGCCCTCCCAGCCCAGAAAAACGTCAAAGGAGCTGCAAGGAAGGGAAGAGTGGGCCTCCAAATAATGTACAGCCGGGCAGAGAGGAGAAAGAAAAGAGGCTCGTATCTGATTTATAAATATTTATAAAACAATCATTAGGCTTGGCTAGAACATGCAGTTCTTCTCTCAGTTCACTGCTGGGAAACAATAATAAAAAGCATGGAATTATTCAAATAGAGGCTAGAGGAGATTTAATTCTGTATTTTTAGAAATCTACCAGCGGCTCTCCACAGCGCCTAGCGAGAAAGGGGCTAGCGAATGAGCACAGGTAATCCTGTGCTTGGACCGGTGCGGGAAACCAGCTCAGCCTCCGATGGCAGAGCCTCAAACTAGCCTCCTGCTCCATCCGCTCAGAACCTGGCCTGGGGCACCTCCTACGAGCTGGTCCTTGGCTGGTGTCCCGTGGCTCCTGTTCGGAGCTGGAGCTGCTTCTTTCACCCCGGTGGCCCTCTGATTTACGAAGCTGGTGGACACTGCACGGAACGGGCCCAAGTGCTTCCTCTCTAAGAGGCCCCGCTTGGGTCTTTTTTAGCTTAGGACAATTTAGTAAAGTGCTTCTGAAAGGATTTCTATGACGAAAAATTCACTTCACTCATATTTGTTCTGAGCCAGGCCTACACAAAACTGGGGAGGCGATGGGGGACCCAGGGATTCCCAGCCCCGGGGGCATGGCAATACTGCTGCATGCCAAGCTGCAAGTCGGCCAGGAGACACAAGGGGTTATAACTCTTCATTGCACTCAAAACGTTCAACCTTTTTGAAGCAACTATTCAAGGGGCGCCTGGGTGACGAAGTCAGCTGAGCAGCCGACTCTTGGTTTCGGCTCAGGTCATGATCTCAAGGTTGTGAGATGGAGCCCTACATTGGGCTCAGTGCTCAATGCAGAGTCTGCTTGAGTTTCTTTCTCTCCCTCTCCCTCTGCCCCTCCCCCTACTCTCTCTCTTTCTCAAATAAATAAAATCTTTCAAATGAATAAATAATCATTCAACAAAGTTACAAAAATTAAGATGATCTTTAGACATGATTTGAATGCCTTGCTTTACAAACTTTCTGAACTCAGAATTGTTAGTTTGATACTTAAGGCACTTAATCATCTCCCCTGGACAATTTGTCACCACCTGTACCAGCAAATATTTCTGTCAATGATTACAAATAAGTTCAAGTTTCTCATTACTTTTTGAAATTATTTCATTTGAAAGTTATATCCAATTGTCTAAATTATGTTTTTCTTGTTTGTATTTTTCTTACAGTAACTATAAAATATCAGAACTTACTTTTTTCAACAAGCCCCATAAAAACACCCCAAAGTCACTTCCCTCAGTTTACTCTCATGTGCAGTACAAGTAATGTCGCTTTCTGTGTGCACCTTGACATGAAAATAATATCTAACACTTAATTCCAACTCTGCATCCAGACCTGTTCCAAGTGCTTTATATGCATTTAACTGGTTTTTTTTTAAAGATAGATTTATTTATTTATTTATTTATTTATTTATTTATTTATTTGACAGAGAGACAGAGAGAGAACAAGCATGGGGAGTAGCAGGCAGAAGGAGAGGGAGAATCAGGCTCCCCTGTGAGCAGGGAGCCCAATTCAAGGCTCGATCCAGGATCCTGGGATCATGACCTGCGCCGAAGGCAAACGCTCAACCAACTGAGCCACCCAGGCCCCCCTGCATTTAACTCTCTTAATATCCAGGGCACACCCATTTTATGCATGGGAGCACTGAAGTAGAGAGGGGTTAGGTAACTGCCCAGGTAACACAATGAGGAAATAGTGGATCTGGGATTTTAACTTAGAGACTGTGCTCTTCACACTCAGCTATCCTGTCTCTCCAAAAGGTAGGAAAGTGCTGGTCAATCAGTATGTATTCTCAACCATAGCTACACCACCCGTAATGGGGCAAAAATCAGTTCTTGGGAGTCTAAAAAAATCTTACTCTTTTTATGTATAAAGCACAGATTACATTAGTAAATAAACAGGTAATGTTCTATCATGGGAAGGGGCAATTAAGAAAAAATTGTCCTTAAGGGAGCAATCATGAGAAAGACTAGGAAAACACCAGTCTATGAGTATGTTAGGAGAATACTATGGACACCTTTCCCTAGCAGCAACTCCCTCCTCAAACAGGCAGACACGTGCACACTCAAGTGCCACCCTCAGGTGTATTAAATCATGAGAGGTGCCTGGAATGGAGGTGGCCCTCAGTATACACTAGCTTAAATGTTGGTTTTTCTAGCTCTGTATTTTTCCATGGTATTCTTGCAATCATCAAATCTAGGCCTAGCCGTGTGCTTTAGAACAACTACACCCATTCCTCTTTGGATCTGGTGAGGAGTCAAGGAAAGAGAAGAACGACTGTATCTCACTCACCTCCCACGGTAGCCAGCTCCAGTGGTGACCTCTCAGAGGCTTACTAACTGAGTTAGCATAAAGACACAGCAAGGCAGCAGTTGGACTTCAGGAGAGTAAATTCACCTCTTCGTCGTTGCAAATATTTCCAAGGGAAAACTGAATTAAAAGTGGAATTTTTCAGAATCAGGCAAGTGATTGCCAAGACAGAGTCAATAAAGGGCTTTTTAACAGAAAAGAATCAGCAACAAGAGAACTGATAATTCATCCTTTCATCTCCAAATTCACTGGGGCTTTGATTCTGCCACACTGAGAGGTCTCCCTGATTTTTTTTTTAAGATTTTATTTATTTATTTGACAGAAATAGAGACAGCCAGTGAGAGAGGGAACACAAGCAGGGGGAGTGGGAGAGGAAGAAGCAAGCTCATAGTGGAGGAGCCTGATGTGGGGCTCGATCCCAGAACACCGGGATCACGCCCTGAGCTGAAGGCAGATGCTTAAGGACTGCACCTCCCAGGCACCCCTCCCTGATTTTGACCTATGTCTTCAGTTCCACAGTTTGGAAAAGAGGATGGTGAATGTGATCTCCTTAGAGAAATCCCGAAAAGTAGCAATTTTGAAGCCAGACAGTTTTACATGGGCCAGATTGTCTAGCTCTAGTTCCACACGATCATCTCCCTCAAATCTATTATGGATGCCAGCATCTTTACGTACCAGCGAGGCCTGCGCCTGACTGACCAAGCTGCATCCAGACCTGGAACCAGGAAGGTCTCATCTTCCACCAGAAGGTAACATTCTTCCTTCACAACTGAAAAGGTTTGGAAAGAATCCCTCTCTCTCCCAAATCCCCAAAAAGAAATATGCCATCCCTGTGACCACACGAGCACAAAACTTCATTCAGCCTCTGAGCCCTCCCACCATGATCTGTTCTCATGCCTGCACTTGCGAGGATCAAAGGCAACTCTTCTAGGCTTCCTCTATGCCTCCTCCTCATTCCTTATTATGATCCTAATTCCAATTTCCCTTAAATCGAGTCAGATCTTTTTTCACAGCTCTGGAACCCACCTGTCCTCCAATTGGGACAGCTCCCACCACATGAGGAGCCAAGAGGGAGAGGACAATTTTAGACACTTTGGCCCCTTTTACCACTCACTTCTTGGGGAGGGGGCATTGCCAGAAGAGGGCCAGAGTGGAACTCTCTGAAATAATGCTGTCCAATACAATACCCGTTAGACACACACAGCCACTTAAATTTAAATCAATTAAAATTGAGTAAAATTTTAAAATCAGTTCTTTAGTCATAATTAGAATATTCCCAATGTTCAATAGCCACATGTGGCTACTGGCTGTTGAAGGGGTTACACAGCATTTCCATCACCATAGAGAGCTCTGTTAGTGCTACTCTCAGCAGAGGGCTCAGGACACAGGTTCCTCTTGACCATGACTAAGGGGGTAGGTATTACTCCCGAGAACCACTGTTGGCTGAAGCCTGGATATTCCTCCCAGTGAGACACTTCTGAAAATGACCTTCTGGGTCACCCAAGCTCTGGGCCCAAACCTTGCCATGTGGAGCACTGATTCTTCTTTTTAGAAATTTGCCAATTTACTATTATTATTGCCAATATTACTATTATTATTATTATAAAGGTTTATTTATTTGAGAAAGAGAGAGAGCACGAATTGGGAGAGGGGCAGAGGAAGAGGAAAAGAATCTCAAGCAGACTCCCCGCAGAGCACAGAGCCTGACACTGGGCTTGAGCTCACAACCCTGAGACCATGACCTCAGCTGAAATCAAGAGTTGGGCGTTTAACCAACTGAGACCACCAGTCACCCTTAGAAATGTGCCAGTTTAAACCAAGTTCTTCTTGGGGCGCCTGGGTGGCTCAGTCGTTAAGCGTCTGCCTTCGGTCTGGGCGTGATCCCAGGGTCCCCACATCGGGCTCTCCGCTCTGCTGGGAGCCTGCTTCTTCCTCTCCCACTCCCGCTGCTTGTGTTCCCTCTCTCGTTGGCTGTCTCTCTCTCTGTCAAATAAATAAATTTTTTTAAAAATCTTAAAAAAAAGAAAATCACTAAACCAAGTTCTTTGAGTGAGCAGAAAGTAAGAGACAATACTTCTGGGTGGATATCACCTTAAAAAATCTAATCAGATTTGATATTTTTTATTCTGGTAAAATATGTATAACATAAAATTTAGCATCTTAACCATTTTTTAGTGTATAATTCGGTGGCATTAAATATAACCGCAATGTTGTGCAACCCTCACCATTATCTATTTCCAGAACATTTTCCTCGCCCCAAACAGAAACTCTGTGCTCATTAAGCAATAACTCCCTGTTCTCTCTTCTCCTCAACCCAATTATCTTTAATCTCCTCACTGTCTTTATGAATCTGCCTATTCTAGATATTTCATAAATAGAATCATACAATATTTGTCCTCTTACATCTAGTTTATTTCATTTAGCATAATGATTTTGAGGTTCATCATTATTGTACTATGTGTCAGAACTTCACTCTTTTTTATGTCTAGATTATATTCCATTGTGTGTATATATATATATATATATATATACACACACACACTTTGTTTAAAGAAAGAGATGTTTTATTTTTTTAATTTTTTATTTTATTTTTTTAAGATTTTATTTATTTATTTGACAGAGAGAGAGACAGCCAGCGAGAGAGGGAACACAAGCAGGGGGAGTGGGAGAGGAAGAAGCAGGCTCCCAGTGGAGGAGCCTGATGCGGGGCTTGATCCCAAAACGCCGGGATCACGCCCTGAGCCGAAGGCAGACACTTAACGACTGAGCCACCCAGGTGCCCCTCAAAGAGATGTTTCAAATAACTAAAAAAATGAGACACATTATTTTGCCTGATTGAACTCTCTGCCACTCCACCTACCCTTCATTGCCAAAAAATGGAATTACTTTCCTACTTCCTGCCCCACATCAAGAGTTAAATACCCTTATGAGACAGTAAGTGCATGGGGCCTGGCACAGAGTAAGCATGCTATGTAGCTGTTTACTGTTATTATTGTTATTATTATTATTATTATTACTGTTATTAGTCTGCTGGATCAGCAGGACATTGTAGATGGCCTGAGCATCGATTTCTGAAAGTGCATCCAGCATTGTTCCTTAGACTCCCGGTGGGCAAGGTGCTCCAGTTAGTGGCACTAGTGGAAGAGCTGAGTTGACTGGTCTGATGAGCTGTATGCTCAACTTGATAGAAATCCCATCAGGGTTTGAGGACCAATCCTCCTGTCTGTGGCTTCTGTCAGTTGTCCTAGCTCTGCCCCTAGAGTGACACATAGCCAGTGTTTTCTCTCCTCAGATGACATTGATCTTAGTATTTGAAAGTGACTCTGGACTCTGCTCTTGTAAGCCATAATGCCTACTTTCTTCCTCTGTACATTCTACCTAGTAGTTTCCAGTTGTTTCTTTAGCCTAGATTGCTTCTCTGGGTGTATTTTAACTTGTTTAGGACCCTCATAAAATGTATGACCCAGGGCTATACACAGTACTTCAGATATGGCCTGACCATGGGCCAATGGTTAAAGATTATTGATTACAGACAGATAAATAGATATTTATGTGTATACATACATAAGCTTATCTGTGTACCTTTGTGTATATATGGACTTTACAGGTACACACACAGACAGATACTTTTTTAATGGTGACACTGGTGTTTCGATGCACATGTTCTTCAGTCTTCAACAGCTCTTTAGAACATAGTGTTCTATTAAGTCAGCCTCCGAGAAAGGTCATAGCGGTGACATGATTCTCTCACTCGGCTGTAGGGCTGGACGTGGACACCAGGGGTGGTGATGACCTATTGCCTTTGGAGGCCTCCCAGAAGAACTAAGTCTGTTAGCCAGGGGAAAGGACATAAAGAAGCTTACAAAGCCTGACTTTGAAAGGTTTCCCTCTTTTGAACATTTAGGCGATATTGAACACTTTGTTTGATACCCCACAAAGGTGTTAAGGACTTTCTTTTCTCTTAGATAGACTTCCAATAATTAAAAAAAAAATAGACATAAATCCTTCAAACGTTGTTTTTACCCATTCTTCATTTATAATTACCTCTCTTTCCTGCTTTCTTTCATTTTCCTCCTTCTAATCCCTCCAAAGCACATCGTAAACTCCAACAAGTAAAAGTCATAAAAGCTAGGTAGCTTACATGCATTCTTGAGGCCCGACAACGAGGGCTTAGAAGGCTATAATCACTTAGGAGAGATCAAGAGCATAGGTTTGCTGTATCTTGCCCAGAGAAGCTGCTGTTTATTTATTTTGTAAAGAGGGAATGGGCAGAAGGAAACACTGAGTTTCAATAATAAAATGACCTTTTTTTCTGAATAGATGAGCTTCTTAAGTTAAAATGATTCAGGGCTCTGTCTAATATCTGGGGAATAGCGTCTTCTGCTTCTGAAGACATATGTGATTATGACACACAGTCAACAATGTTTTTCTTCATGATTGTTTGGCCTGTATTTGGGGTTTTCTGGGAGGGAAAGGGAGAGAAAGGGTTGAGGACTTAGAGAATAATAGGAATTAAATGAGAATGTATTTGTGGTTCGATGTCTCCATTATAGAGTTTTATTGTTGGCTTAGGTAAAATATCATTTGGAATTTATCATAAGAAAGTCTCCTAGGCCTTTTGGTAGACCATTCTCAAATTAAAGGATAGAATCTGAGTCTCGTGAGGTTGTTTTTCATTAACTTAACACAAAAACCATAGTCGTAGAATGAGGAACCGAAGCCAGGATGTGGGTTTCTTAAGCTGCCGTAACAGTGCAGTTTAGAATGTGGTGTGTGTATTACAGTTAGTTTATAGACGGTTCTTTTATGACATTCAAAATATGACTCTGTCCTAAGACAACTTTTGGTTTCATTACTTAGGTGATTCTTACATCTTTGTGACAACAAATACCAAAAATATATAGTCATGGGTAGTAAGGATGTCCCATGTCCATGCCTCTTAGATACAAGAAATAGGAAGGAAGGAGAAGAAAAAGAAATGAAAGGAAAGGAAAGGAAAGGAAAGGAAAGGAAAGGAAAGGAAGAAAGGAAAGGAAAGGAAAGGAAAAGAAGAGAAAAAAAAGAAAAGAAAAGAAAGGAAAAAAGAAAAGGAAAGAATTGGGAAAGAGAAATTAGTTGGGCAAAGAAAAACTGGATGACAGGCCTGCCTTCAACATGTACTGGCAAGTCATTCAATTTTTATATGTTTCAAATGTTACATATTTAAAATGGGAACACAAACTTTTGTGGGTAGTAATTTTTGTTTAAAAATCTTCTCTCCATTCCATTTCTCCGTTTTATTTCTTTTGCAAAAGGCCTCACTATGAGTCAGTGGAGGAAATGAAAAAGGATAGGATAGGATATCTGAATTTACAACAAAGCAGGGTGAAAGCTGGTTCCTGGAGATCAGAAGTCTGGGATTCTCTGTTTGCCCCTAAGTGACCACCGCTGTCTACCACCACAGGGGGCCTCAAATGGTTTCAGTCTCATAGCTATTGTGTAGCTTATAATTAATGGTCACCTAATACAATTATTTTATAAAATACGTATCTATCATATCAACATAAAGAATTAATGTTCCTCATGAATTTCCCGAAATTTAATCAACATGCATCACCATTAGTATAACTAAAGTAATATGTAAGACTAGAAAGACAGACAGACACACACACACACACCCCTCCCAAATAAATGAAAAATCAATATTAGATTAGATTTTATTTCTAGAGGAACTAAATATGACCACTAGATGGCACTGGAGTCTGATTTCATCTTTCTATTTCCAGAACCATCTCTGGGAAAAACAACTGTAAGACTATCATAAATTTTCTGAGTCAGTTACTTGCTTATCTGATGTGGTGCAAGGTACAAGACATTTTGATATTCTTTTTCAAGTTACTGGCAATCTTCCGTCAATAAATGAACAAACTGCCAGCTCAGCCTGAAGCAAACTGATCTTGTCCCGACAAGTGAGTTTTATGATTCCTTGAAGAGCTTCCTATAAGTAAATTTAAGTTTCTACAAATGAAATAGATTATAATTTCAAATGAAAAAAGCATGATATGCCTCTGCCAAAGTGCTGACTCCAGCTGTTCATTTTTTCTAGCAATTCAAATCTCAGTTCTGGCACATCTAGGGTAATGCATAGAAATCCATTCAACAAACTTATGTCAAGACCGGCGTTCCAGGGCCCACTTAGATACTAAGAGGCAGTGGGCATCCCTTGTGGAGTTTACATTCCAGTGGAAAAGTCAGACAATAAGCAAATGAATAGAATAATTTTAGGTACCATGAAGGAAATCAATGGCTAACATGGTGAAGACAAGTGAGGTCAAGCAGGGGTGCATTTGATAAGGTGGTTAGAAGTCCCTGAATTGGTGACATTGGAGCTGGAACTACAATAAGATAGAATCAACCACAGAAAGAAGGTCAGCATGGTAGAGGCAACAAGAGGGAAGGGGAAAGTGGTAAGGAAGGAGTTGGGAGGGCCAGTCAGCAAGCCCAGTTTAAGAGGGACTTCAAGCTTGTATTTCATCTTGTTATGTGAGTCACTGAAAGGTTTTAAGCAAGCAAACAGCACTTTGGATTTACACTTTGAAAAGATCATTCTGGCTGCCAGTGGGCAATGGGTTATATGACACAGGATAATAACAGCAAGTGCTCACTATACGTATCTTAAATGAATGAATGAACAACTGCATCCACTGTGGCTAACACCAGCTAGGCGCTTATGATTCGTTGAAATTCATTTTATCACATTGATAGAGTTAGTAACACTCGTAAGATAATGGTTCTCAAGCTTTAGCATCCATCAGAATGATCTAGAGCACCTATTAAACACAGATTGCTAGACCATACCCTTAATCATTACTTTTTCCCTCCCCAGCTTCTGATTCAGGAGATTTGGGTGGGGCCTAAGAATCTGCATTTCTAACAAGTTCCCAGATGATGCTAATGTCGCTGATGTAAGGACCACACTTGGAGACCCACTGCTGTAAGACGCTTAGCGTAAAATGCCACCAGCTATTAAAACAAACAAAATAGGGAGAAGTTAGTTCTATTACAGTTCAGGTTTCTGGATCTTAGAGATTGCATTCATCCTTTTCTTGTATTACTAATGTGGGAAATATTCATTCTCTGGACAAGGATGAAGTCTTCCTTATTAATAGAGCCTCATTTTTGGTCAGAATTATGGTGTCCAGCTCCACAATTTAAGTCAGGATTGACTTAGACCAAATATGGTAACCCCACCCCTCACCCCCTTTGCCAGATATTATCCCAGCCTCCCTTGAATAGTCATGGGACGCAGGTCTAACCAAGGAGAAATAATAGCTGTGTACTAAAGATTCTGAAAGAGTTTCCTCCCTAATAAAAAAGAGAGTAGGGGAGAAAAGGGGCTTCATTAATAGGAGATTCTGCTCAGTGAATACTCTCATGTAGAAAGAACCACAACTTCAAAAATGTGAATACCTGTCAGGCAGTGGTGTGCTGGTAAGTGTTTAACAACAGGCTCTCAGCAATGAAAAAAAAAAAAAGCCAATTGCTGATTTCCACAGTGTAAATGCTCCTACGATGGCTAATTTTAAGCTACCTATGTGAAGTCACTAAACACAAAAATGGGAAAAGATGGTAATGATAGGTTCTCACGAGCCAGTATGAGCTGGCTCCAGCAAACCACTACAGGGCATTCCGAAACCTACGGGTAGGGTACACCTTATCCTGAAACCTAAAGAAGGTAAGCCTAATCTCTCATGCTCCTGTGCACATAATCGCTCCCAAAAATCCATTTGCTTAGTTATATAAACTGAGATGGTTCAAGCATAGTGTATCACACAAAAGAAGATACCCAGATTTGTGGTTGATGAAGAGCCCCCTTGCCATGACTACTTACATTTTATTAAAACGTAAGCCTAAAAGTAATTCTCTACAGAATCGTATGCACTATTTATAGGAAGCATTTTAGAAAGCTGGAGTCTTTCTAAGGCTCCTCTGCAAACTACCCTTTATTCTCCTTAGTGTTAAAAGAAAATAATGCTTAAAACAAAGGAAAGCAAACTTTATTTGAGGGGTACCTCTGAGGAATTAGCAGGTCCAGGTCCTTCTGTAGAACAGTCACCAATTTCCTACTCTCCCCACATCCCAATGCTCAAGCTTCTGCTCAACCACATGCAAAGTTTCAATGTCTTACAAATTTTTCTTAGCAAATCCTTTCTGATCCTCTCGAGACCTCACACTCGATCCTCATGAGACATCACACTCTACCCTCTACCCAAAATAGTTTCTCCTAGGTTCTCTCTACACTCCGTGTGGTGCCTTGGTATGCATAATCCCTCTGCCTAGAATGCTTATTCAGGATTTCCCAAACCTTGTGGATTACCAGAGCAACAACAGAAAGTTACAAATACAGATTCCTAGATCTCATGCCTTGATCTAATGATTCAGAATCTCCAAGAGAAGGAGCCTGGAAATGCGCAATTTCAAACAAATGCCCTGGTGATTTCTATCTGGAAGGTTTAGAAAAGCTATGGCTTATTGGTCTCCTTTTTACTGCTCAGCTCTCTCTTCCTTTCTGTCCCCCAAACAGGGTTAGAGCCGCTTCTTTATTGCTTACAATATTTTCCATTACTTTCTAGCCTTCATTAAAACGAACTTTATTGAGAGTCCTTCCCATAAGATTGCAAATTTCGTGTAAGTAGAAAGTGTCTTGTTTATGACTATATCTTGAGTACCTAGCACCATCCCTTATACATAGTAGATGATCAATAAATATAGACCATCTCATACCTATGAGCCATGAAAAATCTAAGATAATGATCATTTCATCAAGGAACATTCATAAGCGCAAGCATATCTGTCTGGCCCTACAACTTAAATGTGTGTCCTTCTACAACTCCTATACCCAGACTGGGTCTCAATTTCCTTCGTTCTAAAAGAAGAAGATTTAAAAAGAATGGATTAAAAGGGAACACCTTAGTGTTAGAACATGTTAGAGCTGAGTGTGAGCATTAGAAACCTGACATAATTGGGAAAAAGACAGCCTTGTCCTAAGGCAGCGTACATGTTGGCTCACAGCCCACCACAGCTACAGATCGTTATGAGAGACATCTAACCGGAAGTGCTTGCCCTCCCTTCTGGGCTAACCTCAGTTCCTGTTGGGGCAGGCCCTAGTGGAGTTGACTGGGTTGAAGTCTTTCATCCTAGGGCAAACGTTCAGCCTCAGATATTTAATGCCATGTGTCAAGAGGGAGGCAGTGGAGGTGGACATCAAAAAGGAGACACAGCTTTTTCAAAGAGCACCATGTATCTGTTTGCATTTCTAAACCAAATGAGATGGATTAGGGAATAAACATAGAATTTGTGTCAATTTCTTGATTCTTAAGGATCAGACATCTTAATTTTATTTTTATCTTTTTCTCAGTCTCCCCTACACCAAATGCTTGCCCTTGTGGGCACCCATTCTCTTTTTGGCCATTCTCACCACTTCCTTTGGCTAAAATCAAGAGGTATGAATCATAGGGACCAGACAGCCACTTGATACCTATTTATTGCATTCATTCTATGTGCCAGATGCTGTACCAGTGAGCTAACCAAATGGGGGCTATTGCTGTCAGATATGACCAATAAGAATTGGAGGTGACTTCACTTAAACCCATCTGGAATTTGGAAAACAGAATTCTTAATCATAAACCCAATGGACAAAAAGGGTAAGATGCTCTCAAACAGCATAGATTATTAGAGGTGTAAGAAACCTTCAGGATGCTCTGGTACCATAATTTTAAACCCTTTTTAGCCTTGGTTTGAATAAAATCTTATTGGAAGCTCATGATATAAAACGGTTACAAGCACAGCTGATACATGCCCCCCCAGGAGTGGGGGTCCCAGAGTCCCACCTACTCTATCCCAGTGATAGCTACTGAGGAGACTAAATTCAGTTTGAAAATCATGCATCTACTACAACATCTTTCTTTTAAAGATGAGAAAACTGAGTTGCAACAAAGGGCAATCACTTTCTCATCTCCATGGAGCTCATCAATGAAGGAGCCAGGCCAGAACCAGGGTTTCCTAACTGCTGGCTCAGGGCATGGATCCCTTCACCAGAGCACAGAATTTGCTAATGCATGTGATTCCTAAAATCTGTCCCTTGGCATGTCTAGACATTTCCAGAGGAACTTGATACTAGCATTCAGGAAGGTCTTAGGACCAACAAAAGCCAACCTCAATCAGTCCATTACTTAATTAAAGCCAACAGATGTATAAAGAATAATGTCCTACTTTTGGTACAGATTCTGAATCTCCATTCCCCCAAAACACTTGAAAGAAGTCATAGTAGAAACTGTAAGACCACAACACCATGATCCCTAGCAGAAACATTTGATCACTTATCCACTGAAAAATAAAACTAGCTCTCCGAAAAGTATTCAAATATTGCCCGAGGGCCTCACAGGTTCATTGGGATTACCAGCACATTGGAGGTCAAAGGGGACCTTAAGGAGTTCAACATGTGTTAAGCTTTTCTTAGTGTCGCTGCTCTGTGTATACTATTTTATCCGACTTAAAATTCCAGTACAAGTTAGGGGCAGAGATTATCTGGACCCAAACCAAATGAATTAGTCTAACATGATACATTAATAGGAGAGACAAAATAGGAAAGCATTTTGTCTTACATACTGTTACCTGGAAGCATAATTTGTGAATCCTGAAAAGGATGCTTTTACTGGTTACTTTCGACAGACAAATTGTATTTGTCCCTTTGTATTTATTTTACCATTAATAGAATTGACATAAACATATACTATCCTCAGACACGTAAGTCTGCCTTTACATTTATTTAGCCATCTTTCATGATTTTTCTTCCAGGAACCCGTCTATACATAGCAAATTTTGTTACTTTGACTTGCTGGCTGCTCTCTGCCAACCACCGTATGTATCTTTTAATTAAGTAGAAAAGAGATCTTAAAAGCTCACATAAGCCTGGGAAACTCTATTTCTGGCTGACAGCAATGTCTCCTCATTTGCTAGCAAAAGCACAGATTGACAGAATAGAATAGATCAAGAAAATTGATCGTTACTCATATGCTGGATTGAGTCAATATATGTAAATCCATCCCCATTGCTGGCAGGCACTGAGATGCTTGCCATGCAGAACAGACACAGTTACAGCCTGTTTTCTAGTCCAAATGCCAGCTTTTTGCTTTAATGCAGCAAAACTACAGTTATGTACTCGGAAAGCTCTTTTGTATTCATAACAACTGCAGTTTGAATGTGGTTCAGGACAGAGAAACTGTATTTACGAGCCACCATCTCTTCTGACTCAATACAATTTGCAGTAAATACAGTTTAAGTTAGAGCAATGGTATAGATGCTCTGGGAATTTTCTTTGTGGTTTTACTACATTTTGGGGAAACGTTTTAAATGTTTGCTGCTTTCAAGTTCATTTCTTTAAAGTGAACAGCCTCACATGGTTGTTGTGAAGATCAAGTGAAATAATAGATTGAAAAGGCTTTGAAAAAAATTAAAAGCATTATGCAGATGGGAGACGATTATTATTTTTTGTCTCAAGGTCCTTTTACTTAAGGGCAATGCTCTCTAGTTATCCCAAGGCCTGTTTTAATCTTGATTTAAAATAGTAGAATATTCAAAGTAGCAGTGCATGAAAAGAAAGCCTCGGAACATAAAATACGCATTATGTGTTTAGATATCCCTTAATATCTGTTCAGAGAAGAATAATTACGAATCTCATAGTATCAAAGAAGAGTCATGTTTCTTTCCTCAGGAGTAGGACTCAATGGTACATGATTTGAGTCTTTCAAGAGCTCTTAGAATTGCTATCTTCTTTCCCAAGCCTAACTAGCCTGTTCAAAAGCTAAAGACAGTCATCTCTTCTACGTTGTAAACCGCAAGAGGAACACAGTTCATAAAAAAATATAGGTAAACCATCATTCAAGGTGATTTAACACTCTCATAATCTATGGCAGTAATCATGAAGAAAGCCCTTCTGAAAACAGTTGAAGCTGAGTGATGGGGACTGGGGCCTGCTGTGTCTTCAAGAGAGCTGCCGCATACATCACCCATCGATTATTGCCATCCCTTCCAGTCACTCCAAAGAGCATGAGGTCTCTTTCTCTCTGCTTCGCTCACCCCACAAGTGGTAAATGCCTCAGTCATTCTGGTCAAGTGGCCAGAAACGTTTGTAGGGACAGAATCACACGTTACAGTGGGAAGGCATTTTAAAGATCTTTTGGGTCGGGTCCCTTCTTTACAAATTATTCTCCACCCATCATTTCATCCCTCTTATGCTATATCTCTACTCTGCTCAGGCCTGCCCCTCTGCCTGGGGACATTCTTAACTCTGCTTCTCCCATATTGGACCACTAGGAGCCTCTTCAAGTTAGCTCCTGAGTCTTACTGTTACTGTTCTTTCAGTTGGTGGTTGTGGGTTTTTTTGTTTGTTTGTTTGTTTGTTTGTTTGTTTTTCTTTCCTTGCCTGAGTATAGTTGACACACAATGTTACATCAGTTTCAGGTGTACAACATAGCGATTTGACAAGTCTGTAGGTTGTTCTGTGCTCACCACAAGTGTAGCCACCCTCTATCACCATACAGCACTGTTACGGTGTCATTGACTATATTGCCTATGCTGTGCCTTTTAGTCCCATGACTTATTCATTCCATAACTGGATTTCTGTACCTCCTTCTCCCCTTCAACCATGTTGCCCAAGCCCCCCCAGACCCCTTCCCTCTGGAAACCATTAGTTCTCTGTTTTTACAGATCTGATTCTTTTTGTTTGTTTATTCTTCTATTTTTAGGTTCCACATATAAGTGAAATCATGTGGTATTTGTCTTTCTCTGTCTGATCTCTTTCACTTAGCATAATATCATCTAGGTCCATCCATGTTATTGCAAATGGCAAGATCTCATCCTTTTTTATGGCTGAGTAATAATCCACTGTGTGTGTGTGTATATATATATATATATCACATCTTGATCCATTCATCTATCAGTGGAGATTCTTCGACAAGGACATGGAGAATTAGGGAATCCTCCTGTACTGTTGGTGGGAATGCAAACTGGCGCACCCACGGTGGAAAACAGTATGAAGATTCCTCAAAAATTAAAAATAGAAATACTATATGATCCAATAATACCACTACTGGGTATTTATCCAAAGAAAACAAAAACACTAATTCTAAAAGATATAAGCACCCCTATAAACACTGCAACATTATTTATAATGGTCAAGATACAGAAGTTAGCTACTGAGCGTTTATGATGCCACCTTGGTCATCTTTGATAGCTTCCTTGCTCTCTAGGACATTGTAGGCTGATCATATACATTTCCAACCTCAAAATCACCAGATCCACGTAGGAGGAAACAGTATTTCAAGAATACAGCCTACATATGAGAAATGCTCATTACTAATAATTTGGTCACTGTTTCTAAGTCTTTTCAGTGGGAAGAACTAGAAGGGAGCTTTTATATAATCTCCCTATTCCCAATTACCCCTTTTTTAAGACAGTCACATTATCTACACTGTGAGAGCATATAGACATTGCATACTACACTGTCTCCCTTATGGTGATTTTTGGGTCTTAATTATACAGATAAATGTATATTTAATGTTCTCTACCCATCCTTATAGTAAATTTGATTATATAAAGCTCTTTTTTTTTTTTAGTATGAAGAGTTAATTTTTTTCCCCAATCTTCTATGGACCAATAGTTCTGTAAAGTATGATAAAAATAAATTGCTAGAGAAATGATTCATGTGCTTGGATGTCATGGCAATGTCAAAATGCTATAAAAGTTTGAAAATGCTTACTCTTAAATTCCATTCTTATTTCATTGTGGTCTGGTAGATTCCTTAGGAAAGGCACATGAGAACAATATTCTCCGTGTTCTTGCATGTTTACATCAGTTTACCAGAGGCTTTTTATACTTAAAGGTCAATTTGGCTGAACGTCAGAATCTTGGCCCACATTTTCTTTCCTTAGCTTTCTTAAATATGTCACTATATTTTCTTTGGTCATAAAAGTGTTGCTTTTAAAGATACTGGTGGCAAATTAATTTTCTTTCTATTGGTCTTTTGGCTGGGATGTCCGAATGATTTTTCTTTACAGGATAGTGTTGGCTATTATGGGACAATTTCTAGTCCTCTCAATATGTAATTTTCAAATTGTCTTTTATTTCAAGAAAGTTTTTTGAATTATAATTTCCCTTCAGAGACTCCTATTATATAATAGAGATCACAAAATTTGTTATATCGTGGAAACTTTTAGCAGTCTGGTAAAACCAATGGACCCTTTCTCAGAACAATATTTTTAAATGCATAAAATGGAATACATAGTACAGCAAAGGAAACTCATTATATTGAAATATAGTTCTCAAGATAATTTTTAATTGGATATAGTGATCTATTTATTTTTTATTACAATATTAAATAATTAGATCTAGTGGTAGGTATTAAAACCACTGTAAGTTTGAAAAAGTGATAAATGTAAATGATATTTGGAATTATTTTTTAAAACTAAAATTTGATCTTATGACATTTATGATTCATTTTGGTGACAAAGTCACAGATACTGTTAATACCACTATATATTGGTGCATGCATATTAATTAAAGAAAAATGTTAAATACAGCTAGAGTTTAGTAAAAATGGAGACATATTTTCCCAATGAAGTCCATAAACACTACCAAACCCCCGTATTAAACATACGTTGACTTTTCTGAACCATCCCTTTCTCTTAGATGCTTTCCTTAAATGTTTTTTTTATATCTTTTTGATTTTTAAAACTTCCTTTCTTTCACAAATTCTATTTCTTTCATCGCATTACTGTTTCTGTTTATTTGCTTTGTGTTCCTCTTGGCTCAGTTTCATTACAAAAATCTTATTATTTTATTTCTAGGGTTTTTTCCCCTCAATTTATTGAGAAAAAGCTCTTTCGTAAAATCTTCCTTAATCACCTCACTTCTGAGTTCTTCCATTTGTAATTTATCATCACAGCTTCTACCATTTACTTGGTTTCTTTTAGCTCAGTTTGAAATTCTGGGTTTCAGTTTTCATCTGTTTTGTGGGCATGTCTTTCCATGTGCCTCCCAGGCCATGGAATTTATTCTGTTCCTCATTCTCTTTATTAGACTGCATACTTTTTCCTTTGCTCACATGTAAGTAAATGAGTTTTTCTCTACTCTTAGGAGGAAGGAGAGGTCAAAATAATATCTAGATTCATGATTCTAAATTGCATCTATTTTTTTTCTCAAACTCATTTTTTATATGGCCTTGTACTTTGTGACATCTCCCTTTTCCACTTCCCAATCCCATTTTCATCTGGATTTTTTGCCCCTCTTGTCCCTGTTCTGCTCAGTTCAGAATCTCTGTGCTGGAAAGTAACACTGGCTTGTTATTATCAGTGGCTTTTAAGGCCCAGATTGTGCCAACACCATTAGATCTTATTAAATGCAGTCCTCTCGCTCCCACAGTGATTGGGAGCCATAAAACTACCTGCCCATTCAGCTACATTTGCCACTGAGTACCTCTTAGTGATATGGGGGTGCTCTGGTACTCAGGACCTTCAGACCTCAGGATCTGAACAGCAGTTTCCTAACTGGCCTGCCTGAAGCCATTCTCCCTTCCCTCCAATCCAAATCATCCTATCCATGATGACAGAGTAATCCTCCCAAAGCACAGCTCATGTCATGCCAAACATCTGCTCAAAGAGATGCAGTGACTCACCAGTCAGTATCTTGTAAATGAAGTTCAAACCCATTATCTAGAAATTTGAAATTTTCTGTGCTCTGTCCCAGTTTATCTTCCCAACATTTCCTCCTTCCACTCCCCTACATCTAACCTGCCACACAGTGAAGTGGGACTCTTCATCATTTGACAAAGATGTCTCTTTTTTTCTCAATTCTTTGTTAGGACCACTGCATTAATTTGTAGTGCCTTACCATCCCCCCCCCAGCCCCAGCCCTAAAGCTCCCTTGCACATGAAATCCCCCAATCCCTTCCACTCCTGTTCTTTCTCCCCTACACACTTCAACCAAAAATGCCCTTCCGTCTTTTGGATATCTTAATATTTTGGATACATTGTCTTATAGCATTTAAATTTTACATCTATACATATATACATATATACATATACATATACATATACATATACACACACACACACACACACACATCCTACTATATGGTAATTTCACTGTGAGCAAAGATTGTGTAGTTTTCCTCTTGGTGTTACCCATAGCACCTAACATAGACTTATACAGAGTAAATGCTCAATACTACTTGTTGAATAAACAAATGAACAGAACTCAGTCCTAAAGGTAATGTGACTATCCACAATTCATCCCTCCGGTCAGTGGCTGAGACCAGATGATGCTAAAACAAAGTTACATAATAGGTTCCAAAGACCATTTTGTGTAAATGATGCTATAATCATCATCATTATGATTGTTGATAATTATTAATCTGTGACTGCTTGCTGAATGGACATCAATGAATAATCTAATTTAGGTAACACAGCTACTGGTACTTAGAAGAATTTCTAGGCAGAGACTCATTCAAGTAGAGGCTCAACAAGTGATTAACTAGATATAAAAATGAATATTAAATATTAATAATAATTTCTTGATACTCCATCTCTCAAAGTTTCATATCTCTACCACTCTATGTATTTTGTTTTTATTTTGAGTTATATTTTTTAAAATAATAGATCAGTGAGGCACTAAACATGTCCTATACACATGTATTTCTGTGGGTAGAACATATCTGGTGCTTTTCTGATAGTATGTTATGCATACTGAAAGAATCCCCACCCTCCAAAATGTTCCCCCACCTGCCATTCCTGGTCTTATCTGCTCATTATAGATTTTTCACTCTGATGTTTAAAGCAGGAATCCTTATAAGTTATTTATCCCATGACGGGAATGAGTTTCAGATTCCCTGCACTTAGAACTAGAGCAGGGACCATGAGGTCACTGAACTATGACAGTGAGGGAAAGGCCAGGATGTTTATGAGAACCAAGTACCATGGACACATTTTGCTGGTTTCATAATTTGGCCACAGGCTAGGCACTTCTCTGTTTCCTTCTAGTCATTTCTTCATTTTCCAGCTTCTTCTGCAACACAACCTGACATGATCCCTGTGCTTTAAAAATTTTTCTGGCCAGAAAATAGAACCTCAAAATATATTTTATTGTAACTCTGTAGAGCAAGAAAGAGGCCATGCTTCCATGTACGAAGGTGTATCATATTTACACAATTAGTATGTGGAGACGGCAACCGAAAAAAAAAATCCCTATCTCATGTGTTTTGTGGGTATTAAACGTAGAACAGAGCCATCAAACCATTTTTGAGAAAACTGTTAAGGACCTAAAAATGCAACAGATTGTTTGATCCTACAGTTTTAATCCACATTATTTCAAAATATTCAAGATCACTCCTTTTTTTCCCTTGGGGATTGAAATTATTCTCTGGGATCTAGACTTTGTCTCTGAATACTAAGTATCAATTAACGTTAAAAGAGGAAAACTGTGTGGAATGTGAAAGAAGAGCATCTAACACATCAGGTCACCTCTGCCAGGCACAATGATTTGGGCTAAATGCTAACGATCCTGTTGTCATTTCTTAGCAATTTTCTTCTTGGTGATTCCCAGACATGTTATACTCTAATTTACTTGTATCACACCTGGAGAACAAAGAAGGTGTAGTAGGTACGGTTCTGGTGTCACACTACTGTCTTTAGATTTGTGCCATGCTGACACCACCCTTTTACCGTCCCTGGTCTCTTTCAGAAATGGAGCCCACACTGATGGCCTCCAGATATTCAGAGTTCCACTATCTAGCAAATGGCTGTCGTTTCTTCATTTTGTAAACAGACAGGGCCATAGATGAGATTATTGTTCACCAAATATTCACTTCCTCCCCCAACTCCCAGTTTCCTGGGAGGAATATACTTCTCAAGCCCTCTGATGCTAAGCTTGGCCCTGTGACTTGCTTTGGCCCCATGGTAAGCAGAGTGTAATGCTCTGCCTTCTTGTTTTGGGCTTGGCCACCCACAGGATTTGCTTTGGCCAATGGGATGTGAGCTAACCTGACACAAGACTTGAAATAGGCTGTATTTTGCCACAGGAAGAGCATATCTTGGGTAATCTCTTGTTTAATGACAATGAGATATGTGAAATAGATCTTGATCTAACCTGCAGTGTGGGGCCAGATAAGCCAAATCCCAGCAGACTTAGATAAGTGGGAAATAAGTGTTTATTGTGTGCTAGGAGCATGGTTATGGTGATGATTGGCTAAGACCATCAGTGATGTACTGAAGCCCTTATAGCATGCCACTTATCTACTGCAATTTGGCCTCTCTGACTCCAGTCTTCACCATCTCCAATCTATCTTGCCCAACACTGCCACTTTCAATGTCCAGAATCTCTCTTGTAATCATGCTACTTTTTTTAAAAGATTTTTTTATTAGAGAGAGAGAGAACACAAGCAGGGGGAGCAGCAGAGGGAGAGGGAAAAACAGGTTCTCCACGGAACAGGGATCCCTACGCAGGCTGGATCCTAGGATGCTGAGATCAGGATCTGAGCCGAAGGCAGACACTTAACCAACTGAGCCATCCAGGTGCCCCAATCATGTTACTTTCTATATGAGGTTTTGGATATCTTTGTGATTAAGAGCTAGTTTTGTAAACTGTGTCTACTGAAAACTAATATCCCTCAAATGACTAAAAAAAATACTCCTTGATAAAAGGATCTATAATCATATGTATTTAGGAAACTCGGGGTTGAAAAAATACTAAGTTTTTGTTGTGTGGTTTTGGTTTTTTTTTTTTTCACTGCAGAAATTTTCAGTCTTTACTATATAAATGTGTATTATTCTTCTTCAAGCAGGAAGCCTGAGAGACATCATTTTTTAAACTTATTGACCTTGGAACCCTTGTACTTCCCAGGAACACAAATTAACATCTCGAGGGTCACAATTTGGGAACTAGTAGTCCATAGGATAAAGCCAAAAACCTAGCATGACATTAGAGACCCTACACAGGGCCCAAACATACACTTTTACTGTATTTTTATAATTTTTTATGTTTTAAACTGTAAAAGTAGCATCATCTCAATGAACATTTTAAAAATACAGAAAAATAAAATAATTTAAAAATCATATATAGCCTCACCCTCCAGATGTAACCAGTATTTGATTTGTACTGTGTTTCCTTCCAGTTTTTATGTTATAAGTATTTTCTCTGCTTGTGATCATATGACACACTAAAATTATAAATACAGACTTTATGTTTATATTTATAAAAAGATATATTACAAACAAAATATATTATTAATATTTCATTTTTCTTTTTACTATGCTATATTTCAAGCAGATAAAATTGTACCTAATATTCCAATAAATAAAATGTATCTACCGAATGCATCAGCTTTGCCAGATATTAACATCTTCATATTCATGCCTCAGATTTTTGTTTTCTCAAGAAGAAAGAAAAAAACACTGTAGAATGTTCAGTGCCCCTTGTGTTTCCCCTTCCCGATTTTACATCCCTTCCCAAAGATAACCACCACCTTGAATTTATCATCTCCTGGTATACTTTTAAACTTTGACTACATATGTTATATCCATAAATAAAAGGGTTTGATTTTTATGTTTTAAACCTATAAAATTGAGATTGTGCTATAAATATTCCTTTGCAACCTGCATTTCCTCTCTCAATGTTATATTTTTCAGGCTTATTCCACATTGTGCTTTTTGTAGCTCATGTTCAATTATTTTAATTACAATGCAAAATATGCCACAAATTTTTTATCCATTTTTTTTTCCTTTTGGTGGATTTTGTACACACATTTTTGTCATTATAAGCAATGCTGTGATAACCTAAAAGTATATTTGCTGGATCATGAATATGTACATTGTTAACTTTCCTAGATACCATCATATTAACCTCTAACAGCTTGTGCTTATTTATATTTTCACAGTACGGCGTAAGAGTTCCACACCATATCCTCACCATCAAAGTTACAGCCAAACTTTTAAATGACTGACCATTCTTATGGGTATGAAACTATATACTGAGGTTTTATTTTGAATTTCCCTGACTACTTCTGAGGCAGAATATTTTTTCATGTTTCCTGATCACTCAGATGTTTGCTTTTGTGAGTTGCCTGTTTATATCCTTTGAATATTGTGGTTTTTAAATTCAATTCCTTCCTAATTATAACAGTAAAATATGCTCTGTTGTGATATACTACAGCAAACTGCAAGGAAAAAAAAAACATGAAATAACCTCAAATCCTACCACTTGCTGACTAATGTTATTAACATTTAGCTGCATTTTTCTTATAGCCTTTTAATACACTTAACTGTTTTATACAGTTAAAGTGAGGAACAGCTGGGAAGAGAGCCTTGGTGACAGAATTTTCCACTGGGTTGTTTATAATCTTTTCCAGATTAAATCCCAAGAAATAGAGTCATTCAATATGTGTTTGAAAAGTACAGAAAGCTGTCATTCAAGATTTCTGGCACCGTAAATGGCCAGAATATAGATACTCACTTTACTTTTGGGTAGAACAAAGACAAATCTTTTGTTTAGTCATTTTCTGGGCTTTCTTAACTCAGCGTTGCACATAGGTCAGCCATTGTCAACAAGCACTTGTAGAGAAGAATATCGTGAATGCCGCAAGGGGTTTCACCTGAAAGGGAGCACAGCCGACTAAATGATACAGCTCACAAGTTATATTTGGTGCCAAGAAAGTGGAAAAAGTAAGAGAGCAGAGAGGGAAATGCCGCAAGGCTAAGCTAAGCCATGTAATGCCTTCAGGCTTCAAATTACAAAATCCAATGTATTATTGATTTTAGAATGCAAAGTGTGACTTAATCAACACAATGCCTAGAACACCTCTTCTTGCTCATTTTCTTTTTTATCTCCTGCATGGTTTTAGTATATTTTTAAATGATATTTTTAAATAGAGTCATATCAACGAGCAGTTTCTGAGCCTTTGAATAATGGTGAAGATCATTCTGTGGCTGTCACACGTGAAAGACAATCTGGATGCTTTTAAAATTCTTGAGTTACAAACTTTCCACCCAAAAGCACTAGGATTTTTCTCAAATTCTGACATTTGCTATTACAGAGAGGTTAAGGTCAGCCTTTGTAGGCAACATTTTTCTTTCTGCCTGGGCAAATGTAGGATTTATTTTTATTCTTCTAATTCAAACATTTTGGCCAGTCATGTTCAAGTGTGGTTCTCTTTTCTTTGATTCTGTCCAGCAGACAGTGAATCCTCCTATTCTTGATACTTGTCTTTAGAGGACTGGGAGAAACTGCTTTTTACTTAACATATGTTTTTGATTATTGCTTCGTCTCCAGTTGTGCTTGTTTCCTCCTCTTTAACACCTAAAGCCATTCAGTTTCATCTGCAGTCTCTGCTTTGTAGAACCACAATCTTCTCCTTCATCGCTTTCATCTTTTTATCCTTTTTTCCTCTGCATTTTGTAAGAGTGCTAGAGTTTGCTCAATGAGTCACTGATTTCATTTTCTATAGTGTCTGAACTATTCTTTTTTTTTTTTCTGGTATAGTTGACATACAATGTTATATTAGTTTCAGGTGTACAACATAATGATTTGAGAAATTTATACATTATTCTATGTTCACCCTCCACAAGTATAGCTAACATCTGTCCCAAAGCATTGCCCTTACAATATCATTGACTATATTCCTTATGCTGTACTTTTCTTGCTGTGACTTATTCATTCCATGCCTGGAAGCCTATGCCTCCCACTCCCCTTTATGCATGTTGCCCATCCTCTCCACACCCCCTCGCAACCATCAGTTTGTTCTCTGTATTTATAGGTCTGATTCTGCTTTTTGTTCATTTGTTTTATATTCATTCCACTTATGAGTAGAATCATATGGTATTTGTCTTTCTCAGTCGGACTTATATCAATTAGCATACCCTCTAGGTCCATCCATGTTGTCTCAAATGGCAAGATCTCATACTTTTTTATGGTTAATACTCCATTGTGTGTGTGTGCACGGACATACACACACGTACACCACATCTTCCTTATCCATTCATCTACTGATGGACACTCAGGTTGTTTCCATATCTAGACTATTGTAAATAATGCTGCAATAAACATAGGGGCGAATATATCTTTTCAAATTAGTGGGCTTTTTCTTTTATTTTTTTAAGATTTTATTTGTTTATTTGAGAGAGGAGAGAGAGAGAGCATGAGCAGGAGGGAGGCACAGAGGGAGGGGAAGAAGCAGACTCCCCACTGAGCAAGAAGCCTGATGTGGGGCTCAATCCCAGAACCCTGAGATCATGACCTACGCCAAAGGCAGATGCTTAACCAACTGAGCCACCCAGGACCCCTCAAATTAGTGTTTTCATTTTTTTTGGCTAAACACCCAATAGTCAAATTATTGGATCATATGATATTTCTATTTTAAATTTTTTCTATTTTAATTTTAATTACAGACTGTTTTCCACAGTGGCTATACCAATTTACATTCCTAAAACAGTGTACAAGCATACCTTTTTCTCTACAACTTTGTCAACACTTATTATTATTTCTTGTCTTTTTTATTTTAACCTTTCTAACAGGTGTAAAGTGATTATCTCTTGTGGTTTTAATTTGCATTTCCCTGATGATTAGTGACATTGAGCATCTTTTCACGTATCTGCCATCTGTATATCTTCTTTAGAAAAATGTCTATCCGGGTCCTCTGCCCATTTTTTAACCAGATTGGGGTTTTTTTTGGTGTTGACTTGTACAAGTTCTTTCTGTAGTGTGGATATTAATCCTTGTTGGATATATCATTTGCAAATATCTTCTCCCATTCAGTAGGTTATCATTTTGTTTTGTTAATGGTTTCCTTTGCTGTGCAAAAGCTTTTTATTTTGATGTAGTCCCAATAGTTTATTTTTGCATTTGTCTCCCTTGCCTTAGGAGACATACCTAGAAAATGTCTCTATGACCAATGTCAGAGAAATTACTGCCTGTGTTCTCTTCTAGGATCTTTATGGTTTCAGGTCTCACATTTACGTCTTTCATCCATTTCGAGGTGTTAAAAGGTGGTCCAGTTTGACTCTTTTACATGTAGCTGTTCAGTGTTCTGAACACCACTTATTGAAGAGACTGTCTTTTCCCCATTGCATATTCTTGCCTTCTTTGTCATAGATTAATTGGCAGATAATTGTGGGTTTATTTCTAGGCTCTCTACTTTGTTCCATTGACCTATGTGTCTATTTTTGTATCAGTGCTATATTATTCTTTACTGCTATTCAATTTTATCCTGCAGTTGAGATTTTGCTGTTCTAAAAATCCTTTATTCACTCAGAAATCTTCATTTTTAAATCTTCAAATGTCTCTCATTATGACATTCTAGTACTGTTTTATGGGGACAAGATGTCTTGCATTCCACTACTGATGACCCAATTTTCTAAAATTCTCTTCTGTTCACTATAACAAATCATCTTCTGAGGTATGCTCCTCTTCTAAGTCTTTATGCTAGTGTTCTCTTCTTTTGTGATGCAGGGTTATTAATATTTCCCCATAGTTTATTTTGTTTTTCTGTTTATTTTCCCATCAACAAGGAAGGATCTTTATCAATTTTTTCCCCAATAGACAAAAAATACGTGAATTTTCCTCAATTATTTTTTTTTGAACTCGGGTGTAGGCTGAATACCCATCTTATACCTCAGGGGAAATACTCATTGGCAGGTACAGCTTCTAGTATTAACTGCCAGAGGCCAGAAGTCCTTAACCCCCATTTTACCTATCATGACTCTGCTACCTAAGAGGAAAGTTCTCCTCTCCCCCACTGCATGGTATTCTGACTCTCTGACTATGTTCATTATTTTAAAGACTGACCTCCTTGTTCAGGCCTCCAAGTAGAAGGAGTGCATAATGTGAACCCATGTCAGAAATTCCATTTTTATTATTTTGATGGTCAAAGCCCTGCAGATCACTGAAATGTCTTCTAAGTGTTTGCTTTGATATTTTTTTAAAGGAAATTTTGCTTGGCAGGAAATTTTAAGTGCATATGTACTGAATTAAAGACTGTGCCATCAAATGATAGGTAGAAAAGTTCTGCTATTCACACTGATGGTCCCTGGCTTCATCTTATTCCCTCCTTTCAGAAGTTCATACTTATTCCCTAGAAATTAATTTACTTTTATTTATTGTTTATAAAGTAATGATATTTTAATAATTATTTTTCAGTATTGTGCAGAAGTATCACTTCTATGTCTCAACCAGATCTTAAATATTCCTGGCCTATCCATGAAGGTATAAGATGTGGATTAAAATACAATTCTGGTGTGGCAATCAGGGTTCTTGGTTGCAATCAATCAATTGCACTTTGGCTCATTTAAGCCAAAGGAAATATGTTCAAAATAGTCTAGGAAATCAGAGAGTTGACAGGTAAGTTGGAGACCAAGTTTGAAAGAGACAGGAAAAATGGCAACCTGGAAACCTGGAATCAAGGACTGTAGGAACTAAAGGAATTAACTCACAGAAGGAAGAGTCTGGCTACCCTCCAGGTTATTAAACTCTGATCATGCACTGTCTGCTTGTTACTCTGTTCAAGATTCAAACTTCAGGGAGTGAGTGTCCAGTAGACTTTAGATCACAAGCCTCTTCCTTCTATCAGTGAGAGCAAGACTCCTGATTGGGATCCCAGTATACGGAACCCTGAGGAAAAGAGGTAAATCCCCCACAAATTCAGGTGCTGGTAAGAAGGAGAAACGGACCCTGGTGAGCCAAACTCCCATGAATGTCCATCAAACGAAAATTAGCCTGTACCTTCAGATTTCATCCAAATGACCTTATATCTTGTTCATTTAATTTCTTCTCACATCTTAATTAGCTGGATATTTGTTGGCTTTGTACCTTAAAATTGGTGAAACTGAGGGCAAGCACCAGTTGCTCCACTCATCTAGCTATACGATCTTGGACAAATCACTTAGTTTTTCTAAGACTCAGTTTATCATAATTTTTTTGATAATTTAAAGGGGGTAATATATGTAAGACTAATAGAAAATATTCAATAAATAATCTATTGTGTTAATACTATGGTTATGGTTGTGTAAACTGTTATTATTATCATTAACAATTGACTAATTCATATTGACCTGTTATTCTCCACCTCAACCCAGACAGGACTTCTAAATTAATCCTCTGATACCACCAACCCTCAACAATAGGAAGAGAGAAACCCAATAATCTTTCTCCAAACATACAAACCTCATCCCCAGTGAGTAATAAGCCAAATGGGCCCCTGACTGGTCTACTAAAGGCAGGGCATCCTTTAGGGCCTTTTAATCCCATTCAAGAAATCAAACTATTGAATACAGTCAAAGCAATTATGGATAAACCACCCAGTGACCTGCTTTAAGGACCTTTAATGAATATTTATTCCTAGGATAGGGACAGTAATTCTGCCTGAGCAGAAAATTAATGTATTGTACTTGAAATATCCAAAGACACATTATGGTGTTGTTCACATTTGTTTGTCATAAGTGCAGGCAACATGCAAGACAAATTCCAAATATCAATAGAAAAAAATGCAATTAAAATTGTCTATTTGAAAAAATAGGTGGACTTTTCTAAAATGCACATGGAATGGAACATTTTCTAGAATAGATCATATGTTAGGCCACAAAACAAGTCTCAATAGAAATCAAGAAGATAGAAGTTATATCAAGTATATCTTCTGACCAAAATGATATGAATCTAGAAATCAAAAACAGAAGGAAATCTGGAAAATCACAAATATGTGGAAATTGAACAACATTATCTTTAATAACAAATAGATTAAAGAATAAATCAAATGGAAAATAAAAAAATATCTTGACATAAAACACAGGGGAGACATAACATACTAAAATTTATGGGATGCAGCAAAAGCAGTTCTAAGAGGAAAACTTACAGCTATAAACACATATACTAAGAAAAAAGAAAGATCTCAAATAAACAACCTCAATTATACCACAAGGGATTAGAAAAAGAACAAGCTAACAAAGTTAGCAGAAGAAAAGAAATAATAAAGAATAGTGCAGAAATAGAGAATAGGAAAGCAATAGAAAAGATTAACAAAACTAAGGGCTGATCCTTTGAAAAGATAAACAAACTTGATAAACCTTTAAACCAAGAAAAAAGAGAAAAGACTAAAATGAATAAGATTATCAATGAAAGAGAAGACATTACAAATAACACCACAAAAATACAAAGGATCATAAGCGATTACTAGGAACAATTATATGCCTAAAAATTGGACAACCTAGAAAAAATGGATAAATACTTGGAAACAAACAACTACAAAGACTGAAACATGAGGAAATAGAAAATCTGAACAGACCAAAAATGAGTAAAGAGATGGAATCAGTAATAAAAAATCCTTCCAACAAAGAAAAGTTCAGAACTGGATGGTTTCACTGGTCAATTCTAGCAAACATTTAAAAGAGAATTAAAACCAATCTTTTCTGAATCCTTCTCCAAAATTGAAGAAGAAACACTCTCAAAGTCATTTTTATGAGGATAGCGTTACCCTGAAAACACACCCAGATAAGGAAATTATAAGAAAATTACAGGCCAATCTCCTTGATGAATACAGTCACAAAAATTCTCAACAAAATACTAGCAAATCAAATTCGACAGCACTTTGAAAATATTATACACTTTTTTCAAATGGGATTAATCCCTAGGATGCAAGATTGTGTCAACATATGTGAATCAATAAATGTGATACAACATATTAATATTATGAAAGATTAAAATCATATGATCACCTCAATAGATCCAGAAAAAGTATTTGACAAAATTCAACATACTTTCATGATAAAAACTCTGAACAAAATTGGGTATAGAAGACTGAACTTCAATATAATAAAAGCCATATATGATGAGCCCACAGTTAACATATACTCATTGGTGAAACATCGAAAGCTTTTCCTCTAAGACCAGAAGCAAGAGAAGGGTGCCCACCCTCAGCTCTCCTATTTAACATAGTATTAGAAATCCTAGCCAGAGGACTCCTAGGTGGCTCAGTCAGTTAAGTGTCTGCCTTCAGCTCAGGTCATGATCCCAGGGTCCTGGGATTGAGTCCTGCATTGGGCTCCCTGCTCAGCGGGGAGCCTGCTTCTCCCTTTCCTGCTCCCCCTGCTTGTTCTCTCTCTCTCTTTCTGTCAAATAAAGAAAGAAAAATCTTTAAAAAAAAAAAGGAAGAAAGCCACAGCAATCAAGCCAAGAAAAAGAAATAAAAGGCATCCAAATGAGAAAGGAAGCAGTAAAATTATCTGTTTGCAGATGATATGATCTTATATATTGAAAACCCTAGAGGCTCTACCAAAAAAACTTTAGAACTAATGAAAAAACTCAGGAAAGTTACAGAATACATAATCAGCACACAAAAATATGTTTATTTCTATATACTATCAAGCTTTCCAAAAAAGAAATAAAGAAAACAATCTCATTTACAATAGCATCAAAAACAATAAAATACTTAAGAATAAATTTAACCAAAAAGGTGAAAAATCTGTACACTGAAGACTATAAGACATTAGTGAAAGAAATTGAAGAAGACAAAAATAAATGAAAAGATATCCCATATTCAGGTATCAGAAGAATGAATATTCTTAAATGTCTATACCACACAGAGCCATCTATAGATTCAATGCAATTCCTATCAAGATTTCAATGGCTTTTTTTTTTTACAGAAATAAAAGAACAATCCTAAAGTTCATATGGAAACATGGAAGACCCTAAATAGCCAAAGCAACCTTGAGAAAGAAGAATAAAGATGGAGGCATCACACATCCTGATTTCAAACTATGTTACTAAGTTATAGTAATTAAAACAGTATGGTTCTGGCGTAAAAGCAGACACGTAAACCAATGGAATAGAATTGAGAGTCTGGAAATAAACCCATGCTGATGCAGTCAAATAATGCTTGAAAAGGGAAACACATTTTTTTCAAGAGGGGAAAAATGGTTTCTTCAATAAATGGTATTAAGAAAACAGAATAGGGGCGCCTGGGTGGCTCAGTCATTAATCTGCCTTAGGCTCAGGGCATATTCCCGGCATTCTGGGACCAAGCCCCGCAGCAGGCTTCTCTGCTGAGAGCCTGCTTCTTCATCTCCCACTCCCCCTGCTTGTGTTCCCTCTCTCGCTGGCTGTCTCTCTGTCAAATAAATAAAATCTTAAAACAAAAAATAGAATATTCACATACAAAAAAAAAAACCGAAATTGAACCCCTATCATACACTATTCACAAAAATTAACTCAAAATGGATTAATGGTTTAAACACAAGACTTAAAATTCCTAGAAGAAAACATAAGGAAAAGCTCTTTGACATTGGTCTTGGCAATAATTTTTTTGGATATGACACCAAAAGAACAAATAACAAAAGCAAAAATAAACAAGTGGAATCACATCAAACTAAGAAGCTTCTACACAGCACAAAATGAGAAGGCAACCTCAGGAATGAAATTAAATATTTACAAACCAAATATCCAGTCGAAGGTTAATATTCAAAATATACAAGGAACTCATACAACTCAATACCAAAAAGACCAAATAATCCAATTCATTTGACAGATGGACAAAGAACTTGAAGAGATATTTTTCCAATATACAAATGGCCAACAGGGACATGAAAAAGGTGCTTAATCTCACTAATCATCAGAGAAAAGCAAATCAAAACCACAATGAGATATCACTTCCAAACTGTAGAATAACTGTTATCAAAAAGAGAAGACATAACAAGTGCTGGAAAGGTTGTGGAGAAAAGGGACTTCTTGTGAACTACTGGTGGTTACATAAGTCAGTACAGCCACTATGGAAAAAAGTATGGAGAAGTTCCTTAGAAAATAAGAAATAACTACCATATGATTCAGGAATCCCACTTCTGGGTCAACTGTATACCCACTGACTTCTAGAACTGTCTGTACCATTTTGGAGGTTGCCCAATAAATTCTTAACTATGGCTGCCACTTGTATACATATCAGCCTCATTCAGAGACTTATTTCCAAGGAAGGGGATTACAAAGCTCTGCTTTTCAAACTTTAATATGCATATGAATCACCTACTGATATTGTTAAAATGCAGATTCTGATGCAGTAGGTCTAGGCTGGGCTTGAGATTTTGCATTTCTAAAAAGCTCCAATATGATGTTGAGGCTGCTATCCACAGACCGGATAGCAAAGCTAAAAGAGTATTAACAATGATTCTCGGGGCACCTGGGTGGCACAGCAGTTAAGCGTCTGCCTTCGGCTCAGGGCGTGATCCCAGTGTTATGGGATCGAGCCCCACATCGGGCTCCTCCGCTATGAGCCTGCTTCTTCCTCTCCCACTCCCCTGCTTGTGTTCCCTCTCTCGCTGGCTGTCTCTATTTCTGTCAAATAAATAAATAAAACCTTTAAAAAAAAAAAAAAACAAAGATTCTCACACAGATTTCTAAGCATAACTGGAAAAATTCTCCTGATTTTACTCTCATGACCTCTTATGAATAACCTTACTCACAAATACCAAAAGGTCAATGCCCATCTACTGTCTTGGAACATTTTCCAAAGGCCCTAAAAAAAAGCAGAAAGTTAATAATCCAGGATAATTGTATCTTCAGTTTGTACAGCCATCACTCAAAAGCATGCTTAAAATGCAGTTCTCCTGCACTACTATCCCTCAAGAATTTGGCTTCATGATGACTGAAATTTGCATTTTAATATGCAGCTCAGGTCATTCTAATGAAGATGGTACATGGACAATCCTTTGAGAAATACTACGTGATTATGTTGGTATTGTTGCCTGGTGTAGTATAGTTAGGGTATAGACTATGCTGCTATAACAAAAATACCCCAAAACACATGACTTAAATGAGATAGATGGCAGTATATGCTTCATCCGCCAATCCAAAGAATAATTCCAAGCTAACATGGCAGCTCTGTGCCATAATGCTAGCATGACCCAGACACCTATTCTCTTGTTGCTCTGACATCTCTTAGGATGTTGTTTCTGACTGCATTTTCAAATCTGAGTCACTACCACATCTGTAGTCCAGCCCACAGGAAGGAGAAAAAGAAAAACTAAAGGGCAAGCTATTTTCTTTTTTTTCCCTAGTTATTTGGTTTATACTTTACTGAAGTATACTTTATATACATTAAACTGCGCATATTTAAGGTATGCAATTTGAAAAGTTATGTCGTATTTGTAACAACCAAAATGTCCACACACAGGTGAGTGAATAGGCCAGTTCTTTGAAGCAATGGATGCAGATTGTACACACACGAAGCAGTGATGATAAACTAGTCGAAANAACAAGTGCTGGAAAGGTTGTGGAGAAAAGGGACTTCTTGTGAACTACTGGTGGTTACATAAGTCAGTACAGACACTATGGAAAAAAGTATGGAGAAGTTCCTTAGAAAATAAGAAATAACTACCATATGATTCAGAAATCCCACTTCTGGGTCAACTGTATACCCACTGACTTCTAGAACTGTCTGTACCATTTTGGAGGTTGCCCAATAAATTCTTAACTATGGCTGCCACTTGTATACATATCAGCCTCATTCAGAGACTTATTTCCAAGGAAGGGGATTACAAAGCTCTGCTTTTCAAACTTTAATATGCATATGAATCACCTACTGATATTGTTAAAATGCAGATTCTGATGCAGTAGGTCTAGGCTGGGCTTGAGATTTTGCATTTCTAAAAAGCTTGAATATGATGTTGAGGCTGCTATCCACAGACTGGATAGCAAAGCTAAAAGAGTATTAACAATGTCTCACACAGATTTCTAAGCATAACTGGAAAAATTCTCCTGATTTTACTCTCATGACCTCTTATGAATAACCTTACTCACAAATACCAAAAGGTCAATGCCCATCTACTGTCTTGGAACATTTTCCAAAGGCCCTAAAAAAAAGCAGAAAGTTAATAATCCAGGATAATTGTATCTTCAGTTTGTACAGCCATCACTCAAAAGCATGCTTAAAATGCAGTTCTCCTGCACTACTATCCCTCAAGAATTTGGCTTCATGATGACTGAAATTTGCATTTTAATATGCAGCTCAGGTCATTCTAATGAAGATGGTACATGGACAATCCTTTGAGAAATACTACGTGATTATGTTGGTATTGTTGCCTGGTGTAGTATAGTTAGGGTATAGACTATGCTGCTATAACAAAAATACCCCAAAACACATGACTTAAATGAGATAGATGGCAGTATATGCTTCATCCGCCAATCCAAAGAATAATTCCAAGCTAACATGGCAGCTCTGTGCCATAATGCTAGCATGACCCAGACACCTATTCTCTTGTTGCTCTGACATCTCTTAGGATGTTGTTTCTGACTGCATTTTCAAATCTGAGTCACTACCACATCTGTAATCCAGCCCACAGGAAGGAGAAAAAGAAAAACTAAAGGGCAAGCTATTTTCTTTTTTTTCCCTAGTTATTTGGTTTATACTTTACTGAAGTATACTTTATATACATTAAACTGCGCATATTTAAGGTATGCAATTTGAAAAGTTATGTCGTATTTGTAACAACCAAAATGTCCACACACAGGTGAGTGAATAGGCCAGTTCTTTGAAGCAATGGATGCAGATTGTACACACACGAAGCAGTGATGATAAACTAGTCGAAAGGCCACACCCAAGCTGCAAAGGAGGCTGGGTAACATTGTCTCAAACTGGGCACCATATGCAAAACTATATCTCTAGTTCTACAGAGGAGAGAACAGACTTTGTGGGACAGCCAGCAATCCGCAACTCCTGGCAAACCTTCTTTATGCCTTAAAACTCAGGGCAGGTATCTCCTTCAGGAGGCCTTTTCTGACCCTCAAAGCTGAATTAAGTTGTCCCCTCTTTACTCACTGAAACCTACTACTCATGAATCTCACTATACCTACGATGTCGAGTTATCGAAATGACTTCTTTGTGTCTTCATCTATATGTTCCCTTTTGGCATGTGTCTAGTTGCTCTCTGTCAACAAATGACAAATTGAACTAATCGGGTATACTTATGAAGGCTGATAATGACTGAGATTTCTTTTTTAATATTAATAATACCGATTTCTTATTTAACAGGTACCCACTATGTGCCAAACACTACTGAAGGCCCCTTTAATGTATTACCTCTTCCCTTCTTCACAAAAATTCTGTGAAGTAGTTATTATTATCCCTATTTTATTTATGAGGAAACCAAAGCTTGTAGGGGTTATAAAACTTGCCCCAGTTTCAGAGCTAATGGGAACCAGAAGCAGAATTTAACTTACCTGTCTGATCCAAAGCCTTCTCTATTTCTACCTGAGCATGCCTCTTCTCCACTGTCATTATTATAATGATCAGTCTCCTTAAAAATGCACACCATCCCTATTTTAAGGGTTTTTTTTAGCATATTTATATATGTTATTACTTGCCCTGGAGGGAAATGTTTCTTAGTCTCCTTTTCCATCTGCATGCCATAAAAAAATTATCTGTAAGGTATTGCTCATATGAACTAAGAGCTAACCTGATTTAAAACCAGAATCTCAATGTCCTAAAACGACCCAAATTAGAATTCAAGATTTGGCTTATAGCCTAGTTCACTAATGGAAAAATGGAGACACAAAGACATGAAATGATTGCTGGAGTCAAATGAGGCCCTGGCTCAACTGGGCTCAGGCTTCCTGTTCCCAGGGAGGCAACATGTGTTTGGAAAGAGTATGGACCGTGCGGCTGAACAATGCAAGATTCAAATACTGATGCTGCCATTTGAGTATGTGACCTCAGGCAAGTTTTCTAACTATTTTGAAGCTGTTTCCTCATTTGTAAATGAAATAAAGACACCCACCTTGTAGATGTGTTGTGACTATCGGAGATGAATTATGGGAATTCATATATTGTGCCTGGCAGAGTGAGTGCTAATTAATTGTTACTTCTCTCTCTCCATCACAGACTAGCCTTTTCCTGGAGCACATACTGCCTTCTACAGGGCATTGGTCTTTTACCCTTCTTGACACCCACATGAATTTCACATTGTAGAAATCTGGAGCTGAGCGCACATGAAGCAGAGTCCATTCTAAAGGTTTTTTTTTTTAATTTAAAGGAAGAAAAAGTAAAAAGTGCTGAGCCAATATTTCTACTATTCAATCATTAAATATTAATCAATGTCAATGCATTTGAGGGAGCCTTTAGCTGTGACAGGTGAGGTGAAGGTAGAAATTCTGATTTAACGAGGTCTCCTGGCCGCTTTGGCAAAATGTCAGGGTGCAGGGTGTGGTGGAGAATAATTAGCTGATAAACAACCTTCCAAAAAAGATCAGCAACTATGAAATTGAGGACAAAGACAAGGCTTCTCCTATTTTCTCCAAAACATTTTTTCTCATGGGATCTCTCAGTCCTTTCTGAATCAACCCTGATTCAGTACCCCCTAAGTCGGAATGCCCTTAACTGTTTTGTTTAGACTGGGCTATGAAATGATTAGGCTGTTGAAATGATGAATCAAGGAGCACTGCAGGATTTTTCACAGTCTCTCTGAACAATGCCCCATATCACATTTACACTGACAGGCTGTATTTTTATATTTGACATGTGAGAGGAACATGGAAAATAACACACTGAACAGTGCCTTAGATACCAGTCATACATCTTCCTAACACAGATTGATGGGTGGAAAAGAATATTATTTAGTGAGCCCTTCTTAAGCTCGCCAAGGAAAATATATAGATTCACCAGTGGATTGACTTGAAACTCATATTAACATTCCTTACGAGCAAGAAACAGAAAAACAACCACCATCTATTTCTGCACTAGCAAACAGATCAGAAAAATTAGCAGAAACCAATCCTGTACCTGTACATTTCTCACTGGTGGGTCATGCTTTGCTCCTCCCCAGCCTAGCAATCTGAGTCGGTAGAATTTCTCCATCGAGGCACATTGGTCTTTCCAATTTCAAACCAAAGGTGAAAGATAAGCTGGTAGACGAATTGAAGCCACAGCTTTAGCTGCTCAGGGAACTGACCTGAAACAGAAAAAAAGAAAAAACTGAGAAAGAGTAGCCCAGACTAACCACATGCCTATGGAGAGACCTAAAGAACCATGTGGGATTGTGGCTGCCATATATTAGGAGACATAGAATAAGAGAAGGGAAAGAAAAAAACATGACCCTTATAGTGGATGCTGTAATTTCCCTCCAGGAAGGCAGGATTTATTCCCACAGTTGCTGGGAATGCTGCTGGTGACCACAGTCTCAGCCGCCAGCCCTCTTCAGGAAGTCCCTCTGCTAAAGACAGGTGTCTCACCAAACACTATGCTGTTTCATGGAGCTGCCCACATCCAGTGACTGGTCAATACAGAAGTATAAGGGCCTAGCCTCTGATCCCCAAAAGGAACAACTATGAAAGATCGTCCCAGCTTCAGAGCCCCATGAGTTAGATAAGACCTGCGTTGAGACTCCATCACAGTCTAAACTCAACCTATACCCAATTCTGCTTCCTTCCATTTGCTTATGCAGGAGTCAATACCATAAGCATTTCATAATTCCCTGCACACTGATCTCCATCTCAGAGTCTGTTTCCAGGAATACCCAATACTCCCTTCATTTCCCACTTCCACAATGTATCATGTAACTTAAATATCCATCCCAATGAATAAAATCCTATGATACTTTCAGAAATGTGTATGTATAATCAACCAAATCATTTTGAAACCCAAGTCACAGTCATCCCAATTCTCAAGATGGAAAATAAAAACAGAGAAAGACAAGCACCATCTTTGGAATGACTCTAAGTTCCAAGCTCTCTCCTCAGTCTAACATGGGCTTTTTGTTTCTTTGGTTTTCATTATATGCATCAACTGAGGCAAAAGCAGGTAAAGAAGAACATCTAGGAATTCTAGTGCCAAAACAGAAATAGGTGAAAGAAATCTTTTTCCTGTTCTAGGTGATACTAAAAAGTCACAGGGATGCCTGAGTGGCTCAGTCAGTTGAGCATCCAACTTTTGATTTCAGCTCAGGTCATGATCTCAGGGTCATGAAGTCAAGCCCAGTGTCAGGCTCTGGGCTCAGCGTGTAGTCTGCCTGAGATTCTCTCTCTTCCTTTACCTCTGCCCTTCCCTCCCCACCTCCCACCCACCTCTCTCAAATAAATAAATAAAATCTTTAAAAAGCCAAGAACCTGGGATCTGCATCACTGATTCTTAGGATCACAGAGTACGTGGCACTCTTGTTTCTGATGGCAAACAATGGGGTATGAAGACTTTCAACTAGCAGTTTACTGATTTTGGAGAGGAAGCAAAGGGAACCAGAGACATATTTAGAATCTCACAGTAAGTTTTTTGTTTAAGATTTTATTTATTTATTCAACAGAGATAGAGACAGCCAGCGAGAGAGGGAACACAAGCAGGGGGAGTGGGAGAGGAAGAAGCAGGCTCCTAGCGGAGAAGCCTGATGTGGGGCTCCATCCCACAACACCAAGATCATGCCCTGAGCCGAAGGCAGACGCTTAACCGCTGTGCCACCCAGGCACCCCTCACAGTAAGTTTTTAGCATTCTACTCTAACTAAGAGTACCAAGTTGTTGGCTGCCTGTGGCTTTATCTACTTACCCTAGTTTTTTCCTCTCTGCTCTCCATTTGCTTCCTTTGCTTCTGCTTCCTCCTCTTTGGTTCCTGTTCCCATTTCCTCTCCTTCCCACTTCACTGGACTTTTTTTATTGACTGGAGCTTCAATAGTGGTTGCATCACACATATTACTTTTTCCGCAGTAAAGCCCTGAATTGGAATGGAGAAAGAAGAACTTTTCATCTCTGTGTGCAAATGTGATTCAAATATGGTGAACTAATTTATTCTGTAAAACTTAATTAAAACCAATAAAAAAAAAAAAGGAGACGGCTCTGGAGGGAGCAGTAACTCCCTTGGCAGGGCCTGGGTGAGATGTATTCAGTTGGGACTTTTTAAATCTTAGCATTTGATTTGGCCCATGATTTTCAGAGGACTTGGTTTGGTTTTATATGCTACTAAAATGCTTTTAAGTATTTAATGGTTTACTCCAATTGGGGAAAGTTTTGTTAGGTTTTCGCTAAAGTTTCCCACAGGAAAGCCTTGGTTTTTTATTTGTGACTGGAATATTTTGTGGCTTTAGAAATTACCAGGAAAATTAAAAAAAAATGCTACTTTTGAAGTTTTCCAGATGCACAGAAGTATATTTCCATATATCTTACATCACATCCCTCATTTTGAAGTGATTTTGTCTGAAAGTATGAATAAACAAGGTCAGAGTGGAACTCGGAGGAATAGTGACTTCATACCTAGATCTCCATTACACTTTAAGATTCTTGATTGTAGAACTCTGTCTTAAACACTATTTCAATGCTTCACACCAAACAGAGAAACAAAGTACACACTGATGGATGGATGGATGGGAGGAAGGAAGGAAGGAAGGAAGGAAGGAAGGAAGGAAGGAAGGAAAGAAGACCTAAATAAATCAATCCATGAATCCTAAATTGTTGGGATACATTTGCCTATATTCTTCCTGCTGGAAGTGGAGTTAAAGGGAGAGGTTGTAACTGCTCCCTAGCTGTACTTAAGAGAAGAGGAAGACTACTAAGCATGGGATCTCAGTGAAATCTCATACCCAGCACCAAATTTTGTCAAGGTAGTTAGTAAATATTGGATAAATTGAATTTTCACCCCATTTTGATCAAAGTTTGCCTCAAGAACACCGCAAGAGAAGTGCCAATGGTGATTATTTCCAGTATTTAATTATGAAAATTTCCAACATATGGAAAAGTTTGAATAATTTTTCATGGAATACCCCTATACCTATGACCTGGTTTCTACCATTAACATCTCACTCTACTTGATTTATCACATAACTCTCTACCTACCCATCAACTCATATTATCCAACAACTCATATTTTTTTTGGCTGGGTACAGTATATTTTATTGATGGTACATGACAATGTAGGGCTCCCCAAATCCCTCCCCTTCTTAAGAGGGTCTGGGATGGAAACTGTGTAGAGGTTGGGAGATTCTCAGTGTCTTGGGGAATAAGTTGGGGCAAGGACTCCCCAGCAGCTGAAGAATTCTCTCTTCCTCTTTCTCTTGCTGGGGTTGGTGGTCCAGGGAACTCTTACTCCTTAGAGGCCATGTGGACTATAAGGTCCACTACCCAGGTGCTGTAGCCAAATTCATGGTCATACCAGGAAATGAGCTTGCCAAAGTGGTCACAGAGAGAAAACCCAGCTCCAGCATTAAAAGTGGAAGAGCAGATGTCATTGTTAAAGTTGTAGGAGACAACCTGGTCCTCAATGTAGCCCAGGGTACCCTTGAGAGGACCCTCTGGTGCTTTCTTCATGTTATTGTATTTGGCAGCTTTGTCCAGGCAGCAGGTCAGATCCACGACTGACATGTTGGGGGTAGGGACACAGAAGGCTATGCCAGTGAGCCTCCCATTCAGCTCAGGGATGATCTTGCTATAGCCTTGGTGGCTCCAGTAGAAGCAGGGATGATATTTGGCTAGCCCCCTGGGCCATCATGCCACAACTTCCCAGAGAGGCCATCCATATCTTCTGGGTGTCAGTACATGGCATAGACTGCAGTCATGGGTCCCTCCATGATGCCAAAGTTGTCATGAATGACCTTGGTCAGAGGGGCCAAGCAGTTGGCAGTATAGGAGGCATTGCTGACAATCTTGAGGGAATTGTCATACTTATGGTTCACAACCATCACAAACAAGGAGGCGTCAGCCGAAGTTGACAGAGATGATGACCCTCTTGGCCCCATCCTTCATGTGAGCCCCAACCTTTTCCATGGTAGTGAAGATTCCAGTGGGTTCCACAACATTCTCAGCATCAGCATCATCCCATTTGATGTTGGCAGAATCTCATTCCTGGAAGATAGAGATAGGTTTTCCATTGATGATGAGTTTCCTGTTCTCAGCCTTGACAGTGCCATTGAATTTGCTGTGGTGGAATCATACTGGAACATACAGACCATGTAGTTGAGGTCAATGAAGGGGTCATTTATAGTGACAATACCCACTTTCCCAGAATTAAAATCAGCCCTGGTGACCAGGTGACCAAAACGACTAGATTGGTTTACTCCAACCTTCACCATCACGTCTTAAGGATGTGCCTGGCACTGCACCAGAAGATGTTGCTATCTGTGGAACAGAGAGGAGCAGAAAGCTAACTCATATTATTTTTTATGCATTTCAAATTGAGTTGCAGGCATTGGTATCTTTCTCCATAAATACTTTGGCATACATATCATTAGAATTCAGTATTTGTTTCAAGTCTTTTCCTTTGAAATAAAATGATCATTCTAAATTTTGACAATTGCAAACACCTGTGTAACACAACTCCTTCTCAAGATTAGCATCCCCCCCCCAGAAAATTTAGCAGTGGAGACTTGAGAGTCTTTGAAATAATTTCTTTACCTCTTTACCCAGAAAGAGACTGTTTGAGAATAACTTAAAGAGTTTAAAATTTCATAGGAAATGTCCACCCTCACAAACTGCTTCAGATCTCACACCATTAAAGAGTTGCTTTCCTCTATTTGTTTTAGCAAAATTCAAACTCTACATGCATAGTTGATGGCAAGCGAGAGATTTATGTGTATGTACAACATTAGCCGAAGGTCCAGTGAGTTGGCAAACAGGCAGGAGAGAGTAAAGCAAAATTAGGATCCTATTTTCTTACTTGGATTTAAAAATAATAATGTATACAAATAAATCTGTCAGAATAACAGGTATGTTTTGGGTCTTAATACATGTAAGTATGTTTTCTTTGCACCGGATTTTCTTGGGACATCACCTTTATGGGGGGGGGAACCCAACCAAGAAGCCCTCTGTGAAGCTGTATGTGTTGCCAAGTTGAATCCAGTGCCAAGCTAAATCCCTACCACATGGTACATATAAGTTGAAGCTCTTCCAAATGCAGAGCTCCTTCTTAAGTAGCTGTGTTGACTAATTACTTTCATCAGGATAATTGCACCTAAGAAAAGGGTACAATTATTTCTGCCGAGTAGAATGTTGACATCATTTAATGAAGAATTAATGCATGTGGCGACAAACCATGTATTTAGAGAGGAAATAAAGCACTTACCAACAATCTGTTTCCAAGAAAGAATTTGTAATCATGTCTGGTATGCTCTTAAGTATTCAGAATGGAGCTAATAGGCATTTCCACAGCACACAAGACTCAGCCTCTTTCTAAGCGCATGCATGCCAGTGAACTGGCATCCACCAGGCCCTAGTGGGTTCTACACCATGGTTGAAAGTCAGAGCTGCAGCTCATTTGGGCTAAGGTAGTACCCACTCACATCACCACACCTTCCCAGTCACTGTTCCACACAAATAGTAAGCCTACATCATCCTTCTTTGTGGGAGTGGCAAATGTATAAAACTGTAATTCAGAAGGATTACAGTTAAAACCTCCAAAGTATTGACTGGGGCTGAGAATAGTCACTGATGAACAAAAGCCCTAAAATTTATTCTTTCATATATTCACTGAACACATACTGATCAATCAACTATTATATGGAAGGTCCTATGCTAATTGCTATAAAATAACCCAAAAGGAACCTACATTCCAGAGGCTTGTAACTACAAAAAGACCATTCAATCATTCATTCAACATATCGCTACTGGAAACTGTGGTGAACTTTGTGGTCCACTGCCCAAATCCCCCTCTGAGACTCAGGTACCCATTTCTCCAGCTGCCAGGAGCACAGACTGCTGATAATTGACAACTGAGATCCTCCCCAGGAATTACTCTAGGCTAAAAGAATACACATCCCCCTTCCTGGAGGCATCTGCTTCCAGTGACTGGTGGTGCTGGAGTACAAAGGCTCTTGACTCAATCAGGACAACTGTGAAGAACATCACAGCTCCAGATCTCAATGTAGAACCAACTGCAATTACATCACAATTCAATTTCTCCCTTCGCCCAGTGCAGCAACGCTCACTCATCACAGGTGTTGTTACTAAAAGCACTATTCAATTAACCTCCTGCATGTAAATCTCACAGTCACAGTCACCTGAGGAAAACAGCCTAGGACAGTCGCTGTCAAGTACGATTCTTCCTAGAATCCGTAAACTGGAATTTACAAGCTGGATAACCTAGCTCCAAAATGAGAATCCCATCACTAGTATGCAGTTATGGTGCAAATATTTTAAAAAGTCCCACCAATGGAGAACTGAGATAGACATGAAAGCCTGAGAGTAAAATACTACCAACATGATGTGGTAGAGACCTTAAAGTCCTCCACAGTAATATAAAAAAGACTCTCATCTCCTGCAACCAGAGTGTCTTTTACAGTACAGGCAGGGTTCCAGTTTGGAAGGAGTGGGACATGGAGACTTGAGATGGGAACATATTGGTCAATGCACCAGAAAATCTTGAATCTTTGGGTACATTTAGACTCTCCTGAATCCTCTAGTTATTCAAAAGTGGTCCACTCCTCTCTTTTTAAAGGCTTGCACTCCCCATCCCACCTTTGCGTGAAGATGATACAGAAGCTTTTGTACTTGCAAAATAACACACATCTTATGATGATCTGCCCCACCTTTTCTCCTGGTCACCAGATCATGGAGAAAGTTACAACAATCCATCTGGGGTAGTTCTGGGCCTGCTATAATAAGTTAAAAACTGTATGTCAAAGAAGCTACACTACCTAGGCAACATTTCTCAGCAGGAGCCAGGAGAGTTTACATGGGATTGCATCCTGAGTATGATGTATCAAGAAGAACAGAATGTGAAGTTGGAAAGGGATGAGTTTATCAATATGCGAGCAGTCTCCTGTGATCCAAGATTTATACAACATCAAGGACCCCAGGAGACAGTGCTAATATGCTGCTAGGATGGTTCTTGGAAGCTTGGACAAAGCAATAGCCCACACCTGATGAAGTAGAAATGGGACAGATGGCAAAGACAGTAATCAAAATATTCAGAGAAGTGAGGCTGCTGGATTAGATATAATACACGAAGCCAGAAAACCCAACCATCTACAAGGTTCTAAGAAAAGGCCTAGAGGAGAATCCATTTATGAATGTGTTAAGTAATGTGCCAGTAAGAGGGGGCACTAGCATCAGAAAGAAGCTCGGGGACAGCTATCTCTGGTTGTCCAGGGCAATAAGAGATCCTGCTAAAGAACTAGTTTCCCTGATAAAAATGGACATGAGAGGACCTCCAAGTAAAAGAATCCAGGTAACTGAACCCACTGAAAAGAAACCACTTAACTGAAAAAAGCAAGGTGAACACAATTATCATAATAAATAGTAAGGTCAAAGTAGTAATCAAGGAAGCTGACCTGTAAAGAACCATGGAGATGGTTAATAGAACATGGCACTCCAAATGTCATGATAAATGGGCAGCATTTGAAAGTTCCTCATGCTGTACAATGAAAAGAAATTAAGGATGAATTATCAAGAGGCTGGAGGTGGATACCTCAATAAAAATTCACAGGGGCGCCTGGGTGGCACGGCGGTTAAGCGTCTGCCTTCGGCTCAGGGCGTGATCCCGGCATTGTGGGATCGAGCCCCATATCAGGCTCCTCCGCTATGAGCCTGCTTCTTCCTCTCCCACTCCCCCTGCTTGTGTTCCCTCTCTCCTGGCTGTCTCTATCTCTGTCACATAAATAAATAAAATCTTTAAAAAATAATAAAAAAATAAAAATAAAAATTCGCAAATTTGTCCAATATCCAGACCTGAGCCTTTCTCAGACCTAGAATACACTGATTGATGGAAATGTCATGTCCCCAGGAAAAAGACTTCCATGACACCATGAAAAGTTACTTGGTAATGATTCTTCCTTAAGGGATCTCTGTCCATTTACTCAAATTAATTTACACTTGAGGAAAAGAAATATCCAAATATTTGGATGAAAATTGTAGGACAGAGTCCAAATTAACATTTATATCAAAGCATCATAATGGACCTCTGTTTTAGTGGGGCTAATACGGGTACATGCAATAAATGGAGCTCTGCCCCACGCTCTGCTTACTATGGGTCCACTGGGGTCCACAGACCTACACTATCATCATTTCCCCAGTCTCTGGGTGTATATTTGGAATAAATATACGTGGTAGTTGTTAGGACTTAGTTTTGGGGGGTTTTTTTTAGATTTTTTATTTATTTATTTGACAGAGAGAGAGAGACAGCCAGCAAGAGAGGGAACACAAGTAGGGGGAGTGGGAGAGGAGGAAGAGGCTCCCAGCAGGGAGCCCAATGCAGGGGCTCGATCCCAGGACACAGGGATCACACCTTGAACCAAAGGCAGACGCTTAATGACTGAGCCACCCAGGTGTCCCTAGGTCCTAGCTTTTTTAGTCTGTAGGTTAAGAGCTATTATAGTGAGAAAAACCAAATAGGAGACTAAGAAATTGCCTTCTCTTTCCCCTCTCAGGCCAAGATTGTATGCTGGGACATCCTCTCCAAAGTGAACGAAAAATTATAGCATCTCATAACCCCACCACTATGAAGGACAGCATATTCCATACTTCGAAATACTGCTTCCACCCATTTACTGAGAGACATGGAAGACTTAGAGCTTTGAATGGATCCCAGAGCAGGAAAGAGATCTGCAACAGGACCAAGGTACAGTACAAACAGCCCTTCCACTTGGGGCATCATACCTAACTGACCTTATGATATTAGAGGTATCTGTGTTGACAACAAATATGTAGAGTTTATGGTGAGCTCTAATAGGAGAATGAAAATATAGACTTCTAGGTCTATATTTGTAGCAAGGCTCATTCTATCTACTGCAGAGATTCCTAGGCCACTTAAAAAGAGTTCCCTCATATGCTACTCATTCCTAGCTAAAATGGGATATCGGATCATGGAACACCAATTGATCATGTGGCCAGAGCTTAAGAAATTGGATTTCCAGACCCACCAAGGCCTAAGGACTCAGCAGCAATTCTTCATAAGATGGAAGAGTTACTATTGGTATCAGGCATGAGAAAGTCTAGAAGGCCCAAGTAAGCTACATGGGCATGTGGCCAGACTCCCATGCCACCCTCCAGTATTTTGTCAGTACCCCTCCCTCTAACAATTTATACATATGGCCCCATGGTAGGGGTGGGGAGGGAATGGAGGATGGCGTATGACTTAGTGATAAAGAAGGAAAAAGGCCAAATCGGTTCTATTTGAAGATACAACACAAGCTGCCCTGTACTTCTCACCTCCTCTTCTAAATGATGATCTAGGAAACTATCTTGGAACTGTGGTACCAGATGCCAGATGCCTCCTGGTATTTAAACCTGGTTGCTGTCGGATAAAATAATTAGTTACATCACTTCCTTTTTTCATTCATTCAATAGCTACTTATTGAGCCCATACCCTGTATTATTCTGGCTATGAGGAGTACAGCAATAAGTAAAACAGATAAAAATATCTTCCTTCAAAAACTGAGTACCTAAATGCAAAACAATGAATCTGGACCACTTTCTTATAGCACACACAAATATAAACTCAAAATGGATTAAAGACTTAAATGTAAGGTCTGAAACCATAAAACTTCTAAAAGAAAACATGGGCAGTAAACTCTTGGACACTGGCCTTAGCAGTATTTTTCTGGATCCCAGAACCAGGGTCCCCTGGCTCCCAAGGCAAAGGGAACAAAAACAAAAATAAACAATTGGAACTACATCAAACTAAAAACCTTTTGCACAGGGAAGGCAACCATCAACAAAATGGAAAGGTAACCTACTGAACGGGAGAGATATTTGCAAGTGATAAATCCAATAAGGGGTTAATATCCAAAATATATAAAGAACTTATGCAACTCAACATCAAAAAAACCCCACAAATAGTCCAATTAAAAATAGGCAGAGGACCTGAATAGACATTTTCCCAAAGAAGACATAGGGATGGCCAACAGACACATGAAAAGGTGCTCAACATCACTCAACATCATGGAAATGCAAATCAAAACCACAATGAGATATCACCTCACACCAGTAAGAATAGTTAGAATCAAAAAGCAAGAACAAATGTTGGTAAGGATGTGGAGAAAAGGAAAACTTTGTGTATTGTTGTGTTGGTGGGAATGCAAATTGATGCAGCCATTATGGAAAACAGTATGGGGGTTCCTAAAAATTTTAAAATAGAAATACCATATGATCCAGTAATTCCACCACTGGGTGCTTACCAAAAGGAAATGAAAACACTAATTTGAAAAGATATATGCATCCTTATGTTTACTGCAACATTATTTACCACAGCCAAGATACAGAATCAACTGAAGTGTCCCTATAGATGAATGGATAAAGAAGATGTACTATGTATCTATGATGGAATATTATTCAGCCACAAAAAGAATGAAATAATGCCATTCACAATGACATGGATGGATGTAGAGGGTATTACGCTAAATGAAATAAATCAGACAGAGAAAAACAAATGCCATATGATTTTACTTATATGTGGAATCTAAAAAACAAAACAAAAGAAAAAGCAAACAAAAAATAGAAATAGATTCATAAGCATAGAGAACAAACTGGTGGTTGCCAGAGGGAAGACGGGTGAAGGAAAGGGTAAAATAAGTAAAGGGGATTAAGAAGCTTCCAGTTATAAGATAAATAATCCATGAGAATGAAAAGTACAGCTTAGGAAATACAGCCAAACAAATGTCTACTCACATTTCAGTGTAGGGTACATAAAACACAAACAAGTAGAGGTATGTAAGGTGATAAGGTATGTAAGGTGATAATTTCTATGGAGAAAAATGGTGGAGTTAGAGGGATTGGAGGTGTCTGGTTTGTACACAGAGGTCCAGTTTCGAATAAGATAGTTTGGAAAGTTCTCCATGAGAAGTTTTAACTTCTGAGCAAAGGACTGAAGCACTTATCTTTGGTATTCACATTCTAAGTAGAAAAAAGTCAAATGCAAAGGACCAGAGTCAGTGGGCATCCCTGAAATGGTCAAACAGCAAAAAGGCAAGTAGGGCCACAATCTAGTGAGGAAGGAGAAGTTGTTGGAGGTGAGCTCAGAAAGTAATGAGCTCCCAGATTTTGTGAGTTTAGAGGCCATTGTGAAGACTTGGAATTCTACTCTTAGAGAAATGGGGAGACATTGGAAGATTTTGAACAGAGGATGAACATGATCTTATATATGAAAACAATTTATCTGGTCTCTGTGTTGAAGATGGACTGTTGGTGGGATAATATTGGGAGCCTCAAATTGCCATATCCCAGGAAGGAGATGATGATGGCTTATACCAAGATGATAATGAAGAAAGTGATAAGAAGTTGTATGAATTTGGATTTTTCAGGTCAAATATAATTTGCAGACAGATTAAAGGTAGGGTGAGGGAAACAGACAAGGCCTAATGTTTTTGGCCTGAACCAAAGTGAATGGCCTTTCCATTATTTGAGAAGGAGAAAACAGGGAAAAGCAACTTGGAGAAGAAAAATGAGGAATTTGCTTTTGTGCGTGTTAAAACTAAGATCTCTATTTATTAGATACCAAGTGGAGATGTTAAAACTCAACCAGTCTGGAGTATGTATTTGGCTGAGGTATGTATTCAAGGATCATTAGCATGCAGATGGTATTTAAAGCCGTGAGGTAGATGAGACCCCTAAGGGAGTACAAGTAGGGAGAAAAGCAAAGGAGCTCAAGCAATGAGCCTTGGAATCACTCTACCATTAAGACTGGGGAAATCGGGAGTAATCTGTAGAAGAAGCTGAAAAGGAGCAGCCAGTAAGTTAGGAAAACCAAGAGTGTGTGATGTCCTGCAAGCCAAAATATTTCTAGAAGGATGGGATGATCACATGTGTCAAATGGTTCTGATAAATCAAGTATAACAGGAAGACTGACAACTGATCTTTAGAATTCCCAATGTGAAAGACATTGGCTTTGATAAGAGAAGTGTCTTTATCATTCTTCATCAATAGTCAGATCATGAATACACACAAAGTGCATCTCCCTTCCTCATTAGTTCCAACTCAGCAATCTAGCTTCCATAGCCTTTGTAAAGATGAAAAATCGTCTTTCTTTCTATCCTTTCTGTTTTCTATTTCCCTATCCACCTCTCTCTTCTCCTTTCACTCTACATTTTGCATTTCCATAAATAGAAAAATAATATAATGGTTCAAAATCTTCTAAAAATGCCAAGGAAACAAGTACCATTCACCTCTAAATTTCTATGTTTCTCAACGTTTTCCTTCAGAATACTGACAACTGTCAACATCCACTTACTACCTTTGCTTATCCACAGGAAACAGGTTTCCAGATAAAACATGCAACATGTACCCCTTTTTTCTGTAATCTAGCAAGTAATTGCAAATTATATTTCCACTATGTTTTCATTTCAAATGCACTGTATGTTAAATAAACACTAATGGCCTTTCCTGGACTTTTTGGAGCAAGCTCTATATCTTTTGTTCCATGTGCCCTCCTTCTCATGTGCCTTCCATAGTGATTTGCATTTGGTAGGACTTCAGTTAATATTTGCAAAACTGAATTAATATTTTTCCTGTGGCTAAATGGGTTTAGTTCCAGAAAACTTACCTACAACTGAATTTTAGAACATAAACTACTTACAAGATAGGGATATGATGTATGTGCCAAACCTTGCCTCATAAAGCAACAGGAGTGGTGGTAAGGGGACAAGCATGCATAATGTCTCCAAATCAGGGGTTAAAAATCAAATGAAGGAGGACATAAGTGGGCCAGATGAGGACCCAGGGAAAAAAACCAGCATGTGCAATCTAAGGGGGAGTTGCCACTCCATGCCAAGTAATCATAGCCATCCAAGAACACAAGCCTAGTGCTGTTGGGTCCTCCTATTTTTTTATTATGTTATGTTAGTCACAATACAGTACATCATTAGTTTTTGATGTAGTGCTCCATGATTCATTGTTTGCGTATAACACCCAGTGCTCTTTGCAATACATGCCCTCCTTAATATCCATCACTGGGCTAACCCATCCCTGCACCCCTTTCCTCTCTGAAACCCTCAGTTTGTTTCCTGGAGTCCATAGTCTCTCATGGTTCAATTTGGAAATTCAAGTGATATCTCAGTTTTAAAATGTTGGCTATGAATCCTATCTTCTTAAATGGGAGTGGAGAGGGGTCAAAAGCAACAGAAGTGTTCATCAAAGGCCTTTCTACAGATTTGTCGCCTCTGCCCTAAAGAAGCATGAAGAGTTTTGAGGAAAGGAACTAGTTTTACAGCTCAGCTTGCTGCCTGTCACCCATCTAAATGTGACCCTAGGACATTTTATAGATGGTGGGAAGATAGAATTGCAACCATCCTTTTAAAAGATTTAGATTAAGGAGGCTACATTAAGTTCCATAAATTACATCATTCAGTAGGAACTACACCCCATACAGATACCAAGTACTTCCCCTAATGAGATAACCATTCAGACTGCCTGAGATGTCCCCAGTAAGCGATCTACATGCATGTTCTATTATTACCTCATAAATACTCAGCATTGTGGAAGGCTGTCCTATTTTTAGTTCTTTCATAGATTATTCATGAAGAGTTGTAGACCGTCTGTGAAATTTCACTAACCATTCCTCAATTCTCCCAAAGCAGTGATTTCCTTTTGGTGTACCTCTGTCTTCCGGAAACTGTTTCCTTCCTGTTCTGTTTCATTTAGCTGGAATCATCCTGGATGAATAATAGGCTGGTATCTTCAAAATACCAGTGTGTGTGTGTGTGTGTGTGTGTGTGTGTGCGCGCGCGCGCGCGTGTGTGTGTGCGCATGTTGCAGCCGTCACTGTGGGGCTGGAAACTGGTTTTAAAACTTGTCCTAAAAAGCTGGGTCATAAACTCAAATGTAATTATTTATCTTCCTCTTAAACAAGAGAAAAGCTTTTTTAAAGCTCTCTAATGCATTTATTGGCTTTGCCCTGATGGAAGTAATTTGAACATATCCCTAAAGCATTCGCCCCATTTCAGGCAGAACAAGGTTCAGAGATTGGGCACAAGCCTAAGTACAGCATGGTTTGGTGCTAAACTATATTGACAAGGAAGAAGGTCTCTTACTCCCTCCTGTTCCAAGGAATAATGTAATATTGAGACACATTCTACTCTCCTCTAGCATTTTCCTTTCACAGGTCCTAACCCATCTTCTCAAACTAAACCTAATACCTTTTTCCTGGGGGGGAGCAGAGGACAACCCATTTTGGGGTTTTTTGTTTTTTGTTTTTTAATTTTCCAGCATATGTAAACAAATGAGCCAGAGTGAAGAAAACTTTGGTGGGGGATCCTCTGGCCTCTGTGGGGGATCAGGCAGCTCTCCAGCTCTCAGTGGTTGTTCTAATCCTAACCTCCAAATAGCTGGAGGATTCCTTTTAGATTTTCGGGTTGCTTTCACATAAATGATATTATCCAATGTTCCTGGCTGTCCCGTAAGTTTGGGGAACAGAAGAGGCACTGATTACACTCCCTTAATGGGTAAAAAAATATTGAAGACCAAAGTTAAATGGTGGTGGAAGGAGAACCAGAAATAGTTTTCCCTAATCACCCCATAGATCTCCTTTGCTATTTGTGGCCACCTTTCCTAGACCAATCCAGCTGAAAAAAAGTCAGCGTATTCCAGCTTGGAGACTTGTTCTTTTCTCTACCTGGAAGGTTCTTTACATGGAGGGCTGTCTTTGCATCATTCAACATCAACTCAGATGCCACTATGCAAAGAGGCCTTTCCTGATCATTCTGTCTAATGTAACTCCCACTTCTCTGCCAGTCACTCAATCACAAGATATTTTCCTCTTGATAGCGCTGAAATTATCTTCTCTATTTACTTTTTAACCACAGGTGTATGTTTTCTATCTTCACTTATACTAGAAGGTATGTACCATGAAACCCAGGAGGATGTCTCTCATGTTCATTCCTGGGTCTCCAAAACCTAAAATAGTGCATGGCACTTTGAAAGTATTCAATAAATATTTGCTAAATAAACGACTTCCCAATAACTTGATTTACTGTACACTTTAATCAGTAAAAAAAAAAAAGTCACAATAAATGGGAAAAATGTTATATGAGAAATCAGAAGATGGGATCTAGTAGGCGTCCCCACTGTTTAAAAGTGGCCATGGCCTGACATATTGGTCCTATATGGCAGCATATGGTTGAAACAACCTAGACCACCTGCATCATTACTTTTAGCTTCCCCCTCTGAACTCTCCTGTCTCATCAACCAATTCTCTTCCTAAATTAAGCACATTACCCTTTCCTCACAGTGAAAAATTCTAGTGATGCCCATTCTTAACCATAGAGAAAAGAGAAAATAGCTTTACCAAAATCATTGGCTCAAATATTACACACTTAACTAGCTCATGAGATAACATATTTCCTTAATTCCTAAATCTCAGAAACCTGATTCTAGCTGACTGTAGAAAGCCCAATATTTTTTCCAAGTTTCCTTGTCCACATGTCTCTAGGAATCTCCAGGAAAACTTTGTATGACTCTCCTATCTATCCTACCTGTGGCTCACTAATGCAACCAGCCAGCTGGGCTCATGCTACTGTTTTGTTCCTCCACAGATTTCCCCTTATCATCTTGAAATCATTTTCTGTATGACTGCTGTTGCCTAACACTGAGACATTTTGCCTCTACTTTGGTAGCAGAGTTTTCCTTCAGGTCTCCATGACAGTGGAGACCAAGATGTAGCTCTTAGCATGTGCTGGAGACAGGAGAGAGCAGACAAGAATAGTAACAACAAAGAACTTAAAGACAATATAAGTTGTGGCTACTCTCAGAATTCACAAAGTCTTTCTCTGGAACCTTCATTGATTTCTTCTCTTTACAATTTCCTTCTTTTTGCTTACTTTGGGTTTGCTTTATTCTTTTTCTACCTTCTTCAAGTGGAAGCTTAAATAATCGATTTTAGACCTCTTTTCCAGTATAAGCTTTCAAAGACATAAATTTCCCTTTAAGCAGTGTTTTAACTGCATCTCACTAATTTTGATATGCTGCCTTTTCATTCAGTTAAAAATATCTTCTAATTTCCCTTGTGATTTCTTCCTCTATAAGTTAATTAGAAATGTGTAGCTTCATTTTCAAGTATTTGGGGATTTTTCAGATATCTTTTTTGTTATTTGTTTCTAGTTTAATTTCAAAATCTTTTAAGTTAGTTGAAATTTATTCTATGGCCCAGAATAGAGTCTATTTCTTGTTGATGTTCAATATGCACTTTCAAAGAACACGCATTCTCCTGTAGCCGGGTGAAGTGTTCCATATGTTTTCCATATATTCAATTAGGTAAAGTTAGCTTATAGCATTGAATAACTATCAATGTTTCTGTCCAATTGTTCTAATAAGAAGGGAGTTTTGAAATCTCTTACTATTATTTTAGATTTGTGAATTCATTCCTTCCAGTTCTATCACTTTTTACTCCATGGATTTTGTATATTTGTCATTAGGTCCACACATAATTAGGATTATTTAGCTTTCCTCATAAATGTATTTGTTCATTATTAAAAATTCCTCTTTATCTCTTATGATTCTTTGTTCTGAAGTTATCTTTGTCTAATAATATAGTTAATTTATATTTTATATTACTCTCATGTTTTATCTTTTTGTGTTCTTTCACTTTTAACCAATCTCTTGTTTTTAAAGATTTTATTTATTTATCTGAGAGAGACAGAGCACGAGCGGGAGGGGCAGAGGGAGAGGGAGAAGCAGACTCCCCACTGAGCAAGGAGCCCAATGCCAGGCTCTATCCCAGGACCCCGAGATCATGACCTGAGCCAAAGGCAGATGTTAACCCACTGAGCCACCCAGGCACCCCTTAACCAATATCCTTTTATATAGTTAAGGTGTTTCTTATAGACAGCATATTTTAGGGTCTAACTTTTATCCAGTTTGACAATGTCTGCCTTTAAATTGGAGTTTTCAGAACATTTAGATTGAATGTAACTATCAATAGGTTTGGTATAAATCTACCATGTTCCTATTTGTTTTGCATTTATCCCTTCCGTTCCTTGTATATTTTCCCCTTTTTTTCTGCCTTCTTTCAGGTTGGGTAGGTTTTATGACTTCACCTCCATTACTTGTTAATTACCTCCACATTTGAGTTTTATGTTTTAGGCTGGCTGGCTCTATAGTTTACAAATGCAACTTTAATTCATCACAGTCCACCTTCAAACATCACACTACTTCACATATAATGTAAAAACCTTAGAGCAGTATATAGTTAAATGCCCATTGAATGCTCCATGCTATTGTTGTAAATCATTTTACTTCAACAAAAATTATAAATCCCACAATACATTGTTGATAATTTATCTTTAACAGTAAGTTCCCATCAAAAATTTTTGAAACAATGGGAATAAAAGTCATATGTATATTCATGTATTCACTACTTTCAACATTTTCATTGTTTTGTATAGATCCAAAGTTTATCTGGCAAATTATCTTAGCCTGAAGAACATACTTTAACATTTCTTATGGTGAAGGTCTTCTGGCAATAAATATGCTAAGCTTTGGGGTTTCTGGAAAGGTCTTTATTTTACCTTCATTTATGAAGAACAGTTTTAGTGAAAATAAAATTCTACACTGACACTATTTAATTTCAGCACTTTAAAGATGTTGTACAACCGTTCTCTGGCTTACTTCATTTCTCACAAAAAGTCAGTGATATTTCTTATTGTTACTCCCTTTATATAATGTGTCTCTCTTCTCTGGATGCTTTTAAGATTTCTCTGTCACTGCAATTCTCTATCTTTGCGATTCAGTTATGATGTGCCTTGAGGTGTGTGTATGTGTGTGTTTCCTGAGTGGTGTCTATTTACCTTCTTGAATCTGTGAGTTAATAAGTTGCATGAAATATAGAGCATTTTTGTCATTATTTCTTCAAAATATTTTTGTTCTTTCCCTCTCTTCTCTCCTTCCGAAACACTACTTATAGTTTTGTTAGACCACTTGCTGGCCCATCAGTTCTGAAGCTCTGTTTACTGCTTTTATCCTTCTTTTTTTCTGTGCTTCCCTTTGGCTAATACCTGTTGCTACATCTTCACATTCATTGATCATTTCTTCTGCAGTACTTAATATAGTGGTAATACCTTCCAGTGAATTTTCATTTCACATATTTTTCACCATTAAAAGCCCTATTGGTTTCTCCTTTATCTCTTTCTTTCATCATCTGGCCACGCCCCATGTTTCCTCTAACTACTTGAGCGTTTTAATGTCCTTGTCTGGTAATCTCAGCATTTCTGTCATTTTTGTGTCTATCAATTTTTACTGATTTTTTCTTTTTTTTTTTTTTTAAGATTTTATTTATTTATTTGACAGAGATAGAGACAGCCAGCGAGAGAGGGAACACAAGCAGGGGGAGTGGGAAAGGAAGAAGCAGGCTCACAGCAGAGGAGCCTGATGTGGGTCGATCCCATAACACCGGGATCACGCCCTGAGCCGAAGGCAGACGCTTAACCGCTGTGCCACCCAGGCGCCCCTTTACTGATTTTTTCTCATTTGGATTTTTTATTTCTATAGAACCATCTTTCCTCCCCCACAAACATGGAAGAAACATAAACTCTTGGAAAATACAGAATACACTGCTGAAGGAGTTCTGTTGAGTTTCATCAGTAATCTTCTCAGCTACCTCTTTTCCAGTCAGGATGTGTAAGACCAACTTAGCCTTTACCAAGATACCATTGCTGATGATCTCAAGGAGTCAGCAGTTCCAATATGGGTCTCCTCCTCAGCAGAGATGGCAGAGAGGCCTGGCAATATTATGGACTTACTGCTAAACTTGGAGCTAAGGTATCCAAAAATCAGATTAAAATTGAGATAAATTGATGAGAGGCTTTGTCCAATTCACTTAAGAGGAAAATCCCTTCTAGGGGCGCCTGGGTGGCTCAGCCGTTAAGCGTCTGCCTTCAGTTCAGGTCATGACCCCAGGGTCCTGGGATTGAGCCCTGCATCGGGCTCCCTGCTCGGTGGGAAGCCTGCTTCTCCCTCTCACACTCCCCTTGCTTGTGTTACCTCTCTCACTGTCTCTCTCTGTCAAATAAATAAATAAAATCTTTAGAAAAAAATGAAGAATAATAATAAGAAGAAGGTCACTTCTAAAGCCCATCTAACAAACAGATCTTTTAATGGAATCAAAACACAATGCCAAACAAAAATAAAAATAAACAAAATAAATACAAACTAAATTTGAAAAAAATTAGTTTTTTAAAAAAATATAAGTAGAAAAAATGAGAAAAAGAAAAGAAAAAATGAGAAAATGAAGAGTGAATGAAAAAGAAAAGTTAACAACAAACAAATACAATACATTTTAAAAATCAACAATGACAAGGAAGGAAGTTAAATTTGGACAAAGTCCCTCAAGTCCCTGAAAACCATTTTCTTGGACTGGAAGGATCAAAAACCCAGATCAAGAGATTAAAATCATATTAAGCATCTTTTCTGACCACAGCAGTATGAAACTAGAAATCAATTACAAGAAAAAAAAATCTGGAAAGAACACAAATATATGGAGGCCAAGTAATATGTTACTAAACAATGAATGGGTTAACCGAGATATTAAAGAGGAAATTACAAAATATATGGAAACAAATGAAAATGAAAATACAATGGTCCAAAATCTTTGGGACACAGCAAAAGGAGTTCTAAGATGGAAATTTATAACAATATAGACCTACCTCAAGAAATGAGAAAAATCTTAAACAAACACCATAAACTTACATCTAAAAAGGCTAGAAAAAGAATAAAGCCCAAGGCTAGCAGAAGGAAGAAAATAATAAAGATTAAAGCAGAAATAAATAAAATAGAAAATAAAAAGCAATTTAAAAGGTTAGTGACACCAGAGAAATAACAACTGATACCACAGAAATAGAAAGTATTATAAGAGAATATTATAAAAAATTTTATGCCTTATTAAATTGAACAACCTAGGAGAAATGGATAAATTCCTAGAGATATATAATCTTTCAAAACTGAAACTCGAAGAAATAGAAAGTTTGAACAGACCAATTACTAGTGATGAAATTGAATCAGTAAACAAGAAACTCCCAACAAAAAAGTGTCAGGGTGAGATGCCTTCACAGGTTAATTCTACCAAATATTTAAAAAAGAGTTAATACCTAGTCTACTCAAGCTATTCCAAAAAATAGAAGAGGAAGGAAGACTTCCAGATTCATTCTATCAGGTTACCATTACCCTGATTCCAAAACCAGAAAAAGATACTAAAAACAGGGGTGCCTGGGTGGCTTAGTTGGTTAAGCATCTGCTTTCAATTCAGGTCATGATCTCAGGGTCCTGGAATAAAGTCCCATATCTGGCTCCCTTCTCAGCAGGGAGCCTGCTTCTCCCTTTCCCCTGCCTCCACTCTCTCTTGCTATCCCTCAAATAATAAATAAAATCCTTTAAAAAAAAGAAATAGAAAAGAAAAGCAGAGAAAAAAGTTACAGAAAACAACAACAACAACAACAAAACTACAGGCCAGTATCTCTGAACATAGATGCAAAATCCTCAACAAAATATTAGCAAATTAAATTCAATTGCACATTAAAAAATTCATTCACCACAATCAAGGAGGATTTATTCCAGGGATGCAAGTGTGGTTCAGTATTTGCAAATCAGCCAGTGTGATAAATCACATTATCAAAAGATATGATCATCTCAATAGATGCATAAAAAGCATTTGACAAAACACAACCTCCATTCATGATAAAAACCCTGGACACTTGGGTTTAGAGGGAACATACTTCAACATAATAAAGACCATATATGAAAAACCCACAGCAAACATCATACTCAATGGTGAAAAACTGAAAGTTTTTCTTCTAAGATCAGGAACAAAATAAGAATGCACATTCTCCCCACTTTTATTCAACACAGTACTGGAAGTCTTAGCAGCAGCAATCAGACGAGAAAAATAAATAAATAAATAGCCTCCAAATTGGTAAAGAAGTAGCACTATCATTATTTATAGATGACATAATACCATATATAGAAAACCCTAAAGACTCTACCAAAAAATAGTATAACTGATAAATAAATTCAGTAAAGTTACAAGATACAGGGCACCTGGGTGGCTCAGTCAATTAAGCATCTGCCTTCAACTCAGGTCATGATCTCAGTGAGCCCTGCATTGGGCTCCCTGCTCAGCAGGGAATCTGCTTCTCCCTCTCCCTCTGCTCCTCCTCCTCTCGTGCTCTCTCTCTCTCTCTCTCTCTCTCTCTAATAAATAAAATCTTTTTTTCAAAAAGTTGCAAGATGCAACAAATGGGCAGAGGACCTGAATGGACATTTTTCCAAAGACATGCAAATGGCCAACAGACACATGAAAAGGTATGCAATATCACTCATCATCAGGGAAATGCAAAACCACAATGAGATCACCTTACACCTGTTAAAATTAATATACAGAAATCTGTATACAAATTAATATACAGAAATCTGTTGCATTTCTATACATTAAAAACAAAGTAGCAGAATGAGAAATTAAGAATAACAATCCCATTTATAATTGCACCAAAACTAATAAAATACCTAGGAATAAGCTTAAGAAAGGAGGTGAAAGATTTGTACTCTCAAAACTATAAAACACTGGTGAAAGAAATGGAAGATGACCCAAACAAATAAAAACTTATTCCATGTTTGTGCATTGGAAGAAAAATACTGCTAAAATGTTCATACGACCCAAAGCAAGCTACAGAGTCAATGCACTCTCTATCAAAATACCAAGAGCATTTATACAGAACTAGAACAAACTATGAAAATTTTGAACTATGAAAGACCCTGAATAGCCACAGCAATCCTAAGAAAGAACAACAAAGCTGGAGGTATCACAATCCCAGATTTCAAGATATACTACAAAGCTGTAGTAATCAAAACAGCATAGTACTAGCATAAAAATATACACATAGATCAATGGAATAAAACAGATCCTAGAAATAAACCCATGCTTATATAGTGAATTAATTTTGACAAAGGAAGCAAGAATATACAATGGGGAAAATACAGTCTCTTCAATAAATGACACTGAGCACTGAGTTACATAGACTTGCTGAACTGATATGTTGTATTCCTGAAACTATATACACTGTTGTTAATTTTACTTCAATAAAACTGGTCACAGCTGGGAATAAGTCATAGAATTGTGCTCACTTTTTGACCATACAAACCCTTCACTCTTAGAAAAATTATTGAGGACTCAAAAGAGCTTTGTTCTTTATGGGAAATGGCTATTGATATTTAACTTATAGAAATAAAAACTATATGATGCTTCCATAGCCTTTTCATTTCTAATATGAAAAGTTGCAAGAATTTTGGGATTTTAAGAACTCGTAATGTCTACAATGTCAATTACAAATTCAATTCCTTTTTCTTTAAACTCTGAATAATTGGTATCAAAATGATACCACAACTTAATTGGCATCATGATGCTATACAAAAATGTTCTGTTGCATAAGACACAATAAGGCACATCATTACTATCTATAAAGCTGAGTGGAGCCAAACTTTCACCATATATTCATAATTTACAGCTTTGCCTAGCTTTCTTTGGAGTAGATTCCTCCCTTCTTATACTCTTACCTCAGGCCTCTGCACTAGCTCCCAATTCTGCCCAGGTTTCTTTCCTCAGAGATCCACAAAACTCCTTCCCCCACCTCCTTCAACCTTGGTTGAAATGTCACTTTCTTAAGTGCTTTTTCTATTTGGTCTTGCAACACTCCCTGCACAACGTATTCACTACCCCCATCCATTGCTTTCCATTAAAAAAAAAAGGTATTATAAGAATTTTTCAAATATACTCAAAATTAGATAAAGTAGTATAAAGACCCTTCCCCACATATTTATCATCCAACAAGGATTATCAAATTTTTGTAGTCTGATTTTATCTTATCCACAAATACTTCAGTTTACATCTTTATATGACAAATACTTTCATTTCTTTAGAAACACAGCCACAATGCCATCATCAAATCCGGTGATGGGTATTAAGGAGGGCACATATTGCATGGTGCACTGGGTGTTGTACGCCAATAATGAATCATGGAACACTACATCAAAAACTAAGGATATACTGTATGGTGACTAACATAACATAATAAAATTATTATAAAAATTAAAAAATCTAACAAAATTAACAATATCATATATTACCAGTCCATTTTCTAATTTCCCACTTGTCTTAGAGGTGTCTTGGTACAGCTGGTATCTTTGAATAAAGGCCCAAACAAACTATACACAGAACAATATCACCATTCAAAATACAACATATTTTACTTATTTATTTGGTTTTGTTTCTCTGTTTTTCCCATTGAATGTCAACTCCACAAGAACAGTATCAGTTATATTTCCTTTTTCACTTTTTTTAGTGGCTGATGTTGAATTTGCAGTGTACAACTACTTCAAGTTCTCTTTCAAGTATTCCATGTGTAGTATAATTACCTTATTACAGAGTATATCTAATTCCTCTTTCATGAAATTGCTGTCACTCACTTCACTTATCTATAATCACTGAACATATTGTTGCTATCATTATTTTGAACAAATCATTATTTGTTAGGTCAATTAAAAATAAGAAAAATATAAGATTTTATTTTACTTTTATTTTTTTTCCTTTTCTAACACTTTTCCTTTCTTTATACAGATCCAAATTTCTGACCTATAGTACTTTCCTTCTCTCTGAAGAATTTCTTTCAACATTTTTATGAAGGCAGGTCTTGGATTTCCCCCAATTTTTGCTTGGCTAAGAAATTCTTTATTTCTCCTTTACTTTTGAAGAATACTTTCACTGGGTACAACATTCTTGTATCATTTGGTCTTTTTTTTTCTTTCAATACTTTATTTCACTCCATTCTCTTGCTTTTCTGGTTGCTGAAGAGACATCTGACATAATTTTATTTTTGCTCTTCTATGGGTAATATATCTTTTCCTCTGGAAAAAGAGGAGTTTTTCCTTTGTCTTTGGTTTTCTGAAGTTTGAATATGATATACCCAGGTTTTCATTTTTTAACATTTGTCCTGCTTGATGTTCTCCTAACTTCCTGGATCTATACTTTGGTGCATGTCATTAAGCTTGGAAAATTATCAATCATTATCACTTCAAATATTTCTTCTGTTCCTTTTTCTCTTTCTTCTTCAAGGATTCTCATTACACATATATTACACCTTTTTTAATTGTCCCACAATTCTTGCATATTCTGTTCTTTGACAGTCTCTTTTTCTTGTTGCATTTTGGTTTTGGAAGTTCCTGTTGTCATTTCTTCAAGCTCACTGAATTTTCTTCCTTTGGGCATGTCTAGTCTACTGCTGATCCCATCAATGTCATTTTTTACTTCCGTTACAGTGTTTTTTATTTCTAGCACTTCCTTTTGATTCTTTCAGTTATCATAACAATATTAGCTTTCCATATCTCTGCTTACATCACCCTACATTCTTGCATATTGTCTATTTTTTCCAATTGAACCCCTAGCATATTAATCATAGATTTTTAAAAATTCTTGGTCTGTGAATTTTAACACTTCTGGCATATCTGAGTCTGATTCTGATGCTTACTCTGTCTTTTCAAACTGTGTTTTTGTCTTTGAGTATGCCTTGTAAATTTGCTGAATGTTGAACACAATGGGTTAAAAAAAAATAAGGTAAATTGGCCCTATGGATATGATGGAGAGAAAACATTCCATAGTCCTATGATTAGCTCTCAGTCCTTTAGTGAGCCGTGCTTCTGAGCTGAGACCTTCATAAATGCTTTTTAGTTTTTGTTTTGTTTTGTTTTGTTTTGTGTCCAGTCTTAGATGAGGGAGGCTAGTGAAGGCTACAGTTGGGTATTTTCCTTTTCCCAGGTCAGTTAGATTCTGATAAAACCCCAGTTGGCTAGGTTCTGGTAAAATAGTTTCTCTTGAAGGCAAACCTTTTTAAGAGGAACAGAATGTTCTATGCATATTTCAAAATTGCCACTTTTCCTTCCCTCTGCTGAAAGCACAGAGGATTTTTCTCCAGTTTTCACTGGATCACCTGTAGGGTTTCCAGAGATAAAAATAATGAAAATATGGGGACCCCTCACACACCCCCAGAGTTTTAACTCTCAAACTTATTTTCACTGAGCCCCCAGCAATTCATCAATTACAGTTTAAGATTTCCTACCTCAGTACTAGTTCCAACAGAAGTTTCTATTACTTGGTTTCTGCTCTGGTAAGTTTTTATTCTCTCTGTCCTCCAATTTTGGGGCAAGTGGTTTGTCTTGTGATCTTAATCCTCTGAAAGACTTTAAAAGTTATTGATTTTCAGTTTGTTTGGCTTTTTTCTTGTTGTGAGAATAAGAGTCACAACTTCCAAGACTTTTACCTGCCAGTTCAGAAACTGGATGTCTCCTCACAAATTTTTGTCCTGGATATATACTAAATTTTTCTAATTCTCGTCAAGCTTAATAATTTTTTATTGGTTCCTGGACATTGTGATTTTATTTTTTTGGAATGTTAGATTTTGTTATATTTCTTTAATGAATGTTGAACTTTGTTCCTGCAGATAATTAAATAATTTGCATATCAGTTTGATCTTTTCAAGTTTCGTTTTCAAGCTTTTTTGATTATGAGTCTAGACTAGTTTTCTCTTTATAAAACTTTAATGAATGCTCTTTGTATTCATTTAGGTTTCTCCATCAGGCTTTGGGATTTAAATGATTCCAAGTCCTGTGTAAATTCTGGGAGATGCTTCGTTGACAACTCCCACCCCTGTATCAGAAACTGTTTTTTCCTCACAAGTTGTTTTTTGTCCAGCTTCGTGAATGTTACTCTTGTAAATTCAAATGGTTGTTCAGCCAAACCTCAACGACAGATATAAGCATAGTTCTGGAGCTATTTTCATGCATACATCTCTCACAAATTCTAGCCACTCCACCCTTTCTTAAGGTCTCTGGGCCTCCAACTCAACAAGACTATCAGGCTGTTTGGATTTCCACTCCCTGTACCATGGTTGGAAAATGTTTTCAGGCATAGAACCAGGGCAATTGTATAGCCCACTTCACTGGATTACCTTCTTTCAAAAACCACAATTCTGCCTGGTGTTTAATGTCTGAAAACAATTGTGTCATATATTTTGTCTAGTTTTCTAATTGTTAACAGTAAGAGATACAGGATGGGAAGATAGTGGCAGAGTCAGGGGACCCTAGGCTCACTTCATCCCATGAACACGACTAGATAATTATAAAATCATCCTAAATATCCTGGAAATCACCCTGAAAACTGAATGAACAAATTCTACAACTAGAGGAAGAGAAGAGGCCACATCAAAGAACATAGGAGATGTAGAGACATGGTTTAAGGGAGAAATGGATCATGGGTGCAGTGGAAGGGAGGGAGCTGTGGTCACAGAGAAGGGTGAGAGAGAGAAGAGCACACAAAGGAATGTACAAGGAGAACATTTCCAAAGTTATTGGCTTGGAAAACGAGTGGAGCTGAATTTCATGAGCTTTTGCAACCAACGGGGATTAAACTCAGAGTTTTAAAAGTCAGCAGGCTTGACTGGGGGTAGAGTGCAGAGGGCACTGTCCTGCTTCTGGAGAGAAGGCAGGAAAACAACTTGGGGGGCATACAGCATGGAAAGAGTGATCTGAAGAATGCCTGGAGCACACAGTGGAGAGTTTATCTCCTCTTACCAGAGGGCATCCCTGAGAAGTAGCATTCCTAGAGATGGCTTTCCTGGAACAAAGGAGCTGGCCAGTGCCATTTCCCTTCCCACCCCTCAGCATGAACACAGAGCTAACTGCAGGAAGCAGCCCAGCACTGGCTGCCTAACTTGCTTACACCAAGCCCCATACCCCTTTGTTGTAGTGGGACTGCCCTTCTCGGTCAAGCTTGTCTCAGTCCCAGCATGGTGGGCCCCCTCCCAGAAGACTAGTACAGAATCCTGTCCACACCACATCTCCCAACCAGAGAGCTCTGCAGGGACTCAGCTCTGGTGGAGTTGGTGTCAGGCCTCATTTCACAAGCAGACCAGAGCACACCTAGTTAAAACTCACCACACTTAGGCCAAGGACCAAACAGGAGGGGGAACCTCTGCATATGACTGGCCTGAAGGACAGAGCAGCTGAAAGACAACAACAGAGTGCATGCAGTACACATCAGAGACACTCCCAAAGTGCCAGGCTCTGGGCACTACATGACCCAATCTTCATAAGGCCATGACTTTCAGGAGCAAGAGACATAACTGGCTTTCCTAATAAACAGAAGTAGCCAGAGACTTAGACAAAAATACCAAGATGGAGGAATTTATCCCAAATGAAAGAACAAGATGAGGTCATGGCCAGAGATCTAAGAGAAACAGATGTAAGTAGCATGCCTGATGGAGAATTTAAAACAATAATCAAGAGTATACGCTGGACTTGAGAAAAGAGTAGAAGACATAAAGGAGACCCTTAAAACAGAGATAAAAGAGTTTAAAAAGAGTCCATCAGAGATGAAGAATGCAACAAATGAAACTGGAAACAGGCTTGATGCAATGAACCGCAGGCTGGAAGAAGCAGAGAAATAATTACTGACCTAGAAGACAAAATAATGGAAAATAGTGAGGACGAATGAAAGAGAGAAAGAAGAATTATGAAACACAAGAACAGGCTTAGGGATCTCAGTGACTCCATCAAATGTAATAACATTTGTATTATAGGAGTCCCAGAAGAAGAGAGAGAAAAGGGGGCAGAAAAATTATTTTAAAAAGTAATAGCAGAAGGGGCGCCTGGGTGGCACAGCGGTTGAGCGTCTGCCTTCAGCTCAGGGCGTGATCCCGGCGTTATTNCTTCCCTAATCTGGGGAAGGAAACAAACATCCAGATCCTGGAGACACAGAAAACTCCCATAAAAATCCACAAAAGCAGGCCAACATCAAGACATATTATAACTAAATTTGTAAAATATAGTGATAATGGAAAAAAAAATCTTAAAAGACAAAAGAAGTCCTTAACTTACAAGGGAAAACCCACAAGGCTAGCTGGAGATTTCTCAACAGAAACTTAGCAAATCAGAAGGGAGTGGCATGATATATTCAAACTGCTAAATGGGAAAAATCTGCAGCCAAGAATATTCTATTCAGCAACGCTATCAATCATAATAGAAGGAGAGATAGTTTCCCAGACAAACAAAAACTAGAGTTCATGACTACTAAGCCACCTCCGCAAGAAATATTAAAGGGGACTCTTTGAGTGTAAAGAAGAGACCAAAAATGACAAAGACAAAAGAGGATCAGAGAAATCTCCTGAAATGATGACAAAACAAGTAATAAAATGGCAATAAATACATACTGATCAATAACTACTTTGAATGTAAATGAACTAAATGTTCCAATCAAAAGACATAGGGTGTCAGAATGGATTAAAAAAAAAAAGACCATCTATATGCTACCTACAGGAGACTCATTTTAGACCTAAAGGCACCTGCAGATTGAAAGTGAGGGGGTGGAGAACATTTATCATATAAATGGATGTCAAAAGAAAGCCAGAGTAGCGATACTTATATTAGACAAGCTAGACATCTGTTCTTGTATTGTTTTTATCCTGCTTTGGTATCAGGTTAATACTGGCTTCATGGAATGATTTCGAATGTTTTCCCTCTATTCCATTATTTGTAAGAGTTTAATAAAGGCTGTAATTAGTTATTTTTTTAAATATTTGGTAGAATTCACCAATGAAACCATGTCATCTTCAGTTTTTTTGTGCTGGGAGATTTTTTATTTCTAATTCAACTTTCATTCTTGTTATTGATCTAAGAAGATTTCCTATTTCTAAGAAAATTTTCTTATGTTTTGGATTCAAGATTCATGATTCAATCATGGTAACTTGTGCATTCTTAGGAATTATCTGATTGGGGTTTTTTTTTTCTGTTATCTGATTTGTTAGTATGTAATGGTTTATAGTAATCTGTTATCACAATATGTATTTCTGTGGTATCTGTATTACTTTCTCTTCCACTTCTCATTTTGGTTTTTTTAGTGTCTTTTTTTTCTTAATTAAGATTGTTAAAGTATTGCCCATTTTGTATACTTTTTTGGAAAAACTTACTTTCAACGTTATGTTATGGTTTATTCTGGTCTCTATTTTATTTATTTCCACTTTTTCTTTGTTATTTCCTTTCTCTACTAATTTTTAGCTGTTTCTTCTTTCTCTAGTTCCTTGTGGTATAATGTTAAGTTGTTTGTTTGAACTTTTTTTCTAAATATAAGTATTTATAGCATGAATTTCACTCTAACATCTGCTTTGCTGCATCCTATAGGTTTTGGAATATTGTTTTCTCAGTTGTTTGAGACATATTTTGATTTGTCATTATATTTCTTATTTGGTCCACTGTTTATGCAGTAGTGTGTTGTTCAATATTCACATATTAAATGTTTAATATTTACATTGAAAAAAAATAATGAGAAGGCATATCTAGATATAGCTGGACCATTTTGCTCCCTCATGGGAAGACAGCCTTTCTTCCAGAAGTGACTGACAACAGTCAAGTCCATTCATTTCAGGACAATCTTCACTGGATCCCACAGAATTCGGTCTTAATATCTGCATCTCCTCATCTCTTGACATTAGCACAATACACAACATCAATATATTTTCCAAAGTCTGGTTTATTTTTTTTCTGGAAAATACTGCATGTAGCACTTCTTTAACAAAGTCAATCCAATTCCTTTCAGGATCCCACCAACAGCATACACATACTTTCGATCTTCTGAATATTTCTTTTTGACCTCTGCCTAATTTAAAGGACAGGAATCATACCAATCTTCCAAGTATGATCAATATTTTTCAGAGATGAGTGGATCTAAATCTTAACATGAAAAATACATTTTTTCTTAAGGAAAACATAATATGATCAGATGAGATGCCAGCTAAAGTAGAAACAGCTCTTCTATTTTTATGGAGAACTGTTCAGCTTTTGGGTCCACATGGTCTTGAATTTCTCTATTTTCAAATTTTCCTTTACCTCTGGAAAACTTCAAGGTTTAGGAAAGTGGTCTTTCAGTGCAAAGAATGTCTGCATAATGAGTTTATGTCCACAAACTATATAAAAGGAGAATCAGAGAAAAGCCTGATGTTTTTAAGTTTGTAGTCCTTTCAGAATTATTCTAAGCCCTGGGTAAAATTACATTTTCCCCCTTCCTCCAGCACTCTCTATGAAAGGGAATCTTTTCAAAGTTAGCGACCTAAGAAAGGCTGTCCAGTTATGAGATGGAGTCATATGAAGGTTTCTCCCTCTACCTCAGACTTTCTCCTTGTTTCTGTTGTTTGGTTCAGAGATATATACGTTACCTGGATCTAATTATACTTCCATGTAATCAAGGTTGGGCATCACAACTGTAGATGCATGAGATTGAGCAAATATTCAGATCTCTCTTTCTCATGTACAGAGTAACAGTATTGCATAGCTCATGGGGCTGTTTTGAAATAACATCAGGTTATTTTTTCAAGAGACAAAAAGATAAACATATATCTCTGTTTTTTATGGTGTTCCTAATTTAGTTGTATTCAGTGTGCTATACATATATTCTCTGCATATATATGTTCTAAGAACCATGTGAAAACCATTTCAGATGTAAGCTCTTTAAAAATTTTAAGTCAGGGTGCCTGGGTGGCTCAGTGGGATACGTGTCTGACTCTTGATTTCAGCTCAGGTCATGATCTCATCCCTGCGTGGGCTCCATGCTGGGCATAGAGTCTGCTTAAGAGTCTCTCTCTTCCTCTTCCTTTGTCCCTCTGCCCCTCTTTTCTCTCTCTTTCTCTCTCTAAAAAAAGATAAATAAAAATTAAATTTAAAAAAATTTTAAGTCTTCCCTCATCTGGGGCAGGTTTCTTTTTCCCTAAAAAAAAATCACCAGGTAGGATAGCTAGATGTGAAGAGAATAGATTTCATTGTGTTGCTATGTCCTAAGATTAGAGCTTGGTGGTAATTTTATAGAAGGTCAAAATATCTTATTATGCAAAAGAGTCTCCACCCCTTCTATGATCAATAGCCTCTTCCCTCTCTGAGTAAAGAACGGATGCTAGCAGGGAGTAATTCCACCACCAATTTCTCCTATTTCTTGAATACTTTGCCCCAAAAGACTGAGGCCAGAATTAGGAGCCTTGGAGGTGGTCGCTGGTAATTCCTGTCTTCTGATATTCACAAGCTTGTGGAATCCCCTCCCTTGACTGTGTGGGTTTGATTTAGTCATGTACTTCTAGGAATGCAATATGGTAGAGTGACAAGATGTCACCTTTGAAGTTATGAAAAGACTGTAGCTTCTGTCTTGTGTTCTCTCTCTCTCTCTCTCTCTCTGGTCATTTACCCTAGAGGAAGCCAGGAGTCCTTTAGAGCAGCTTGTGGCAAGGACCTGAGGCTTTCCAACAAACATATGAATGAGCTTGGAATGGATCCTCCTCCATTTGACTCTTCAGATGAGACCTCTTGCAGCAACCTCATAAGAGATCTTGAACAAAGGCACCCAGCTAAACCATGCTCAGATACTTGGTCCACAGAAACCGTGAGTTAATAACTGTTGTTTTAAATTGTTAAATATTGAGGTAATTTGTTAGGTATCACTAGGTAACTAATACAAGGATCTACAAAATTTTATGATAAAAATTAACTCCCCCGACCCCCCAAAAATGTCTTTAGGTCAGAAAACTTGAGCACTAGTCCTGCCTCTGTCACTAAATAGTTGATGTCTGTGCAAATCTCATTTCTATTCTGGGCTTCCATTTCTCCATTTTTAAAAATAATGGATTGGATTAGCTGATTTTTTAATATCATACAATTTTTTTTAAGATCTATACAGTGTAAGGAGTGTATATGTGTGTATACAAATATAAAAGTCACAAAAGTCTGATGAAGAAATCAAAGAATATATATATCAAATCGTTGATATACATATTCAAAGAAAAAAACTAGAGAGAGTGAGAGGAAAGAGACAACAGGTTTATGGGTAGGAAGACACAATATTGTTAAGGTACCAATCTTCCAAAATTGACCTATAGATTCAACAAAATCCCAATCAAAATTCCAGCAATTTATTTTTTGACTATCAACAAACTGATTCAAAAGTTTATATGGAAAGGCAAAATACTCAGTATAACCAACAAAATATTGAAGAAGAATAAAGTCGGAAGACTGACATTGCCTGACTTCAAGATTTACTATAAAGCTACAATAATCAAAACAGTGTGATTTTGGTGAAAGAACAGATTAATAAAACAGAATAGAGAGCCCAAGAGCCCAAAAATAGACACACACACAAACATAGCCAACTAATCTTTGACAAAGAAGCAAAGGCAACACAATGGAGAAAGGTAGCCTTTCAACATATGGTGCAGACTGACTGAACATCTACATGCAAAAAATAATAACAATAATTTACACTTTACATCTCTCACAAAAATGAACTTAACATATATCATAGACCTTAATGTAAATTGCAACACTATAAAACTCCTAGGAGATTACATAGGAGAAAATATAGATGAACTTGAGTATGGAGATCACTTTTTAGATACAACAGGGCCTGGTCCATGATAGAAGTCATTGATAAGCTGAACTTTATTAAATTTAAATTTTCTGCTCTTTGAAAGACACTGTTAAAAGTTAGAGCAGACAAGCCGGAGACTGACAGAAGATGTTTGCAAAACACATGTCCGATAAAGGACTGGTATTCAAAATATATGAAGAACTCTCAAAACTCAACACTAAGAAAACAACAATTTAAAAATGAGCAAAATATATAAACAGATATTTTACCAGAGAGGATACATAGATGGCAAATAAACATATGAAAAGATGTTCCACATCATGTATCTTTAGGCAGTTGCAAATTAAAACAATGAGATACCACTACACACCTTTTAGAATGGCCAAACCCCAAAACACTGATAATACCAAATGATGGTGAGGATTCCGGTATTATGTACAAGTGAGAGTACAGGAACTCTCATTTCTTGTTTGTGAGAATGAAACAGAGCACAGCCTCTTTGGAAGACAATTTAGCAGTTTCTTACAAGCTAAGCATAGTCTCACCACACAATTCAACAATCACACTCCTTGTATTTATCCAAATGATGTGAAAACTTATGTCCACACAAAAACCTACAAGTGAATGTTTATACAGCTTTATTCATAACTGTCAAAATGTGGAAACACCAAGGATGACCTTGAATGGGTGTTTGGATGAACAAACTCTGGTACAGCTATGCAATGGAATATTCATCAATAAAAATAAGGAAGTTATCAAGCTATGGAAATACATAGAGGAATCTTAAATGCATATTACTAAGTGAAAAAAAGTCTGAAAATGTTATAAACTGTATGTGTCATATATGAATATGACATTCCAGAAAAAGGCAAAACAGTAAAAAGACAGTAAAAAGATCAGTGATCACCAGAGGTTTGAAGAAAAGAAGAGAGGAATGAACAAGTGGAGCACAGGGGGGTTTAGGGCAGTGAGACTATTCTGTATAATACTCTAACAGTGGATACATGGCATTATACATTTGTCAAAACCCATAGAATGTATAACATAGAGTGTGCACTAAGTAAACCATGGCTTTAGTTAATAATAATGTATTTTTTTGTTCATCAATTGTAACCAATGTATCACAGTACCACAAGATACTAATAATAGAGGAAACTGTGGAGTGGGAGAAGGATGAAGAAGGGAAGATACAAGGAATTTTTCTGTACTTTCTGATCAATTTTGTTATAAACCTAAAATTTCCTGAAAAATATTTTTATATACAGTTTATTTTATATTTATATAAATGTGTATATGTGTGCGTGATATACACAGATAATAGATAGATGGTAGATAGATAGGTAGATAGATGATAGATGTTAGATAGATGATAGATAGATAGATAGATAGATAGATAGATAGATAGATAGATAAATAGATAGATAGGTAGATGATAGATGATAGATAGATGACAGATAATCAGGAGCCTGTGTGGCTACCTTCTGGATATAAGTAAGTCTTAAATGTGTGATGCCTACTAAGCATATAATAATTAATTATTTATACACTTATTTTATGTGTGATGTGGTGATTAAGAAGATTCAGAGGAGGGCATCTGGGTGGCTCAGTTGGTTAAGCAACTGCCTTTGGCTCATGTCATGATCCTTGGGTCCTGGGATCAAGTCTCTCATCGGGTTCCCCCTGCTCCGAAGGAGTCAGCTTCTCTCTCTCCCTCTGCCTGCCACTCCCCCTGCTCGTGCTTGCTCTCTCTCTCTCTCTCTCTGTGTCAAATAAATAAATAAATAAATAATAAACAAATAAAATATTTTTTAAAAAAGAAGAAAAAGAAGATTCAGAAGAAAGAGTGGTTTAAATCCTGTTCGCAATATTTCTAATAATAAATTGCTAGTAAAGTCACTAAACCCATATACTTTGATTCCCCCATCTATATCATAGATGTAAAAAATGTGAGATTTAAATAAGCTAATAATTGTAAATCACAGGAAAATACTTGGCTCATAGTAAAATATTATTTGGGTTATGCTATTAACTGTTTTGGTTTTTATACGTTGCCCGTATGTTTGATTCTCTGTCTTAACACCCCAACCAGACAGTAGATCTGTATTTTAAACATCTTAAAAAGTAAAACAAAAATCTTGAGGTTGAACGGTGAACATTTCATGTGCTAGGTGCTTAGTTACTATTTGTTGCTGATGTTTAAATGAATATATAACAGAGAAATGGTTGGGAAAATAAATAAATAGGGGAATATTTTGAAAACGACCTTCTATTTGACACATTAATAAAAATAATCCTATTTTTCACCAAACTGTCTGGAGAGATATTTTCATCTACACCTTTGTCCCAAAAGAACTTTTTTCTATCTCAGTATATTTATATATCAGGAGTGAATGTCAGCTAGATTTTTTTCTAATAACTTTAAAGTAGAGCTAAAAAGAAGAAAAATCAGCCTCACAAAGAAAATGTACCCGCCAGGAACTCCTTGATGGAACACAACAGTTGTGCTAACAACAAGTGATGGGATGAATTTTTAAAGAACAATTCTGAATCCCAGTTTGGGAGGGCCTTGTTTCAAAGATCACTGATGGGGTAACATTTAATTGAATTAAATATTGACTGATAACAAAACCTAGGAAGCACAACGTAAGTGATACTTATCTTTCCTAAACTCCAAAAAGAGATGGTCAAAGTTGAATTGCTCTAAATTGAAGAGGTTATACAAGTATATCAATCACAAGATCCATCAATTTTCTAGGCAAGGGAAAGAATCCTATTATTTTTTTTAACAATGTGATACATTCAAAAGTGAAGATGTTTAGACCACAATTTTTGAGTGGCATGAAAGATCGAATGTCAAGGACAAAGAATTCCCTTTCTTCTCCCAACAATGTCCCCTGGAGTCTCCTTTGTTCGGCAAAAGCATATGACCCATTGTAAATAATGAACAGCCTTATTTTTGGTGTACTATCCAAAGGACTGAATTAATAATAACAAAAATAATAGCTAATGTTAATTATGTATTTTCCCATTTATTCTCAAAACTCTAGGGGGTAAGATAGTTTTATTATCTTTCTTTCACAGATCAAAAACAAAAGCTTAAGGAAGTGAAACGACTTACTCAAGACATAATTACTAACTGATGAAAATTTGAATATATCTACATTCATAGCCTTCCTCTCTCCTGGCTACCTGGACCTCACACTAAAGTAATGGTAGACTTAACTCTGCAATCCCTTCTTTCTCTTACCTGTGGTCAAAGCTTCTCTATGCTGTGTCCTATTGTCCAAAAGCTTGATTGGTGGTGTGGCAATTAATTAGTCACAACAGTTTGTCCCAACTAAAATGTAAGCTAATTAATTCTTGCTTCTCCACAAAAACACACTGCCTTTTATTCAGGTTAGATATATAAGAGCCTGTAAATAGTACCAAAGGAATTTCAGAAATCAAGACTAATCAAACAGAGAAATATCTTAGTTTGGGGTTTAGCTTTGAGAAATTAAGGAGCATCCATCCCTTCATCATCTTAATAACACACATGGGAAGTACTTTTTCTACCTATGATTTTTAAAGGCACTGCTATACAATTTGGGTGCCAACTGTCTATATGTGCCTCTTCACATATGTCAAACAGTGTGACTGTTAACACAGTGAGATGTAACAGAATAATGCAGAGGCAAGAAAACTCATATAGAAAGAGCTATGCCATGAATCCAATTGTCTAGAATTGTCTTAAAGTATACTTCATAAGAAGTTAATAAAAAGAAGATAGATCTGATATAATTCCAAAATATGCTTGAAGAATACTACTTGTTGTAGTCTCTCTCTTAGAGACTCAAAAATATAAAGGCTCTGAGAGGTCCCACAGTAAATGAACAAGTCAGTCTTTGTTTGAGCCAGTGTTATCGAATGTAACATCTATTGACGTTCTTAGCTAATAGGGTTCCACAGAACACATTTTGGGGAATGTGAATGTAATCAGTGAAGAGAAAGAGAAGAAAAGGGAACAGTGATGGTTGGATTCAGATCATAAAATTCAGATTCCTCTTGGAATCTGGATTGAGTAAAGTGAAACCACGGTGCATCTGGATGGCATTTTAGTCCTCACATACTGCTGGCACATCCCCCAAAATCTCAATGGATTTACACAAAAGAAGTTGACTTGTAACTCATGTGACAATTCAATGTGGTAATTTAAGGGCTCAGGATTCTTGTATCATACGCCTCCAACAGCCCCTTGGGGCCTCAAGTCATCTTCTGGATTCTCACGGTAACGAGAAAGAACTTGGGAGTGCTTCTCACATTAAGAACCTGCACTGCTTCTCACATTCTATTCCCTAGAACTCAGTCACATGGCCATCCTTTACTACAGGAAAGTCTGAGTAAGGTCGTCCAGGTGTATGCCATATGAGAACATCATCTAGGTAACTAGTCTCTACTATAGAAGAAACTGGAATCTGAATTGAAGTCAAAAAAATTCAGAGAAAACCTTGCCCCCAGAACCTCGGTTGGGTCTGTCCTTCAGACTGTCAAACAAATTTCCCATGGAGAGGAAAGTTTATATTTTTACCTTGGAACTGAGAGTCCTGCATTAGTGGGCATCAGCCTATTTCTCAACTTCAAAAAGAAACAGACTATGCTTCCTTAACTACAGAATGAGAGAGCAAGATCTCCTAGATGAATAAACAATGAAACTGCACCAGCATTTAAGTCTTCTCATCTCTGTAAAACAATGCTTTCTGGTCAAAGAACAAGCCGTTCTTAAAAGTCTAAAACCACAATATAATGGGAAGAATATGAGCATGTCAGTTCATCAGTTCGGTGTACAGAGCTCTCTTTTTGCTTCCTTGACAAGGGTGTTACTAAATATGCCAAGAACACTTATTAGCACAAGAGACTAGCAGGAATGTTACATAAATGGACTTTCAAGTGACTGATGACTCACAATAATGCCTTACATTAATTTCAGCATATGTCATATGTCCACATCACAGCCTTCACATAGTTGGGTATATGTGCACAGTTATTATAAGATTGACTGTTACAGGATGAGGTGCTTATGAAAGAATTACCATTAATATAAATAGACACTGGCTCACCTACACAGGGAAGAAATATTGTCAAAGCTCTACCAATGGCCTGACATAGCAAGGGACTAAATACTAAGATGGTCTTATTCATTAAATATGATATTCAATTACCATAGGGACAGCTCACTTGCTGGAGGTTCCAGGCACACCTTGGTTAGTAAGTAAGTGAATGTTGACTTATCAGGGAGGGAAAAAGTAGGATTTGGAAGACAGACTTCCATCAAATGCTGCTGTTGGTGAGAAAAATCCTACTGGAGCCTCCAAAGCTATGCTTCAGCTACTGCTCCAGAGCTCTGGGATGGAGATAGTAACACTCCCATTTTACAGATAGGAAAATTGAGAAATTAGGAGGCTTATCCAAGGACACAGCAGAAAATGATGGATAAAGAGCTTGACCCTAGCCTTTCTGGTTCTAACACCTGACTTTTGCCTACTGCATCATTCTGTTTATCTCCTCTAAATTGACTGAAAGAATCCAGGGTGATATATCCCAATTTCTGAACTATTTCCAACCAAGGATACCATTTCCTAAAATATGTCAATGAAAAGCTATTATGTTTTGCTATTTCAAAGAGTATTTTCTTTTAAGATACTGAATTTCTTTTTGCTAAATGGCAGAGAATGCCCAGACATTGCCATTTTACTTTATTTAAAGTAATTTCTATAAATGCACACTTTCTGAAGATGTATTTAAAAACTCTCCCTGTTTTCTAAGCTGTTGTGACTATGTCACGGAAAATCAGACTGAGAGAATCATATCAAACATCTATACGATAGGTTGAAAATGAATCTGTCCTATGCCATGCAAGCCTTATATATAAGATATAAACAATATTTATTGAATGAAAGAATGACAGAGAACTTTGTATGGCATTTGTAAAATACATGTAAAAGAGCAAAAACCTTGCCATTGTTTAGTTTTCTCCACTTTTCTGGCTGCATGATATCAAATAAGAATCAGTAGGAATTCATTGGCCATAATAATAGACAATAACCTGATCTGATAATAGATCATCGTTTTCTCTACGGGTCCAAAAAAGTGACCACAATATAATGAGATACCTTTTGGATAAACACTCCAAATGAACTTATCAGAATGAATATTATCCTTAAATTAGTATATTAAGAGGTTATACTATCGTTTCAACAATGATACCATGTTTTCAAGTATTGTGGGATTATCTCAAGTGAAACTGCTTTCATAAAAGCAGGGACTAAAGGATAGTGTGGCAGGAGGGAATCCAGTGAATCAAATACCACCTGAATCTCTTAGGAGGTGACCCAGGGCCTACCATGGCAGACAGCGCTCATAAGGGAATTTTAGCAGTTGGAGAATGGGAACAGCTGGCTCCAACTAACACGGCCACAAGGACAAATATGTAAAAACAAACAAACAAATTTAAAAACCACTTTAGCATGTAATAGAGACTCTGCCAAATAGCTGCTTCTGACTGTTCCTACTCCTCAGTCTCTGTAAGGGTAAAGTGGACTTTCGATCTGCCAAAATAAAACCACAGCACATTTAAACTCATTAAAAAAATCCTCAGTAGTTATAAAGAAAGAGGAGAGATACAGATAGAAACACACATATATGTATGGATATGTATATATGCAATATATATACATATATATATATACATATACTATATATATATATACATATATTGAAATTTTTCTAAAGAAATAGGGGGAAAAAGCATATACCTCTCTCAATTATGTCAAAGAAATTCTGAAAAACATTCAGTCTAAGTAATGAGAACATGAGATCAGCAAATTTTACTTTCAGATTTTAAGATTACATGACTGTAGTCATTAAAATTACAGTGATGAAAGACAACAGAGAATTGCAAGTTTCCGAAGACAGAATCAGAAGATGAACATTTTTCCCATTAATTCAGAAGAGTTGCAGATGATAAGAAAATGAGCAAAAGGAAGAGAAGAATGAATGACACACCAGAAAAGATAATGTACATACAATAAGTAAGAATAGAGTAAGTGGATAAAAGCACCCATCAAAGAAGTAACAAAAGGAAAGATCCTTGAGCTAAGGAAGGACTAATTCTCTAGATCTAAGGACTTGTTCCAAGTATGGGGCAAAATTAATAAAATGCACATTCATCAGAAGTCTAAATGTTTCTCATACACAATTCAAGTATAAAGAATATAATGGGAAGCTAGGTAGGAGAAATCATACCTTACATGATGGTGGAGAAAAACCCGTATTGGCACCAAGATCTCCTCCTTGACATAAAATGACAGTATGCGAAATCTATAAAATTTTGAGAATAAAGATTATTACCCAAGATTTCGGTACTCAGTCAAACCACTCATATATGAGGATAGAAAGACTTTTGCAGACATACAACCATTTTCTTAGTATTCCATATACAAACATTTCCTTAAAAAGGGAGAAAGAAGTCTCAAAACTTTAATTAACAGTAAGAAATAAAATTATCATAAGCAAGAAGAAGAAATAGGAAAAAAAATTGAAAGGAAAAGAGAAAAAAGGGGAATTTGACCAGTTATTGCTTAATACATTTAAATATAATGATTTCTTGATTTTACCAAAATATCAGGTTCTCACGCAGGTTTGTCATGACCATCACATGAATATCAAGAATTATTGACTCCAAGATGAATCCTGATTTCAAAGATATTCTAATGTGAAGAAAATGCATCTTCAAAATGGAGCTGGCAGGCACCACTTCCCTCCCCAACACCCAGCATAAACACAGGGCTGCCTGCCAAAATCAGCGCTGTGCCAACATTCACTACCTAACTTGCTTACAATGTGTCGCACCCTCCTCCCCCAGGCTTTAGGGATTCAATCCCTCCAACCAAGCTTGCATCAGTCCTGGTGCTGCGGGTACCCTCCCACAAATCTTTCCAAAACCTGCACAAATGTTTCCAATACCACATCTCTTGATCGGTGTGCTTTGTAGGACCTTGGTCCTGGCAGCAGCTGCAGGTCCCCTCATAAAGGACCCATGCACAAATATGTTAAAGTTGTGCACCCTAACCTCAAGCATGTGTGGATCCACTCCCTCCAATACAGAAACATTGGCCAGAAACATTTCAAACCTGGGCCACAATCCTGCAAGCAGACCTGACAGGGGCCAGCACCACATCTGAAATGACTCATGCCCTTGGGAGAGAGAAAGATCACCACACACACCAGTCAGACTGCAGCCACAGCTGTGGGCTGGGAGCCCACAGCTGGTCTGATTGCAGGCCTGGTCCACCAACAAAAGCTTCTCAGAGCACAGAGAGAGCACCATGCAGTTTGGTGCTACTGCATCTCAGGCAAATGCCCGGTCTGACACAACTCAAGCCCAAGGCATCCCCAGACTGGCCCACCAACACCACAGGAAATAAACTCTGCCCACAATAGGAAAAGAGAGCCTCTTCAGATAACTGGACTGAAGGAAAAATTTGCTAAGCCACAACAGCACTGTGCACACAACACACATAAGAAATACCCCTGAAGCACCAGATTCCAGTAAACAGGAAACACTGTACTGCAGGGTGCTACAGGACCTCTTCTTTATAAGGCCACTACTCTCAAGAGTAGGCGATATAGCTGACTTTCCTAACACAGAAAAACAAAGAGTTAGACAAAATGAGGAGACGGGAATATGTCCTATATGAAAGAACATTATGAAATCACAGCAAGAGACTAAGTGAAATGAAGATAAGTAATAAGCCTGATAGAGAATTTAAAGTAATGGTCATACAGATACTCACTGGACTTGAGAAAAGAGTGGAGGACCTCAGTGAGATGCTAACAAAGACATATAAAAGAACCAATCAGAGATGAACACAAATTTGAAATTAAAATTACATAAGATGAAATAAATAGCAGACTTGAGGAAGCGGAAGAACAAGTCAGCAACTGGAGGACAGAGTAATAGAAAGTAATTAAGCCCAGCAGGTGAGGAAAAAATATGCAAAATGAGAATAGACTTAGGGAACTCAGTAACTCCATCAAGTATAACAACATTCACATTACAGAAATCCCAGGAGAAGAGAGAGTAAAGGGGGCACAAAATTTATGTGAAGCAATAATAGCTGAAAACTTCCTGAATCTGGGGAAGGAAACAGACATCCAGATCTAGGAGGCACAATGATCATCCAAGGAAATCAACCCAAGGAGATCCACACCAAGACACATAGTAATTAAAATGGCAAAAAGTAGTGATAAAGAGAGACTTCTAAAAGCAGAAAGAGAAAAGAAAACAGTTATAAATAAGGGAAACTCCATAAGGCTGAGGATTTTTCAGCAGAAACATTGCAGGCCAGAAAAGAGTGGCATGATATATTCAAAGTGCTGAAAGAAAAACATCTGCAGCCAAGAATACTCTATCCATCAAAGCTTTCACTCAGAATAGGAGAAATAAAGAGTTTCCCAAACAAAAGTTAAAGGAGTTCATGACCACTAAACCAGTCCTACAAGTAATATTGAAGGTAACTCTCTGAGTGGAAAGCAAAGACCATAAATAAGAATAAGAAAAGTAGGAAGTAAAAAATCAGTAAAAATTAGTATATTTGTAAAAATTAGTCAAGGGACTCAAAATAAAAGGATATAAAGTATGACACAATCTACCTAAAACGTGGCAGGGAGAGGAGTAAAGAATGGATTCAAACTTAAGCAACCACCAACTAATAATAGATACACACACACACACACACACACACACACACACACACACACACGATGTTATGTATAAACCCAGCGGTAACCACAAACCAAAAAACCAGTGTCAGATATACAAAAAATAAAGAAAAAGGAATCCATGCATATCACTAAAGAAAGCAACTTACTATGATAGAGGAAAGCAAAAGAAAGGAACAGAGAAGAACTACAAAAACAACCATAAAACAAGTAACAAAATGGCAATAAATACATACCTATCAATAATTACCTTGAATGTAAATGGACTAAATGCTCCAATCAAAAGACATAGGGTGACAGAAGGGGTTAAAAAAAAAACCAAGACCCATGTTTATGCTGCCTACAAGAGACTAATTTTAGACCTAAAGACACATGCAGATTGAAAATGAGAGGATGGAGAAATATTTATCATGCAAATGGATGTGAAAAGAAAGCTGAGGTAGCAATACTTATGTTAGACAAAGTAGACTTAACAAAGACTGTAGCAAGAGACAAAGAAGGATCCTATATAATCAGTAAGGGAACAGTCCAACAAGAAAAATTGCAAGAATTGTAAATATTTATACACTCAACATGGGAGCCCCAAATATGCAAAACAGTTAATAACAAACATAAAGGAACTAATCAATAGTAATACAATAATAGCATAGAACTTTAACATCCCACTTACATCAATGGGCAGATCATCTAAATAGAAAACCAACAAGTTAACAGTGGTTTTGAATGACACACTGGACCAGATGGACTTAACATATTCAGAACATTCCATCCTAAAACAAAAAAATACACCTTCTTTTCAAGTGCACATGGAACATTCTCCAGAATAAATCACATATTAGGCCACAAAAGGAGTCTCAACAAAATCAAAAAGATTGAAGTCATACCATCATCTTTTCTGTCCACAATGCTATGAAACTAGAAATCAACCACAAGAAAAAAAAATCTGGAAAGAGCACAGATACGTGAAGGTTAAAAAGAGGAAATAAAAAATTACATGAAGAGAAATGAAAATGAAAACACAGGGTCCAAAACCTTTGGGATTCAGCAAAAGCAGTTCTAAGAAGTTTAGAGCAATACAGGCTTACATCAAGAAGCAAGAAAAATCTCAAATAACCTATCTTTACACCTAAAGGAGCTAGAAAGACAAAAACAAACAAAAACCCAAATCAGCAAATAATAGGAATAAATAAATAAATAAATAAATAAATAAATGCAAATAATAAAGATTAGAGCAGAAATAAATGATATAGAAATTAAAAAACAAAACAAAAAACCCAGTAGAACACATAAAACCGGTAGCTAGTTCTTTGAAAAGATCAACAAAATAGTTAAACCTCTAGCCAGACTCAAAAACTAAAGAGAGACTCAAATAAACACTATCAGAAATGAAAGAAGAGAAATAATAACCAAGAAATAATCAACACCACAGAAATACAAATGATTTTAAGAGGATATTATGAACAATTACATGCCAACAAATTGGGCAACGTAGAAGAAATGGACAAATCCTAGAAATGTAAAACCAAAACAAGCAGGAAGAAATAGAAAATTTGAACAGACCAATAACCAATAACCAGTTATCAAAAAACTCCCAACAAACAAAAGTGCAGGACCATATGGCTTATAGGAGAATTCTATCAAACATTTAAAGAAGAGTGAATACCTATTCTTCTCAAGCTATTCCAAAAAATAGAAGATGGATAACTTCTTTTTTTTTTAATTAATTAATTTATTTTTTTGACAGAGAGAGAGAGAGAGCCAGCGAGAGAGAGAACACAAGAAAGGGGAGTGGGAGAGGAAGAAGCAGGCTCCCTGAAGGGAGCCCAATGTGGGGCTCGATCTCAGGACCCTGGGATCACACCCTGAGCCGAAGGCAGACGCTTAACCACTGAGCCACCCAGGCGCCTCAGAAGATGGATAACTTCTAACTTCTTTCTGTGAGGTCAACATTACCTTGATACCAAAACCAGATTAATATACCATAAAACAGGAGAACTACAGACCAATATATCTCAGGAATAAAGATGCAAAAATCCTCAACAAAATATTAGCAAACCAAATCCAACAATACATTTAAAAAATCATACACCACAATCAAGTGGAATTTATTCCCAGGATTCCAGGGTAATTCAGTATTTGCAATAACTGTGATACATCACATCAGTAAGAGAAAGGATAAAAACCATGTGATCATTTCAATAGATGCAGAAAAAGCATTTCACAAAATATAACAATATTTATGATAAAAATCTTCAACAAACTAGGTTTAAAGGGAACATACCTCAACATAATAAAGGCCATATATGAAAAACTCATAGCTAAAGTCCTACTCAATGGAGAAAAACTGAGAACTTTTCACCTAAGGTCAGGAACAAGACAGGGATGTCCACTCTCACCACTTTTATTCAACATAGTATTGGAAGTTCTAGCCACACCAATCAGACAAGAAAAAGGAATAAAAGGCAACCAAATTGTAAGAAAGAGGTAAAACTTTCATTTTTTGCAGATGACATGATGCTATATACAGAAAAACCTAAAGACTCCACCAAAACACTAATAGAACTGATAAATGTATTCAGTAAGGTCACAGGATATAAAATCAATGTACAGAAATCCATTGCACTTCCATATACTAACAATGAAGCAGCAGAAAGAGAAATTAAGAAAATAATCTTATTTACAATTGCACCAAAACCAATAAAATATCTAAGAATAAACTTAACCAAAGAGGTGAAGAACCTATTCCCTGAAAAATACAAAACATTGATGAAAGAAATTAAAGACCATACAAACAAATGGAAAGACATTCCATGCTTGTGGGTCGGAAGAACAAATATCGTTAAAATGTACATAATACCCAAAACAAACTACAGATTTAATTCAGTTCCTATCAAAAATACCAACAGTATCCTTCACAGAACTAGAACAAACAATCCTAAAATTTATATGTAACCACAAGAAACCCTGAATTTCCAAAGCAATCTTGAAAAAGAAAAACAAAGCTGGAGGTATCACAATTCCAGACTTCCTTATTTACAAAGCTATAGTAATCAAAACAGTATGGTAGACATGAACAGACATTTCTTCAAAGAAGACATACAGATAGCCAACAGACACATAAAAAAATGCTCAACATCACTCATCATCAGGGAAATGCAAAGCAAAAGCACAATGAGATATACCTCACACCTGTCAGAATGACTAAAATCAAAAACACAAAAACAGCAAGTGTTGACAATGATGTAGAGAAAAACGAACTCTCATGTGCTGTTAGTGGGAATGCAAACTGAAGCAGCCACTGTCAAAGACAGTTTAGAAGCTCCTCAAATAATTAGAAATAGAGCTATCATGTGATCCAGTAATCACACTATTGGGTAGTTACCCAAAGAATATGAAAACACTTATTTGAAGGGATATATACACTCCAATACTGCAGCATTATTTGCAATAGCCAAATCATTGAAGCAGCCCAGTGTCCATCAGTAGACGAATGGATAAAGAAGATATGATATATATTGGGACACCTGGTTAGCTCGGTTGGTTAAGTATCTGCCTTCAGCTCAGGTCATGATCTCTGGGTCCTGGGATTGAGCCCCGAGTTGGGCTCCCTGCTCATCAGGGAGTCTGCTTCTCCCTCTGCCCCTCCCCCCAGCTCATGCTCACTCACTGTCTCTATCAAATAAATAAATAAAATCTTTTAAAAAATAATGTGGTATATAGATACAATGGAATATTACTCAGCCTTCAGAGATCTTTCCATTTGCATTATGGATGGATCTAGGGAGTGCAATGTTAAGTGAAATAAGTGAGTCAAAGATAAATACCATATGATTCCACTCATGGTGGAATTTGAGGAATTTAAGAAATGCAAATGAACAATGAAAAAAAGAGACAAACTGGAAAATAGACTCAACTATAAAGAACAAACAGAGGGTTATCAGAGGGGAGGTGGGTGGAGGTGTGGGTTAAATAAGTGAAGGAGATTAAGAGTACACTTATCTTGATGAGCAGTGGGTTATATACGGAATTGTTGAATCCCTATATTGTATACCTGAAACTAATATAACACTGTATGTTGATTTCACTGGGATTAAAATTTTAAAAAATAGCAAGGAATTACTTTTAAAATAATATATAAAAAATAAAGACAGAAAATGTCAGATTTCACAGTAAATGTAAGTGCAATAAATTTATTTTATTAACTGACAAAAATTTCCATACATATTAAAAAATAAAATCTAGCTATTTATAATAGACACACTCCAAATAAATTAATAGAAAAAGTTTTTTTTTAAAAGAGACAGGGAGGTCCTGGGGCAATTGGACTCTCTGTGGCCCGGCCAAGTTGTCTGTCCAAAAACAAGCAGAAACTTCTAGGACCTTCGGATGTACAGTCATCTTCAGAAATACCATCCAAGCATTGTCCACAGCCAAAGATGTCAATCTGATTTTAAACTATGAAACTCTTAAAAGCTTATCTATGAATGAAAAGGCATTGGCAGAGGAGGAGGTTAAGATGGCGGAGGAGTAGGGGACCCCTTTTTCAGCCGGTCCCCTGAGTTGAGCTGGATAGGTACCAGACCAGCAGGAACATCCATGGAATCAGCCTGAGACGCAGGAAGATACATCTGGATCTCTACAAATGAACATCTCCAGCGCTGAGTATCGAGGTACGAAGCGGGGAGCCGTGAAACCGCGCACAGATATCGGAAGCTAAACAGAAGGGGGAGGGAGCCGCCGTGTCAGGGCGCCGGGAAGTGGTAGCCACCTACACGGGGGAGCGGACAGACCACGGACCCGCACACTTGAGACAGCAGACTGAGAAGGGAGCTCGGGGAGCACACGCAGGACGGCTGGCGGTTGGCGGGCCACCTGCACAGGGGAGCAGGCGGACTCGCGGACGGCACCTGCGAGACAGCAGACTTAGAACGCGAGCTCCAGGGAGCGCGCGAGCAGGGCGGCTGGCGGGCCACCTGCACCGGGGAGCGGGGCGGACCACGGACCCGCACTCTGGAAACAGCAGACTTGAGTCCGTGAGCCGGGAGTGTGCGCCACCAAGCATCTCACGGAGCTCCGGAGCTCCGGTGTGCTCACTGGATCGAGGCTGAGACCGGGAGCTCCGGGAGCGTCCGCGGGGCGGCTGGCGGCTGGAGGGCCACCTGCACGGGGGAGCAGGCGGACTCGCGGTCAGCACCCGTGAGACACCAGACTGAGACGGGGAGCTCCGGGAGCCCGCGCGGGGCGGCTGGCGGCGGGCGGGGTTGGAAACACAAAGGACAGAGACGTGCCGGCCCTGGAAGTGAGGGCTGGGACGCCGGGTGTGGGGCGCACAGCCCGGGATGCTGCAGGGTTGAGCAGCACCAACAGAAACAGAGTTAAAGTGGCCAGAACATCAGTGGAGAACGATCCGCGATCCCTCTGTTCTGAGACAGAGGCTGAATTTCAGCCGCTGCTGCTCTCTCAGAAGAGGCATAGCAAACCGCCAGGGAAAGCCGCCAGAGAACAAAAGCCCGGAAATACCGGCTCACAGGGTGCCCATCCCCATCCCCCCTCGCAAGGGACACAGAGACTCTACCCAAACAGGGTTTTCTGAGTACCTGCAGGCAGGCCCCTCCCCCAGAAGGCAGGCTGAAAAATCAAGAAGCCCACAACCCGGAGCGCCTGAGTGGCGCAGTCACCAAGCACCTGTCTTCGGATTAGGGTGTGATCACAACGCTCCGTAAGGAGTCCTTCATCGGGCTTCTCCACCGGGAACCTGCTTCTTCCTCTCCCACTCCTCTGCTTGGGTTCCCTTTCTTGCTGACTGTCTCTCTCTCTCTCAAATAAATAAATAAACTCTTTAAGGAAGAAGCCCACATCCCTAAGATCTCTATAAAACAAGGGCGCACGGCCTGGGTCCCAGTCAACACTTGGGCTCTGGACAACCCTGCAATCTCTCTTCATCAGAATGACGAGAAGGAGAAGTCCCCCCCAGCAAAGAAAAGATAATGAGTCTGTGGCCTCTGCCACAGAATTGGCCTCGGCCACAGAATTAATACATATGGATGTATCCCAATTATCAGAAATGGAATTCAGAGCAACAATGGTCAAGATGATGAGTAAACTTGAAAAAAGCATCAGAGAAAGCGTTGCTGAGAATATAGAATCCCTAAGGGCAGAAATGAGAGCGAATCTGACAGAAATTAAAAATTCTATGAGCCAAATGCAGTCAAAACTAGAGGCTCTGACGGCCAGGGTCACCGAGGCAGAGGAACGCGTTAGCGAATTGGAGGATGGGTTAGTAGAAGAAAAAACGAAAATAGAAGCTGGTCTTAAAAAAATCCACGCCCACGAATGTAGATTACGGGAGATTACTGACTCTATGAAACGATCCAATGTCAGAATCATCGGCATCCCTGAAGGGGTGGAGAAAAACAGAGGTCTAGAAGAGATATTTGAACAAATTGTAGCTGAAAACTTCCCTAATCTAGCAAGGGAAACAAGCATTCGTGTCCAAGAGGCAGAGAGGACCCCATCCAAGCTCAACCAGGACAAACCTACGCCACGGCATGTCATAGTGCAATTCGCAAATATTAGATCCAAGGATACAGTATTGAAAGCGGCCAGGGCAAAGAAATTTCTCACGTACCAAGGCAAAGGTATCAGGATTACGTCAGACCTGTCTACAGAGACCTGGAATGAGAGAAAGGCTTGGGGGGGCATTTTTAAAGCTCTTTCAGAGAAAAACATGCAGCCAAGGATCCTTTATCCAGCAAAGCTGTCATTCAGAATTGATGGAGAAATAAAGACGTTCCAAAATCGCCAATCATTAACCAATTTCGTAACCACGAAACCAGCCCTACAGGAGATATTAAGGGGGGCTCTATAAAGGTAAAAAGGCCCCAAGAGTGATACAGAGCAGCAAGTCACAACCGATACAAAGACTTTAAAGAGAAATGGCATCATTAAAATCATATCTGTCAATAATCTCTATCAATCTAAATGGCTTAAACTCTCCCATAAAACGCCACAGGGTTGCAGATTGGATAAAAAGACATGACCCATCCATTTGCTGTCTACAAGAGACTCATTTTGAACCCAAAGATGCATTCAGACTTAGAGTAAGGGGATGGAGTACCATCTTCCACGCAAATGGACCTCAAAAGAAAGCTGGAGTAGCAATTCTCATATCAGATAGACTGGATTTTAAACTAGAGGCCATAGAGAGAGATACAGAAGGGCACTATATTATTCTTAAAGGAAGTATTCAACAAGTGGATATGACAATTATTAATATATATGCCCCCAACAGGGGAGCAGCAAGATACACAAGCCAACTCTTAACCAAAATAAAGAGACATATAGATAAGAACACAGTAATAGTAGGGGACCTCAACACCCCACTATCAGAAATAGACAGAACACCCTGGCAAAAACTAAGCAAAGAATCAAAGGCTTTGAATGCCATACTCGACGAGTTGGACCTCATAGATATATATAGAACACTACACCCCAGAACCAAAGAATACTCATTCTATTCAAATGCCCATGGAACATTCTCAAGAATAGATCATGCTCTGGGACACAAAACAGGTCTCAGCCAATACCAAAAGATTGAAATTATCCCCTGCATATTCTCAGACCACAACGCTCTGAAATTGGAACTCAACCACAAGGAAAAACCTGGAAGAAACTCAAACACTTGGAGGCTAAGAACCATCCTGCTCAAGAATGACTCGATAAACCAGGAAATCAAAAAACAAATTAAACAATTTATGGAGACCAACGAGAATGAATACACAACGGTCCAAAACCTATGGGATACTGCAAAGGCAGTCCTAAGGGGGAAATACATAGCCATCCAAGCCTCACTCAAAAGAATAGAAAAATCTAAAATGCAGTTTCTATATTCTCACCTCAAGAAACTGGAACAGCAACAGAGGGACAGGCCTAACCCACTGACAAGGAAGGAGTTGACCAAGATTAGAGCAGAAATCAATGAATTAGAAACCAGAAGCACAGTAGAGCAGATCAACAGGACTAGAAGCTGGTTCTTTGAGAGAATCCATAAAATTGATAGACCACTGGCAAAACTTGTCCAAAAACAAAGAGAAAGGACTGAGATTATTAAAATTATGACTGAAAAGGGAGAGGTCACGACCAGCACCATTGAAATTGCAAGGATTATTAGAAACTTTTATCAACAGCTATATGCCAAAAAACTAAACAATCTGGAAGAGATGGAGGCCTTCCTGGAAACCTATAAACTACCAAGACTGAAACAGGAAGAAATAGATTTCTTAAATAGGCCAATTAACTATGAAGAAATTGAGTCAGTGATAAACAACCTTCCAAATAATAAAACTCCAGGCCCAGACGGTTTTCCTGGGGAATTCTACCAAACATTCAAAGAAGAAATAATACCTATTCTCCTAAAGCTATTTCAAAAAATAGAAACAGAAGGAAAGCTACCAAACTCATTCTATGAGGCTAATATTACCTTGATCCCCAAACCAGGCAAAGACCCCCTCAAAAAGGAGAATTACAGACCGATTTCTCTAATGAATATGGATGCCAAAATCCTCAACAAGATCCTTGCTAATAGAATCCAACAGTACATTAAAAGGATTATCCATCATGACCAAGTGGGATTCATACCTGGGATGCAAGCATGGTTCAACACTCGCAAATCAATCAATGTGATACATCATATCAACAAGAAAAGACTCAAGAACCATATGATCCTCTCAATTGATGCAGAAAAAGCATTTGACAAAATACAGCATCCTTTCCTGATTAAAACCCTTCAGAGTGTAGGAATAGAGGGTACATTTCTCAATCTCATAAAAGCCATCTATGAAAAGCCTACTGCAAGCATTATTCTCAATGGGGAAAAGCTGGAAGCCTTTCCCTTAAGATCAGGAACACGACAAGGATGCCCACTCTCGCCACTATTATTCAACATAGTACTAGAAGTCCTTGCAACAGCAATCAGAAGACAAAAAGGGATCAAAGGTATCCAAATCGGCAAAGAAGAAGTCAAACTGTCTCTCTTTGCAGATGACATGATACTCTATATGGAAAACCCAAAGGAATCCACTCCCAAACTATTAGAAGTTATAGAACAATTCAGTAAGGTGGCAGGATACAAAATCAATGCCCAGAAATCAGTTGCATTTCTATACACGAATAACGAGACTGAAGAAAGAGAAATTAGGGAATCCATCCCATTTACAATAACACCAAAAACCATACGTTACCTTGGAATTAACTTAACCAGAGACGTAAAGGACCTATATCCTAGAAACTATAGATCACTTTTGAAAGATATTGAGGAAGACATAAAAAGATGGAAAAATATTCCATGCTCATGGATTGGAAGAATTAACATAGTTAAAATGTCCATACTACCCAGAGCAATCTACACTTTCAATGCTATCCCGATCAAAATACCGAGGACATTTTTCAAAGAACTGGAACAAATAGTCCTTAAATTTGTATGGAACCAGAAAAGGCCCCGAATCTCCAAGGAACTGTTGAAAAGGAAAAACAAAGCTGGGGGCATCACAATGCCGGATTTCGAGCTGTACTACAAAGCTGTGATCACAAAGACAGCATGGTACTGGCACAAAAACAGACACATCGACCAATGGAACAGAATAGAGAACCCAGAAATGGACCCTCGGCTCTTTGGGCAACTAATCTTTGATAAAGCAGGAAAAAACATCCGGTGGAAAAAAGACAGTCTCTTCAATAAATGGTGCTGGGAAAATTGGACAGCTACATGCAAAAGAATGAAACTTGACCACTCTCTCACACCATACACAAAAATAAACTCCAAATGGATGAAAGACCTCAATGTGAGACAGGAATCCATCAAAATTCTAGAGGAGAACATAGGCAACAACTTCTATGACATCGGCCAGAGCAACCTTTTTCACGACACATCGCCAAAGGCAAGAGAAATAAAAGATAAAATGAACTTATGGGACTTTATCAGGATAAAGAGCTTCTGCACAGCCAAGGAAACAGTCAAAAAAACTAAGAGACAGCCCACGGAATGGGAGAATATATTTGCAAAGGACACCACAGATAAAGGACTGGTATCCAAGATCTACAAAGAACTTCTCAAACTCAATACACGAGAAACAAATAAACAAATCATAAAATGGGCAGAAGATATGAACAGACACTTTTCCAATGAAGACATACAAATGGCTAACAGACACATGAAAAAATGTTCAAAATCATTAGCCATCAGGGAAATTCAAATCAAAACCACACTGAGATACCACCTTACGCCAGTTAGAATGGCAAAGATAGACAAGGCAAGAAACAACAATTGTTGGAGAGGATGTGGAGAAAGGGGATCCCTCCTACATTGTTGGTGGGAATGCAAGTTGGTACAGCCACTCTGGAAAACAGTGTGGAGGTCCCTTAAAAAGTTAAAAATTGAACTACCCTATGACCCAGCCATTGCACTACTGGGTGTTTACCCCAAAGATACAGACGTAGTAAAGAGAAGGGCCATATGCACCCCAATGTTCATAGCTGCATTGTCCACAATAGCCAAATCATGGAAGGAGCCGAGATGCCCTTCAACAGATGACTGGATTAAGAAGCTGTGGTCCATATATACAATGGAATATTACTCAGCTATCAGAAAGAACGAATTCTCAACATTTGCTGCAACATGGACGGCACTGGAGGAGATAATGCTAAGTGAAATAAGTCAAGCAGAGAAAGACAATTATCATATGATTTCTCTCATCTATGGAACATAAGAACTAGGATGATCGGTAGGGGAAGAAAGGGATAAAGAAAAGGGGGGTAATCAGAAGGGGGAATGAAACATGAGAGACTATGGACTATGAGAAACAAACTGAAGACTTCAGAGGGGAGGGGGTGGGGGAATGGGATAGACTGGTGATGGGTAGTAAGGAGGGCACGTATTGCATGGTGCACTGGGTGTTATACGCAACTAATGAAGCATCAAACTTTACATCGGAATCTGGGGATGTACTGTATGGTGATTAACATAATATAATAAAATAAAATTAAAAAAAAATAAAAGAGACAGGGAGATTAGAAAAAAAGACATTTATTAGTATACTAGAAATCAGAAAAAAATGCGACTCTAAAGATTTTTTTTTCAATTAGGGAATACAATATATATTACATTGATAGAGAAAATAGAACAGAGAAGTATGCATTCCAATACACATGCAGAAGAGGTCAGCCTTGCAAGAAAGAAGAAATTTTCCCCATGAAATTTTTAAGAACCTGGAAGCAAAATGTCAACAAGTACAGGAAGAAAAAATCAGATTTTTGAATTATAAAGGATCACTTATAAAATATCCCTAAGCAAGTCATGGCCTCTTAGTAAACAGAATTTAGCAACCTCTGGCATTCACTCCATGGTAAAGCCATGAGAACTAAGCTGTAGAAATAGTGGGAGTCTGCTTGCAAAGAAACAAGTGTTCAATTAGGAAAACAAAGTGATGATTATGAGAGTTGCTACATAAGGGGAGATTCAAAATTTGGCCATAAATTGGGCCATTTAAAAGAAACAGGGGTGTCTAGGTGGTTCAGTTGGTTAAGCATCTGCCTTCAGCTCAGGTCTTGATTCCAGGGTCCTGGGATTGAGTCCCACATTGGGCTCCCTGCTCAGCAGGGTGTCTGCTTCTCCCTCTCCCTCTGCCTCTCCCCCCTGCTTGTGCTCTCTCTCTCTCTCTCTCTCTCAAATAAATAAATAAATAAAATCTTTTTTAAAAAAGTCAAGAAACAATAAAGCAGAATCAACAAGCTATATCCATCAACAATAAGGTAATAAAATAACAACTTTCAAAGAATAACCTTCATATATACACATTTATAGCCATTTTGAAGTGTAAAATACTCTTCTGAATAAGTCTTGAGTTTAACGGTAATAGAATTAAAATTATAAGCTATTTTAGAAGTTAATAAAAGCAGGAACACAATTTATCTGAATCTATAGGAAGTCTCCAAGATTATTTAGAGAAAATTTATAAATTAAAATGTCTATATTAAATGCATATATAGATAATAATTAAATGAATTAATTTCAGCAAAGTTGCAGGATACAAAATCAACACACACAAAATCAATTTTATTTCTATACATTAACAATGAAAAATCTGAAAGGGAAATTAAGAAGGTAATCCCACTTACAATAAGATCATCAAAAAGAATAAAAGATAGAACAAATTTAACTAAGGACATGAAAGAGTTGTGTACTGAAAACTACAAAACAGTGCTGATGAAAATTAAAGAAGATACAAAAGGGGCACCTGGGTGGCTCAGTCAGTTCAGCATCCAACTCTTCATTTCTGCTCAGGTCATGATCTCAGGGTTGTGAGATCTAACGCAGCCTCAGGCTCCATGTTAGGCATGGAGCCTGCCTAGGATTCTCTCTCCCACACCCCCTTCCCTCTCTTAAAAAAAAAAAAAAATTAAAACAAAAAAAATTTAAAGAAGATACTAATAAATGAAAGGGATCCCATGGTCATGGATTAGAAGACTTAGTCTTGCCTAAATGCCCATACCACCCAAAGCGATCTCAAGTTCAGGGCAATCCCTATCTATATCCTAATGACATTTTTTGCAGAAATAAAAAAAAATCCTAAAATTTATATGGAATTTCAAAGAATCCTAAATAGCCAAAACAACCCTGAAAAAAACCCAGAATAAAGCTAGAGATGACACACGTCCTGACTTCAAAACATACTACAAATCTATAGTAATCAAAACAGTATGGTATGAGGATGTGGAAAAATTGAAACTTTTGTGATTGTGGGTGGAAATGTAAAATGGAGCAGCCACTATGCAAATAGTATGGAGGTTTATCCAAAAAAATTAAAATAGAACTATCATAGGATCCAGCAATCCCAGTCCTTGGTATATATCTCAGAGAACTGAAAATAGGGTCTTGAAGAGATATTTGCACACCCATATTCATTACAGCAATATTCACAGTAGCCAAGATGTGGAAGCAATCTAAATGTCCATCAATGGATGAATGTATATAAAAGCAGATAGTATATACATACAATGGAATATTATTCAGCCTTTTAAAAGATAGAAATTGTTCCATACACTACATCATGGATGAATCCTCAGGACATTATTCTAAGTAAAATAAGCCAGTCACAAAAAGACAAATACTGCATGATTCCACTTATATGAGGTATCTAAAATAATCAAACTCATGGAAGCAGAAAGTAGAATGTGATTATCAGGGACTGGGGGAGGGAGAAGTGAGGAGTTGTTACTTAATGAATACAGAGTTTTAGTTTTGCAAGAAAAAGTTCTAAAAGTCTGTTTCACAACAATGTGCATATAGATAACATTACTACTATACACTTAGAAATGGTTAAGATGGTAAGTTTTATGTTATGTTTTTTTTACCACAATTTAAAAATTAATTGTTTAAATAGCTTTAAAAAGAGTATATAGAAGGAAGCAGCTATTGAAGATAAAAGTAGAAACTGATGGAATTGAAAACAAAAAGAATTCTAACCAGTCAATCCAAAATGTGTGTCCTTGTAAAAAAACCAATAAAATAGAAAATGCATGACAAATTGGATCAGGAAAAAGTAAGAAAATAATAGGAATGAGAAAAGGAGCAAAACTACAGATAAAGACAAGTGGGTTTGTTTGTTTGTTTACTTATAAGAAGATCCTATGTTCAACTTCAATAGACCATGGCCTCTTGGGTCTCTGGTTCAAAAGGTAAGTGATGTGTCCACAGACTGCATTATGATTAAATGTATTTAAGAGCTCATATGTGTGTCTCTGTTGTTTGTAATGTATACTTGTAAATTTATATTTCATATATGATAATTATATTGATTTTATTTTTATTTTATAATGGCAGAGATAAAATGGTAAATCAAAATATAGTAGCAAATAAAAAGAAAATATCTGAAAAGACATCCACCAAATTGTTAATATTAGTTATTCTAAAGATGACTAGCACTGTGGTGGAGGATGACGGTCAATGAACTGGGAATTTTCAGATTTCTCTCTATATGCCATCATGTTTGAATTAGAAGGTTGCATTTCTCTGGTAATTAAAAATAACATAAAATGGGAAAATCCATATAAAATAAAGGACAAAGGTAAACAAGTTAAGAAAGAAAGAAGGGGGGGCGCCTGGGTGGCACAGCGGTTAAGCGTCTGCCTTCGGCTCAGGGCGTGATCCCAGCGTTATGGGATCGAGCCCCACATCAGGCTCCTCCACTATGAGCCTGCTTCTTCCTCTCCCACTCCCCCTGCTTGTGTTCCATCTCTCGCTTGCTGTCTCTATCTCTGTCAAATAAATAAATAAAATCTTTAAAAAAAATAAAAATTAAAAAAAAACAAAGAGAGAAGGATGCTGCTGATATTAATAGAAAACAAAGTGGACTTCAAGCCAAGGAGCATTTATTCAAGCAAGATAAGTATGTTCTAGTGCCAAAAAGTACAACTCAAAATGAATGCTATAAATATTATTCACTAAATAACATAATATTCAAATACATAAACCAAATAAAAAATATTTAGCCAAATCACAGCCATATTTAGACATGCTTACCCAGAGACTGGGGAAATAAGAAATGAGGGTACAATGCAGATTTGAATAAATCATATGCTTACCAGTAATGACTCTAATTTGTATCCTTCAAGAGAAGATACACCTTCTTTTCAAATACTTGAAAAACATATGCCAACATTGTCAAGTGCCAAACCATAAAGAAACCTTCATAAATTCCCCAAAGTAGAAACTATACATGTCATTCTCTCTGATCACAATGAAATAATCTTATAAATTAAGAGTATAAAGCTAATCAAAAACTCATCAAACCACTTAAAGTTTTTTAAAAGCCCTCTGGGTGTTGTCAAAGTGAGTCTAATGTTGTAAAACAACAAGCTAGTGATAATAATCAAAGAAATATTGAAGAATACTGAGAGAAATTTGCATGACCATATATTAAAACACTAAAAAGCAAAAACAACTAAAGCAATGTGATTTTTCTCATTGGAATTAGCAGACATATCAATTAAACAGAACTAAAAATTAGAGTTTAGTGTCTGTTAGAGGTACTTTCTTATTTTATTAATTTCCTAGGATGTCTAACAAATTTCCATGGCCCGGGTGGCTAAAACAATAGAAATCTACTTGTCTCACTCTTCAGGAGTTCAGAAATCTGAAATCAAGGTGTCAGCAGGGTCATTTTCTCTCTAAAGGCTGTAGGCAAGGATATTTTCTTGCCTCTTCTGAGTTTCTGATGGTTTCTGCCAATCCTTGGTGTTCACTGGCTTGTAAACACAGCCCTTCAGAATCTCCACCTCCATAATCACACGGCATTCTCCCTGCATGTCTGTGTCCAAATGTCCCTCTTCTAATACGGACACTAGTATTGTATTAGGGTCCACCCTCTTCTTAAACTGATTACATCTACCAAAGACCCTATTTACAAAAAAGGTCCCATTCGCAGGTTCCAGATGGACATGAATTTTGGGAGAACACAATTCAAGCAGGATGCTTAGTCAATCTACTCCTTGCGTGAAGATAAAGAAAATGTAATTCCAACTTAACACTTGAGTAAGGAAGTGAAATTTCACCATAAGGCTACACTTCTGAAACCCAAGGCAGAAACTTGACAGTGACTGGAACTGAGGGACTCTTACTTTTATCCTCATCCTCTAACTCAGGCAATGTGGCCTCTCACCACTGCCTTCCTGTGCACATCTGCTTTTTTATTTTCTCTCTACAGGCCTCCTTCTCCATGCACATAGGCATCCTCTGTTCCCATGTAGGTGTTCTCAGTTCCAGGCACACACAGGGACCACCTCTCAGTCTCAATTCCAAATCCCCAAGAGAAATGCGATTAGCTCAGGGAACAAGGATGCAGCGGCTCTCCTTTATGGCTTGGGGGCAGTTTCCAGAGAAATGGGATCATCCTGAGCTGGTCAGTTTCTTCCCAAAGTCTCTATGAGCATTTTAAACCAATAAGGAAAGGATAGCTAATTCATGAAACTCTTTGGGAGGTGAAAATAACAATTTAGAAGGAACATGATATAGCCTTGCCATGCATCATAAATCACAGGGAAATTAGAAATTAAATTAAAAAAAGATTTTAAATGTAGGAAAAGACCAGGTAAATATTTATATTAGTCTTTATTTTTGTTAAGTATTTGAATCATTCCTCAAGTATAACAACACATACATTAGTTATATATTATTTTAGGGTATTAGTTGCATATTTATGGTATTACTCTATGTATCTTCATAAAATATTTCCAGGAATTCCTCAAGCATATATATTAGTGACACATTATTTTTAAAGTTGCAGATTACTCAGGGCTCAAAGAGTGAAAATTTGCCAGCAATGATTTTTTTTTTAATGTGCAACGCTCAATTCTTTGACTTTCACATACTATTTAAAGTAATATCTTTATCATTGGAATCTAGTGTTTTCCAAGATGATTACTTTGAAAGAGAATACAATCATTCAAATGTATAAATATCAGTAAGGATATTTTAAAAAATAATTACAAAACAGTTTGCACAAACCTCACCATTTCTTGTGGAAATTACTGTTTCTCTGTCACAGTGTTTTGGTGGGGTTTTTTTTGTTTTGTTTCGTTTTGTTTTGTTTTTTTGAGTGCTCGGTTTTTATTTTAGGTAACTATGGCCTCGTGAAATGACTCTGCAGTGTTGAAATAATTGCTTCTTCATTTAAATGAGATTGTTCTAGAAAAACATAGACTATATTCACTTAATGGAAAAGCTATTCAATACCCTAGTTATAATGAAACCTCATTTAGAATTTTCAGAGTAGAGGAGAATTCTTCTCATAAATTTCATTTCTCATTAAATAAGAGTATCTTTAAGATACTTTTGGATTAGCTTTTATTATCGAAACATTTTAAGAAATGGATCACTCTACCTTCCTAATTTAATAGTTGGGTAAAAATGGACATAATTATATATGTCTTTGATCATTTAGGACCCTCCAACATGGGGCAAGTAGAGTGATGCTTGAAAGGATAAGAGATTTTCCATTATTATTAAAAATGATTTGCATTGACTAGTGTTCTGAATAAGGATATGAAATAAAGCAGTATAGAATGAATCTGTCTTGTCTCTAGTATATTTCTCTAAAAGTTATTTTTAATATGTACTTTAAGCATATTTCCTCATTTTTTTTCTATTTCCTATAGGTTGAGAACAGAAAACTCCAGTTAAATTAAAATGCTAGGTTTTTTAAAATTTCCATTAATTAATGCTTTATAGCATTTAACTCATTTTTCTACATTTGAATCTGAACCAATTATATAATCCCAGCAGAGAGCTATTTTTTCTTCAACTTCAAGTGTCTGAAATTATAGATGTGAAAGTATGCAGTGAATTGTAATAATGGTGTAACACAAAAAGGTATTATTCAAAATATTATTAATAATTATACTTAACCTTTACTGGGTATTTAATAAATTCTAGGTATTGAGCTAACTGCTTTATAAACATTGTCTTATTTAATACTCACACCACCCTCTGAGAGAAACACTAGCATTATCACCATAAGGAACCTGGGGATTAAGACTAAAGGCCTAAGAGTCTGAACCCTGGAGGCAAGGCTACAGGAAACGAATAGTCAGTTTATTTATGCATGTGTGTTTCTTTGTATCCTTAGGGCTCCAGGATCAACTCTATGGGAGAAGTACTAACAGCAAAGCCCTGCCTGATCTGGATAAATCCACACAGAGATCATAACACAAGCCTTGGCCCATCAAACCGCAAAACGAAGTGAATTGAAAACACATTTCTTAAGACATTAGTTGAAGCTTTCATAGAAAGTTTCTGGTGAAGAAAAATGGAAATCCATTTGGGACTGAGTATGCTATGGTGAGTGTGCTTTCAGTTCCATAGATTCAAATATCAAAACTAAAAATACAGGAAAGCAGAGGACGTGTAAAACATTCCCAGCCAACTGCTTCCTGACTGCTGACAGTAGGAGGCAAAGAACTTCTAGTGAAACAATTTGTTGTTCAACAAAATAGCTCTCAAATCTGTGAAGAGAAAAACAGCATCCTCTCTTTATTGTGATCCAATTGATCCAACAAAGAGGTAGGTATTTGCACAGGTTTTCTTCTGGGGTCAACTGAACAAATTTCACAATCTCAAAAGTGAAAAGGAAAGTAAACCCCTGAGTTTGACAAGCTCCTGCACCATTTATGTTCATTTAACATTTGGAAACCCTATTATATTTTGCTATTTCATTCGCTTATTACCATTATATTAATTTTGGAGGAGGCTGTCATATTCTATTTTCACCCAATAAATCACAATGAAATGATTAAATATCTTATACTTGGCAATTAACAAAGGACTTTGATCTTTTCTGAAATCATTCAGAAACTGCCAGTATAATGATAACACACACTTGACTGCTTTCAAATCGGAAAAGTCCCCGAAAGAAAAAAGAGAGAGAGACAGACAGAAAAGAACTTCTGTTTTAAATTAAAATGAGAACTGGATTTCTGAGGGCACGTGCACATTAATTTTAAAAGGCCTTGACTTCTTTATCAGGTGGCATTATTGAAGCCACTGACCTGTTTTAAAAAAGGAGAGGAAAAGAACACATTTGGGTGCTTTGGAATTAACAGATTGGTTTGATAGCCTACGCATGCTGCATTCATTTACTTTTGTCTGCTAAATGGCTAGATAAAACTAAATAGAGTGAGCAATTTGGTAATCTCAACTCCTTAGACTACCATATATACGTAAATGTATTATCACAGTGGAGGAATATTTCTTATCATGCCTGTGTGCCTCGCAGAGTACGGGTGAAGAGAACCATTGCGCTGATTTCCCAGGGAAGGTTGAATCTTGAAAGCCGGGTGGTGGCATTGGAGTGTTTGTCTCTAACCGCCAGGAAATTGTGCCTTGATTTGTTTTTCCTGTTGTTCAGGTCCCACGAAGCCCTCCCCTCAGTGCCATCAGAGTTGGCAGATTCAAATACTGGGAAGACATTGTCATTGCAAAGGCATTGAATTTGATTCTAAACATATCTAGTTTCAAATCCTGGGTATAATTACTAGTTATTTAACTACAGGAAAATTTCTTAACTTCTTTGAACCTCCGTTTTATCTTTGTTTTGGCAATAGTAAACCTATTCTGCAAGGACCAGAGATGTTGGGTAGTACATGTGTAATATATGTATGGTAGATAGATGTTTATAGATATAAATACATAAACACATAAATATATATATATAACTGTATATAGAAGACATAGTTTAAAATGCCTGGCATAAGTGGAGATCAATAACTAGTAGCCATTAGTAGTAGTAGCATGAGACAATTTTGTAGAGAAGTTAACAGTTTGAGTTCTGAAATCAAGCAAACCTGACTTTGAATCCTGACCCCACTACCTAAGAATCTTGTAACCATGAAGAAAGCAATTTAACTACTCTGTGTGTCAGTTTTCTCTCCTACAAAATGGAGGGAAAAAATCCTTACCAACCAGAAATTTGTAGAGATTAAATTAAATTAAATCGTGTACATAAAGTGTTTTGCATAAAGCCATCAACAGATAAATTTTTAAAGAAATAGCTATGGATTCTGGATTAGAATAATGTTTTACCACTTGTTCTATCTCTGTGATTTCCCGACCTGAAAAGAATGTTCAGTATACATTTGCTGGATGGTCCTTTAATTGATAGATCATGTCTCATGGGTCAGATATGACGCACCAGGACTCTTATTCTCAGCTTCTTTTTTTCCCCCATATATCAGATTAGCAGTGCTAATTTACAGCCTGACTCTATATTTTGATTGATGTGTGGTAGTCTTAGATTTGAATGCAGACAATAAACTGCCACAATTGAACTTGGGATACCATCAGGCTCCCTTTACACTGTCAGGATTAGCTTTCTGGAGAATCCTAAAATGTAGGAGGAACTGAAATGAGAATATAAGATACTCTTACCAAGATACACTATCAGAGTGGTGTTGGGCAAATTGTTTATCTCTTTAAGCTAATTTTCTCATCTATAATGCAGAAAGAATTGATTATAGGGTCCTTTCAGTATCTAAAATCCTCATGCCCTCGTTATGAGTCTTGAGTACCACTTACCTCTCCTGGAGTTATAGCTTTCTCACCCAGGTCTGTAATCCATCTCAAATTAATTTTTTAGTGTGGTGTGGGGTAGGGAATGAGGTTAATTTTTGTTCGATATCCAGTTTTTCCAGTGTCATTTATGAAAAGGCTTTTCCTTTTTTTTTTTTTTTTCATTGAATTGTCTTGGTAGCCTTTTTGAAAATCAATGACCATGTATGTGGGTGTCTATTACTGGATTCTCTGTTGTGCTCCTTTGATGTCTTTCTCTCTTTCATCCATACCATGTCATCTTGATTACAGTAGCCTTTATGGTGAGTCTTGAAATCAGGTACTGATTGCTCTGACTGTGCTGTATCCTGTGGATTTCTATATACATTTTTAAATCAACTTGTCAAATTCTACTGAAAAATCTGTTGAGATATTTTTTTAGATTGTATTGAATCTGTAGGTCAGTTTAGAGAAAATAGACATCTTAAAAATATGTAGTCTTCTGGTTCAAGAAATGATATATCACTTCATTTATTTAGATTATCTTTTATTTCTCTCGGCAATATTTTGCAGTTATCAGTAGAGAACTCATATATTTTTTGTTTAGTTTCTCAATGTTTTGCTTGATTGCTATTATAAATGGATTTTTCTTAATTTTATTTTTCAATTTTATGCGAATATGTAGAAATCCATTTGACTTTTGCATGCTTGCCTTGAACCCTAGAAACATTACCTTATCCTACTACTTCTAGTAGGGTTTCCTTTCTTCTTCTTCTTTTTTTTTTTAAGTTTCCTTGGTAGAGATAGTGCTACTTCTTCTCTTCCAGTGTTTGTGATTTTACTTTTTTAAAACCTACTTTGGTGCACTGGCTAGGACCTCCAGTACCAAACTGAATAGAAATGGTGAGAGCAGATACTCTTGTGTAGTTTCTCATCTTAGGAAGAAGCATTCAGCTTTTTACCACTAAGTGTATTGTTCCCTGTTTTGTTTTGTTTTGTTTTGTCTCACTGTAGACTCTTTTATTAGACTGAGACTGTTCCCTTCTGTTTCTATATTGAGAGGGTTTTTTTTTCATGAATTAATGTTGAATTTTGACAAACACTTTTCCTGCATGTATTGATTTCATCATATGGCTTTGTTCTATTATTCTGTTAATGTCATGAATTACATTGATAGATTTTTGAGTGGTAGCTCAGTCTTGCATTCTTGGGAAAAAGCTTACTTAGTCATGCTATATTATCCTTTTCATATATTTTTGTATTTGATTTGCCTATATTTTGTTAAGGATTTTCATCTATGTTTATGAGGCTCGTTATTCTGTTATTCTTTTCATATATTTTTGTATTTGATTTGCCAATATTTTGTCAAGGATTTTCACATCTCTGTTTATGAGGCTTATTATTCTGTTATTATTCTGTTAGAGTTCTGTTATTTTTTGTACTATCTTTGTCAAGTTACTATTGGGGTTATGCTACCACAAAAAAAAAAAAAGTAGAGAAGTGTTCTCTAAAAAGAGTTTGCAAAAGAATAATATTATTACTTCTCTAAATATTTGATAAAATTTAACACTGACACCATCTGGGCCTGCAGTATTCTTTTGGGAAGTTTTAAAAATAAATTCCATTTTTAAAACAGATACAGAAATACACATATTTTCTATTTCTTCCTGTGTATATGTTGGTAATATTTACATTTTAAGATATTTTAAATTTCATCTAAAGTTGTTGAATACATAATCTCTTCTTATTATCATTTCCCTGGCGGTTTCCTTCTTGACCTATGGGTTAAATAGAAATGTGTTTTTTAATATTCAAATATTTGGAGCTTTTTGGACATGCTGTTATTACTATTCTGGTTTAATTGTGTTGCTATCAGAGAACATACTCTTATTAATTCAATTTTTTAAATTTGTGTGACTTGTTTCATAATCCAGCATATGGTCTATCTCAGTAAACATTCAATATGCACTTAACAAGAACATTTAATATGCAGTTGTGGAATATTGTACAAATTATCTATATTCCTGTTGATTTCTTTTTCATTATATAACTTACTGAGAGAAGTATTTTAAATTCTCCACCTATAATTTGTATAGGTCTTTCTTCTCCCTTCAGATGTGGTTGCTTTTGCTTCATGTATTTTTAATCTCTATTACCTGGTGTATACACATTTAGGACTACTATGTCTTCCCAGTGAATTGATCAGTTTATTAATTGAACAATGTCCTTCTTTATCTCATGATATTCCTTATCTTCAAGTCTACTTTGTCAATATTAACAGTCACACCAATTTTCTTGTTTATTGTTGCATAGTATATCTTTTTCCATCCTTTTAAGTTCAAACTCTCTGCACTTTTGTATTTAATATGTATCTCTTGTCAATAGCATAGAGTTGGGTTTTGCTTTTTTTTTTTTACCCAGTTTGATCATCTCTGTCTCTTACGTGGCACTTATATTTAATGTAATCATTGATATGATTGGGTGTTAAGTCTACCATTTTGGTCTTTGTTTACTCCTTAACACATGTCTTTGTTATGGATTATGCTCTGTTGCTAACTGTATGCCTTCTTATTGGTTAATTAAATTGATTTTAGGGGTGCCTGCGTGGCTCAGTCAGTTAAGCATCTGACTTCAGCTCAGTTCATAATCTCAAAGTCCAGGGAATTGAGCCCAGGGAACAGGCTCCCTGCTCAGCAGAAAGTCTGCTTCTCCTTCTCCCTCTGCCCCTCCCCCCATCCCACTTGTGTGCTCTCTCCCTCTCTCTCAAATAAATAAATAAAATCTTGGGATGCCTGGATGGTGCAGTTGGCTAAGTGTCTGCGTTTGGCTCATGTCATGATCCCAGGGTCCCGGTATCGAGTCCTGCATCGGGCTCCTTGCTCAGCAGGGAGCCTGCTTCCCCCTCTCCCTCTGCTGCTTCCCATGCTTGTGCACTATCTCTCTTTCTCTGACAAATAAATACATAAAATCTTTAAAAATAAATAAATAAAATCTTTTTAAAAAATTGATTTTAATATTCTTTTTAAATTTTTTCTACTGTCCTCTAGCTATTCTCTTTTTTGTGGTTACTCTTGGATCATGAAATGCATCTTTAATCTATCATAGTCTATTCATAGTTAATATTGTATCACTTCACATACTAGCAAAGTATAATTCCTTTCAATCCCTTTCCTTTGCCTATTATCATATATGTTAACACTTACATGTGTTATAAACCCCACAATGCAACTTAAAACCATCAGTTTCTTTCAAAGAGATTAAGAGAAAAATGTATTTTTTACCCACATATTTACATTTTTGATGTTCTTTATTCCTTCCTGAAGATTCAAGTTTCATCTGCTGTCATGTCCTTTCAGCCTGAAAAACTTATTTTACCATTTCCTATAATGTATTTTGGCTGGCAACAGATTATCTTGGCTTTAGTTTATCTGAAAATGTTAATCAGTTAATCAAAATACCGAATCAGTTTGCTCATACACCATTAAAAAAAATAATCCGGGGCGCCTGGGTAGCGCAGTCGTTAAGCGTCTGCCTTTGGCTCAGGGCGTGATCCCGGTGTTCCAGGATCAAGTCCCACATCAGGCTCCTCGGCTGGGGGCCTGCTTCTTCCTCTCCCACTCCCCTGCTGTGTTCCCTCTCTCGCTGGCTGTCTCTCTGTCAAATAAATAAATAAAATATTTAAAAAAAAATAATAATCCATATATTCTCCATCGTGGCAGAGACATTTATTCCCCACAAAATATCCAAGACTTACTCATATTTCTCAACCCTCTTGCAATCAGGCAGGTCATGAGCTATGTAAATTTGTTACTTCTAGGCAAAACATTTAAGATCAGGTATGAGGTCTCCATTAGCAATCTTGCTTTGTAATCATGAAGGCTGTATATGTCACCTACAAGATAGTGGAGACTCTGTCAGCCTTCTTTCCGAAACCTCCTTATCCTGTGACCTGCGCTGGACTACAGAATGGGCATGATATAAACTTAGGTTGTATTAGTCTAGTGAGATTTGACAATAATTTGTTACTTGACCTCGTCTAGACTAACAGACCTGCTGATTTGAAATTATATACTAAATTATTACAAGAATATATGTTTTTTAGGATATCCTTTCTATTTTATTGGTCTGTTCTTTCTGATACCAATACCAAACTTCTGATTTTTACAGCTTTATAATAAAATATGATGTTGGCTGGGGAAGAAAAACATTGTCATTATTCTTCTTTTCCAAAATGCTGGTGTATTCTCATACATATCATCCTTATAAGTCACTTTTAACTTTAATCATGTTCCCAGAAAGAGTTTAAATGAGGCTCAACTTATCCATTTATTTAACTAAATTGAGACTTCTTATCTAAGGACATATTAGATATATCCATTTGTTGGCTGTTTATATCCCACAGTAAAGCTTTATAGTTTTCTCCATATAGATTCTACACAGCTTATATAAATTTTTTCTTGAGTTTTTTACTATGGTAAATGACACATTTTTCCATTGTATATTCTTACTGGTTATTTAACATAAATATTCTTGACTAGAACTGTATATAGCCTTATTTACTACATTGGATCATCCTCAAGGCTAAGTAATGTCTTGCATGATATATATCTGATTCATAGAATTATGCATTCTATATGCCCCCCTGAGTAAGGCACCAGAGTATAGAATAATTTTTGAAAGCATTTTTGTTGTTGTTATTGTTGCTGTTGTTACTGCATTGTTTAAAACTTGAAAGGGACTTTCGGATCACCTAGTCTACTTCTCTCATTTTTTATGTGAAAAAATAAAGGCTATTTCAGAGAGAACACTTCAGTATCAAGGCTATAATAATTTCATTTTAACACATATTTACTGAGCACTTGCCGTGTATTTGATATCCTGATTCTAGGGAACCCAAAGTATGCCACAACGTAAACTGAGATAGGCACATAGTGTCTACTCGATAAATGTTTGATTGATTTGACTGCTTTATTTGGAAAAAAACATGTCATTGCTAGAGGTCATTGCACATCAGCTTTGTGAAAGACAAGCACTACAATCTTGAAAGTTACTTGAGTGAGAATCTGCAGCATTTCATAGTCCTCACAAAGTCCTCTGTGAATTTCAGAAGGAGAAACCTACCACTGTAAGTGGAAAAATATATAGCTGGCTGTTCGGAGCTCCTGCAGGAAGTAGGTGAAAGGATTTCTTTTTCCTCTTAGGCTTCCTGAAGTATTTTCCATCTTAACAATAAATTACACATGGTTCTTTGGCCCCAGGAGCCTACTTTTCTAAGTTTGTTTTTAAACATGGCAGGGGTTCGCAGACAGCTGCCACTAGAAACATCTATGACTTTATTCCCTTCAGTTAACAGCTGAGTACATTAAGACATAGCAGTACTTTCCCAAGGGTTACATCCAAGCCAAAGGAGATTAGGACAAGACTCAACTCATGCACACAAGAGTTAGCACAAGTTAAAAATAGAAATTAACTTTTAAGAAGCTAAATTAAGAACCTTGGATAAATAAGTCAATGTGGGTTAGGGAAGAAAACTAGGATGTACCAAGCAAAATCTCTAGCCATAAGATTTATTATATAATCAAGGCTAAGACCATATCCTTAGTAGTTCAAGTCTCAACTCTGCCACTTGCTAGCTATGTGATCTTTGCATTTTATTTAACCTCTCTGAGCTCCGCTTTCCACATCTATAAAGTGAAGATAACATTATACCTACTTTAAAAGTTTCTATGAAGGTTATATATGACCCTTGGCAAACATGTGCCATTGTGCCTGATACACAGGTAAGCCTCAATCAAGTAATAGAACCTCAAGGACAGCAATTGAATACTGACAGATAATAGTCTGACCTAGGAGAGCGGTAATGATGCTCCTGTGTTTTTAAGCTAATAGCTTGAGAGCTAGTTTTAAATCAACCAAAATGAGAGCTTCTTCAAGCAATGTCATTCATTTTAATTCCACTACATATAAGGCAGTATGCTAGGCAGTGTAGATTACAAGGATGAAGGAGGCACGGTTTCACCTTCCGGTATGCACTAAATCTAAGAGGGGAAAAGAAGTATCACTTAGGAACACAAGGGACTATAATAAGTACCATATGATCATCAGTGAATTCTCTAATCTCAGAGGGAGAGTGATTATGCTGGTTGATGTGATCAGGGAAAGCTTCAAGGAGGAGGAAGTATTTATAGAGTCTCAAAAAGTCAGTAGGGTTTTGAGAGATGGAAGTGACTGCAGGTAGTTGACTAAAAAAAATGAACGGAAAGAAATAGGGCCAGAAACAAGAAATGAAGATTGAGTATATATTCATTCACTCACTTATTCATTAATGTGATAAATATTGGATGTTTTGGGATCAAAGAATTGTTAGTTTGGTTGGAATACAGAACATGTGTGGAAGTCAGAAATACATCCCTGACTTCCAGCCCCACTATGCTATGGTCCCATGTATGGGAGAGTCAGAGGATCCTTGTGAATAAGAGAATAATCAGAAATGATTGGACTTCTGCTTCTAAAAGGATTACTCCATAGGTTTGATGTTCTTAAGGGAATCCTGGGAGGAGGTGATGAAAGTCTAGATTTGAGGATGGCAATAAGAACATTTTGGAGGACAGTTGGCAAGATTGATCACTGGTTGGGGAGGGACATAAACCCAAAATAAATTAAGTTCCTCACATGTGTGACTCATAAAATAATTAGTCGTTATCAAGTTTGCAAGTCAGAAAAAAAGTGATGGGGGAAAGAGATGGAACGAATGTTGATGCCAAAGTTGAATGAACATAATGGTTCTAAGGTTTTCATGGGAACGTGATGAACAGAATCACCATGGAAGGAGAGAAGGGGAATGAAGGCAGAATCTCGGTGGCTGCCTAGTCCTAACAAGTATAAAAAAGAGAAATCAGTGGAGAAGCAGCCAGACACATCAGAGGGAAACTTGAAGAACTCAGAGTCACCCAAATAAAAGGAAATTTCAAGTAGATGATAAGCAGCACCCATAGCTTCCAAGGGATTGAGGATGAAAACTGATGAAAAATAAACATGAAATTTAGTGATTAGGAAGTCACAAGTGACCTTGAAGAAAACAATTTTAGAAAACAGGAGAGGTCAAATGTAGATTGCAAAGAGTCAATAGGTCAATATGCAATTAGAAAATGGTGCTTGAGAATAGATTGGTTTTGTGAAATTTGGCAGCATGCCCCAAACGGAGTTACAAGAAGAGCCCATGGTCAATTTTATCTGCAATAATAATTCTCTAATATGTTAACTGCTTGCATCATTTTTGTCCAAATTTTGTTTTAATTCACATTACCTAATTTACCTAATTTAATTCACATTACCTAATTTTATTCTCACAACCACTTTGTAAAGCCGGAGGTCAGGTACTAGTTTCCTCGTTCGTGGGCTAGACGGTGGTGGGTGTGATGGAGGGTACTTGTTATGATAAGCACTGGGTGTTGCATGTAAGTGATGAATCACTGAATTCTACTCCTGAAACCAATATTGCACTGTATGTCCACTAACTAGAATTTAAATATAAATTTGAAAAGAGAAAAAATAAATAAATAAAGAGATCAGAGATATTAAGCAACTTATGCCAGGTCACACAGCTAATAAACAGGTGCAGGACAAGGACCCAGGTCTTCTGTCTCCTGGTCCAACACTATTTCTGTTGCTCCACACCAAATGTACAGGGACCTCTTGGCAATATATCTCATGTCACCCAGCAATGAAAGTTTCAAACCACATGTAAAGCCCATATGAAATGAAAAGCACATGGTATGTTAGAGACAAGGTATGTTTCTCTTTTTCCAGCACACTGGAGACATGAGGGTTACCCTGAATTTGACTTTCCTAGCCAGAAACCTTTGCTCAATGAGGTCAGGACTTGAGATTATCTTTCTCTCATCTTTTCCTCTTGAGTAGCCTTTCAAGGATAACCATCACTTTGTCAGTGTCTTGACTCACCACCTGCCTTTCTATCATCCAGGAAGCTGATAATGACCCCAACTTCCTGGACACCTCAAATCCCATTTATTTTTGCATAATCTATATTGAAATCCTCACCCTTTTCTTTGACATCTGCAAGACCCTAAAGACATATATTATTAGTGGTGACAATAAAAGTTTCTGGATATTCAGTCAGGAGGAATGAGGTGGCAGTGGACTTTACTAGGATGCTTTTCTGAAGAAAGAAGACCATCTAACTTTTCCATATTGACACATGATTTCTCAGTTCCTCCCATTGTCATCCCTTCTCTTCTATCCTCTAGTCCTTAGCCATGATTACTAGTTGATACATAATTTTTAAAACAGGAAAATGAACCAAGATATTCCATGGATACGATAGTCCTCTCCTTCATGGATAATCTCAGAGAACAAGTACTCTTGGCTAAAACAAAGACATCATACACTAGACTCTTCTGCAAATTCCTGAGTCATGAGATAGAATTACAGCATCTATGTATTTCTGAAAATGTTCTTTCATGCTTCAGAAGCCATTGGTTCACAACAAATTGTCAACTGTATTTTCATCACGGAGCTCAGTACTATGTAGACATTTGTGTGCTCTCATTGTCTTAGGAGCCATCATTGTCACTGACTGCTGTCTCAGAGAGTCAAAGTTTAAGGATTTTTAGTGGAAGCAGTGACCTGTTGGCCCAGGACAGCACCTAGTTCAGTGGTGATGGAAGGTACTAGTGGATGAGACTTCTAGACAATGGGGCTCCCTTTGTTCTTTGCTCATCACCTGCCATTGTGATTCAGGTGTCGAAAGAACATGCACCTTGGAGAAACATGCTATCTTGGATACACGTACATCTATTATTCCTGAACACGGACTCTGCCCTGGACGCTTACCAATTCACCTCCCTGGGGAACCATATGTGACCCTCCTGGACCCTCCACTCCTTACCCTTCTAAGGCCACCAACAATGCCAAACCTAAAAGCCTTGTTCCATGAAATTGTGCTCTGTTTCCATCCATTTCCTGCTAGTCCTTCACTGATGGTGCAGGGTTAAAATGATAATTTTTCAGAACCTATTCATTAAGTATCTACTATGTGCTAAGTCTGAGCACTCTATATGAATAAAAATCATTTAGCCTCGGGGCACCTGGGTGGCTCAGTTGGTTAAGCATCTGCCTTCGGCTCAGGTCATGATCCCAGGGTCCTGGGATCCAGACCCACGTCAGGCTCCCTGCTCAGGGGAGGGCCTGCTTCTCCCTCAAACACTCCACCCACTGTGCTTGCTCACCCTCTCTCTCTCTCTCTCAAATAAATAAATAAAATCTTTAAAAAAAATCATTTAGCCTCACAAAAAACCTCATGAGGCAGGTATTTTCCCATTGAACTGATGGAGAAACCAAGATCAAATGAAATAAAGTAACTTGTCAAAGGTCCCAGGATCAGTTGTGAGGCAGCCTGTAGTCATAGCCAGGTCGTCCAGTCCCTGACCTCTCGTGCTTAAAAACCATGCTCTTTGTCAAGTTAAAGTGTGGGTTTGGGCAGGGATACTGGGGTTGTGCAGTCTGGATAGCACACAAAGGTGTTTGCAGAGGGGCCTTGGGGAGCCTGACCTCTGCTCACACAGCTGGGAGCCATGGGGCTGCATCTACCCAGAGCAGGAAGTAGCAGTCGAACCTAGGGATCAGCCAGCTTTGAGGTTGGGTTCTGGCTCTGTCCTCACTAGCTTAACAAATAGAATACCTATAAAGTCTTAGCATGGTGCCGACAAAGAACACGTGCTCAATAAATTTGCTTTTATTGTTATATGCTAAAATGCCCGATGATATTACATTTCTGTTTTTCTCTTCTCTGCTCCCTAAAAGCAGAACCATCAACTACCTAGGTGGTCTTTAGAAGGGCACATCACTTTGAGGCATTAGTGGTAGTCCCCTCCCCCAGTGTAGAGGGACAGAACTCCTCTGGACACTCTTGGGGTCCTTGCCATTAGAAGAGCGAGAAGGTAGCGATAATGTTAGGTAAGGGGGGCTTCCTCGGGCTATTCATTTTTGCAGAGGGCATCAGCATAGCCACCCTTAGAAGAGGAGGGTGCTAGCCTCACAGCTAAAAAGACAATGTAACAAGGTCTTTCTGTGTTGTGACTGTTGAAAACTACAATCTGTCTGACTCCTATGAGGGAAAGGAGACTAGGATCCAAATGGGTGCAATGGCCCAGCTATCTGGAGGCTTGAGAGATAACTCTGGACAGAATAAAACTGTTAAGAACCAAGAACCATAACTGTGGGAACCTAAGTGAAGCGAGGGGCATTCTTGAAAAATTAGGCATTGAGGAAATAGGTTCAACTCTGTCAAAGGAGCCAAGACCTGGTTCATCAGTTTCCAGAATCACCCAGACTACTCAGGAACAACTGTCAACAGAAACCCCATAAGGCAGCGATAAGTAATGATCAGAGTGTCCCCTCCTGCGTGTAAAAATCTGAATAACCTTCACATTCTTCCTGCTCCTAGAATCAAATTTGTGGCTCTTGGAAATGTGAAGAGATGGCAACTTCAAAAAAAAAAAATGCCAAACTTCCTACTATTCTGACAGAGAACTCAGACAGGATTTGGTTGAAAAATAAGAGAGGTGACCATATTTCACCCAAGGTTTGAGGAGTCATTATTTATGACTACTGTTATTTGTAAGGATGAGGATAGAGATAACAATACATGTCTCGTGAAGAGAAAGCAGCCCAGCCTGACTTCATATTTTCCAAGAGGAATGAGAAAAAAGAGCCAATGCAGGGGAGAGCTATGACCCCCTTCCTGTCTTCTGCTGGGGGCTCCACCAGTGTGGTGGCCCTGAGTGTCCATGAGGAAATGCTCCCCCTTGAGGATGAGAGGAGAATGAGTGGCTAACGTACAGAAGAAACTTCAATCTAGGAATAGTTATTTCTGAAAATGTGCCAATTCAGGCAACAAGCTCTATTTGCATTTATAGAATTACATTCGAGGTCCTCAATGAAACTGTATCCATTCTCATTGCCACAAGAATTAAATTAATGGCACTAAGGGTAATTAAATGTATAGATTTCTCCCACAGAAGACCACTAGGTTTCCAGCACAAATCAGTGCTTTTCCTTCTGCACTCCTCCCAGAGTGGTCTCTACTTACAGACGGCCTGTAGTGAATTCCTCAGTAGGGACGTTTCTGCTGTGGATCCTTTAAGCACAAATTGAGTGTATAAGACTTAAACTTTCTTTTTTTCCAAAGTCTTCCCCCAGCTATTATTTCTACTAGTTATAGCAACCCTGTGACGTGGGCCAGACGTCTGATGAGGACGCTCAGGTACAGAGAAGTCACACCCTTTTTCAGAGCCTGCACAGCTGCTGGGTTTAATGATAGACATGAAATTGGAACCCAGCCCCTCTCTTGCCAGCCCAGCCTCCTGACGGCAGCACACTGTGTTTACATATAAGAAAAAATTAGTGAAGAATGACTGTGTTGTTGAAGTAGACTATTTTTCCCAATAAACAGAGAGCTAAGGTACCAATCACAGAAGTAGTGATAAGCATCTTGTTCTGAGGCTTTACAAATCATTTGTGTTATTTTTAAAACAAGGTAGAGCACAAATAAATAGCTGCATCTTTACCATTGATTAAATGCTTGCTGTATGCATTGCAATGCAATATACACTGTATTTTTTTAACACTTAATACTTAACCTCGTGAGGAAGGTATTATTCTCCCCACATTACAGATGAAGAAACTGAGACTCCAAAAAATGAAATAACTTGCTTTTGATATAGAAATAAACATTGTGTGTTTGAGTTTTGGGTATCACATAGGATTGTGCACTCATGCTGGATGGCACCCCTCACGCTTAGCTCAGGAGTGGAGTCATTAAGAACTTCGCCCAGACTGCCCAGAAAATGCCAGAGCTGCCATCAAGCTTCCACTGTCACTGAACTATTCCAAGACCGGGAGCAAATGGCCTTCACAGTGTCTGGCTGTTGCCTAAAACCTCCCATAGCCTTTGGCACAATCTCAGAGCATGTCCACAGTGTGGGTCCTGCATCTGGGCACAGCTGTGATGTGGCCAAGTCTGTCACCGGGCCCTTGGCCTCCAGTCAAGTGTCCTGCTCACTCCCTTTGCAAGATTTAGTCTCCTTTAAACTTGTTTTCAAGAAAGGCTCTACTTCCATTCCAATCAAAGTATATAACATCCACAAGGAGTTAGAAAAGTTATTCAAGAGCATATTGAGGGAAAAGGACGGAAGCCTCAACATACAAAATCTCAGCGGCCACCTCGACTCCCTGAAATCCCACACCAGGTGTGAGAGAGAGACAACCACACTGCTCCTTCAGCAGGTAGGGGCAGTTTAGGCATCGGCAGGAAAAGCTATTTCCTATGTTTACCATTAATAACATTGCCTTGAATGTATAGCTGTATGTAAGTAAACTTGAAAGAGTCCTTACCCCACCAAATGTTTTTGGAATAAACAACACTAAAAACTGGAACTCTGAAATAAACCAAATTCCATGATTATGTTTTATTAACTAATAGAGAACATTTTAAATGCTTAACTTTTGGGGGATCATTTTTTAGGTCACTCAGAAAGATGGCGCCTCTGCAGCCATGTTTATGACTCGCACTTGGATTCAATATTGCAGTCATCTGATCCAAGAGGAGCCAATCAGATCTCATCTCCTGGTGAGCTGTGTCACAATTAAAATTCTTTTTTTTTAATTTTTTTTAAAGATTTTATTTATTCATTTGACAGAGAGACAAACAGCCAGCAAGAGAGGGAACACAAGCCGGGGGGAGTGGGAGAGGAAGAAGCAGGCTCCCAGCGGGGCAAGGACCCCAATACGGGGCTCAATCCCAGGACCCTGGAATCATGCCCTGAGCCGAAGGCAGACCCTTAACGACTGAGCCACCCAGGCACCCCCACAATTAAAATTCTAATACAGGTTATCTCCAGGCCTGTGAGCAAGCTGTCTTCTGACACATGAGAAAGTCACTTTGCAGGGAAAGGGGAATGGAGGAGAAAGCAGGAGTGAGACACTGACACAAGCCCTCCCTGACTTCTGGTGCTTCCTTTCCAGGTTCCAGACCCTTACTGAGACCAGGTTCCAGGGCTCTGAAGGATACTCATAGTTTTGTATAAGAACCAACCAAAATATGGTGGAAGTGAAGAGTAAGGGGTAGTTTTCTTACACTGGTTTTGTTAGGTAAATTTTGAAGTTTCAATGACAAAACCACTAGGCAGTGTAAGAAAGTGATTAAAAATTTGTCATATGGGTAAGTTTTGAGTCCCAGTGCTGTCACTAGGACAATTTACTCCCTCTGAAGTCCAGGATCCCCAATCCCCATTTATAAAGTGAGAATTATGACCCCAACCTAAGATTGCTGCAAAAATTACATTACACATATGTAATTTATTTATATATATATATATATATATAATGAGTGGGTTTCCCTGTAATAATTAGACCACAGACTACTGAAGAAAAACTCCAGAAGGGGCAAAGGTCACATCATGCAAGGTCTTCTGTGTTAGGCTAAGAAGGTGAGATTTTATATTTCAGGCCACCAAGTAATTAAAGGGCTTTGTGGAGGCACAGATAAGGTCAAATTTGCATTTTAAAGAGATCACAGAGAGGGTACTGGATAGGGAAATTTGGAAAAGAGATGGGAAATAGATAAAAAGGGCCCAGAGTAGTGAGAAGGTTGTGGCCAAAGTCCAGGTGATAATGATGAAAGCCTTGGTAAAGCAGCTGGTATTAGGTTCAGAAAGTGCATGACAGCATATTCTCCTAGCTCTGAGAGCAGACAATTCGATTTATGAATGGAGTGAACTGAGTTCCTCCTATTGCACAATACCTGTGGAGAGGGTAGTTTTGGGTTTTAGTTTGGGTTTTTTGTTTTTTTTTTGGTTTTTTTCTTAAGTCACCTGTCCACAAAGTATACCACAATAGAGAAAATGTTCTATATTTCAGGACCATAGCAAACAGATATCATAATATCAGGGAAGCTTGAGTTTCGAACAATATCACTTTTGCTTTTAATCCCCACAGTCATACCCCAGGAGGGCAAATCTCTTTATTTAAAATAAACCCCAAATAAAGCCCTGCATTATCCATTATAGCACAGAACCGAAGTACCACTGTTCTTTATCTAAAAAGGTATGATATATCAAAAACAGTATGCCAACAAGTAGAATAACTATGTTAAGGGTCATTGTTCAGGAAAAATCAGAGGGAATCAGTGGCTTTATCTTTTGGGCCACACATGAAGCAGGCTCAGAGCCCCTGCTTTTCCAGATACGAGCTCTAAGCTCATTGCTTGAATGTGGGCTACCCAGACAGCATCAAGAGGACAGATGAAATGTTTCAGTTGCCCACAATTAGTTTAGAAACTCAATAAACATATATATGTCAGGCATGTGACCAGCCATTTCTTTTTTTGTCTGTGCTTATTCTAATTATAGTTGAGAGTGGGGAGCACAGAAAGAAATTAAGTTTTATAGAAATGCCTGATTTACCGGATACAAGTGCAACTCTTTATACCAGTCCCGGAATTAAGATAAAAGATCGAGTCTGTTCCATGAGTCCTGTATTGCAAACTGAAAGCATCCATCTAATCTGGGCTCCTACCCTCTCTAACAGTCTCTTCCTTTCTCTGGCTCACTTCCCACCTCTGCTCCCTACCAACACACACACACACACACACACACACACACACACACACACACACACGCAGAGGTCATTTCTGACACTGTGTTTAATACTCCAATTCCTCTTTGGGGTTGGAGTGAGAGGGGCACCAGCCTCTTTCTGAAATCCAACAATTCTAACCCTGGAATTATTTTCTCAAGAATAGTAAGATTGAATGGTGTAATTTCTATGTGAATGCCCTGTAGATGGCAGATTTTATGTATATATAGAATATTCCTCAGAATACAATTATGAAGAAGAACACATTTTACTTTCTGTGGCTTTTAAATCCATCCATAGTTCATCCAGTGCCTTGACACATAATAGATTTTGCAAGACAGCTCAAAGAATTTGGTGTCTCTCGGCTTTAGTACTTATAAACTGTACAGCCTTGTACAAGTTCCTTAACTTGCTCTCTGTCAATTTCTTCAACCTAATATGGGGGTAATAGCATTACCTAGTCAGAGTCATAGGGTGGGGGTAAGGGTTAGTTAACAATTCAAGAAAAGCCCTCAGCACCATGCCAGGCATAAACACTCAGTAAATGCTAGCTGTTACCACTATCTTAATTATTAGCATAATTATTTTTGTCGGTCAGAAACAAAACAATAATGAAGATAGAGGAAGTTATTAAGGTTTCTGCAAAATACAATTCACCTAACATTTGTTAGTATCTCAAATACATTGCTTTGAAGCGTCTGGTCCTCTTGGCTTCTTGGGCAATCATGGCTCTCTCCCTCCCTCCTTCCCCTTCTGAGTGGGTCAAAGCTGAAAACGAACTCCATGCAGAGGATATACTGAGGAGGGGAACAACAGTGTGCTGGAGGCAGGCAGTCCGAACCCAAATCCTGTCTCTGCCACTCTTGGACAAGTTCTTTAACCACTCCAAATCCTTACTTCCTCCTTCTCTAACACAAGGGCAAAAATATCCACTTACAGAATGGTTGTGATTATTAGACTGAATGAAAGAATACACGTAAAACAAATGTAGAATATGACCATGCAAGGATATAGGGCAAAGGGTTTCCTTCCCAGGGTGACCCCTAGGACATATGTCATAAACTCAAAAAATCTCTCCTTCATGAAACTCTCAATGTTGACAGACTCCTATCAGGACACAAGGGCATCCATGAATGAGCCAGACTATTATGTCTGTTATACATCCTGTCCCAGGGTGGAGTAATTATCCACAGGCCAGGAACCAGGTCATGGCAATGTCCTAAACACCATCTCATATATTTAGCCCCCACTAGTCTCTCTTCCTTCAAGAGTCTTTGGTGAGATTCACTTTTTCATGAAGCCCTTTCAAATTTAATAGAGAAGGTAAGTATCCTGCCTCTTCCTTGATTATCTAAAGAAACCTCAAGCCCAAGCTAAGACCAGTGGAAGAAAGTCACCACCAACAATAGAAAGGTATGGGTTCTTATTATTTTAATAAATATGAGCCTTGAAGGCCATAGGCTGCCTCTTAAATCTTTGTCTATTTAATTATTGCCAGCCTTTTGTTAGAATACAAAGAATACAGTTGGGGAAAAAATTGTTTGAAGACAATATTGTATCAGAGAGAAAAATAAAGATGACACAATGAAAGGAAGTTGGGGTAAGGGCATAAAAAAGAAACAGCAAAAACTGTTAGAGGTAGATCACAAATTTGGTTTCAGACTTCCCAATGGGAAGAAAACATAATCAGCCGTGAGATCTACAGCGTGCATGAGATGAAAAGCCAAAAATTCTGGCACAGGGACTAGAGACAGATTTTACCCATGAGAATTTATGAAGGAAGACTAAGTCACAGCTTCCAGCTAGTCTAGGAAATCTGTCCTCCACTCAAAAATTAAAATGATCTTCCCAATGAACAAAGGTTATTATATCACTTCCCAACTCAATGTCATTTTGTCCTTGGGAAAATATTGTTCTGGGAAGCGCAGTACTTGTAACTATTTAACAACCAGCTCTTGGAAGGAGGCAAAGACACAGACTTGTAGCACTTGCCTGTCACTGTGGTGTGAATAGTCCTACCATGGCCAATTTCAAGCTACCAGAGTGATGTCACTGAAAATAGATTGTTATGTACAGTAGTACGTTGTGACACTGAACAAAGGGAATGTCACTTAAAATGGGACATGGGGGGCACCTCGATGGCTCAGTCAAATGTCTGGCTCTTGATTTCAGCTCAGGTCTTGATCTCAACCCCCACAATGGGCTCTGCACTACGCATGGAGCCTACTTTAAAAAAAAAAAATGGGACTTGAGAGAATAGAAGAGGGAGGGTCCATGCCCGACCACTCGACCACTCCACTCGTTGTTGATTGCAGATCCCAACAGGAATTGCATTCCCAACAGGAACCAACTTTACTGCTCTGGCAGGAGGAAGGAAGAATTTCTTCTGGCCTGATAAGCTCAGCTGATAAGAAACACAGCCACTCAGCCAAAGAGAAACCATCACCACCCTGAACTCTCCCTTTCCTTCAAAGCCACTCCTCCCAACTTCCTCCTTTTCTCTATAAAGTGACATTCCTCTCCTTTGATCTCCAGACTTGACTACAGTTTGCCATAGCTTGTTGGTCCCAAATTAGGATTCCTGGGCCATTCCCAAATAAACCCATTTTGCTGGTAAAATGACTGGCTGTTTTACTTTTAAGGTTGACAACACTATTGTATAGAATTGGACAGCTACAACAGACTTAAATCTCAAGAACATAGATTATAGCAAAATATAGTAAAGTAATTAGCAAGCAATGGGTCTTAAGTATTACCGTATTAAAGTATAGTTTAATAATAAATTTATATAATTGGATTTTTAATGAAAACTGTGTTAAACAATACCTTGCAAAATTCTAGAATAGTTAGCAGTTGACTCTGTCAAGGCTGACTCCAACATACCACTGCTTCTGAGGCATCCTAAGGTATATTCCCAGCTGTCTTCTCCAGGCTCATCTCTGCCCATTTGTTCCCTCACACCTGCTGCTAAAACATCCTGAGGCACCACAAATCATCTCATCTTCCTCCTGTTTCAGACCCCTTATTTATGCTGTTTCCTTTGACTGGAAGGCCCTGGCTAGCTCTTCATGTACATTCTTCCCTCCAATATATTTCCTCTGTCACTGTAAACTGGTATGGGAATTGAATAGTGCAGACCTACCTTGCCCAAACCGGGTCTCCACCATTGGCTCCCTGGAGGTAATCTCTAAGCCCTTGGAATGTCCTATCTGATAAGTGTCTTCGTTCTTTTGGAGGACTTGGGCCACACCCAACAGCACACAGTAACAGTGCACAGGCTCTGGGCCACAGGGAATCAGCTTCACTCCTAGAGGGGCTGGAAGTGAAAATCAGTCATGGATGGTCAACCATATCTACATAATTGAGGCCCAGTAGAAACACCAGACACCAAGGCTCAGGTGATCATCTCTCAGAACTCCAATGCTCTGTATGTACATATTGTTACACATCACTGCTGGTAGATGTTCACACCGCCCATGACTTCACTGGGGAGGCCAACTGGAAGCTTCACATTTGGAACCTGCTGTGCTCTGCCCTATGTACCAGTTCCCTTGGCTGATTTTGATGTTTATCATTTGTCATAATTAGCCATAATTATGAATACAGTTAACCCATGCACAACATGAGGGTTAGGGGTGCTGACCTCCTTTGCAGTTGAAAATTTGCATATAAGTTTTGACTCTCCAAAACTCAGCTACTAATAGCCTGCTATTGACCAGAAGTCTTACCAATAACATAGTCAATTAACACATTATTTTGTACATTATATGTATTACATACTGTGTTCTTACAATAAGGTCAGCTAGAAAAAAGAAAATGTTATTAAGAAAATCATAAGGAAAAAATTTACAGTACTGTATTTATTGAAAAAAAAAATCTGCATAGAAGAGGGCCCACACAGTTCAAACCTGTATAGTTCAAGGACCAGCTGTATAACCACTTTCAGTGAGTTCCTGACTCCTTCCAGTAAATTACTGAACTTGAGGTAGTCTTGGAGATCCTAAACTTGCAATGTGTGTCAGACCTAAGGGTAGTTTGGGGGATTCCAAAACTTTCAAGTGGCCCTTTTAGGGTGCTTTCACTCACTACAACACATATATCACCCTCCGTAGCTTTCGCCTGTATATGTCTCTGATAGTAGGGACTGTGCCTTACTGTTCACCACTGCATCCTTAGATCCTAACCCCTGGTAAAATGTAGCCTCTCAAACATGGTGGAATGAATTCAATAGGCAATATTCTCATATTGATTTTATAGCCACATACTTGTTCCCTGGGATTATTTTTATTATAAAATGAATTAATTAAACTGAGGACAATAATGCCTGAAGGACATTCAATAAAATCATTTCACAAACAGCCAAGAAGCATGTCGTTATGAATCTCTCTCTTTGATGATTTCGTTGGATCTAATAATAATATCTAGACCATAGAGGAATGGAACATTATTCTTCAGATAAACTTCTATCATTCTGTTTCTTCCAACTGACCTTCTAATGAAAACTACACTGAAAAATATGAGGGCTTATTTTCTGGGCCACATCTGGAAGGCAGATAGAAGTGTGGTTCCAGAAACTTCCTAAGCTAACTGAGTCCAGGGTAGGATTGACACAGACCTGAGTAACGTACAAACATCTGACCAGAACACCTGGTTGAGCAAAAGGCTACCACAAGGTTGGAGAGAGATAACAACATTTCTCTTTATTTATTCTTCATGAGAGTAAAAATACCTGAGAATTTAAGCAGGGTCTACCACAAAAAAACATGACAGGTCAAGTTCCTTCACCCCTCTGAACCACAGTCTACTCATCTGCAGAATGTGGATAAGAACAACCACTTTGTTTCACAAAGATGTTGCAGGAGTCAGAGGGGGTAGTAAGCATAAGAGCTTTGAAGATACCAGGTAGACGTGTAATATTGTTCTCCTACTATATCGTATACTTGGGCGCTTCTTTAATGGTAAGTATTTGAGATGGTTACTTAGTTGAAAAGAAAATGCAATAAATCATCACAGTCTACCTGGTAGCAGGTCATGGCATGATAGCAGCAGCTAATTTTTAGGGAGAACTTAACATATGCAGGGTACTAGGCACATCCCTTTATATCATTTCTCCTCACAGCTCTGCAAGGTACATCTATTACTAGCCCCATTTTACAGATGAGGAAACTAAGGCTCAAATTCGCCCAAAGTCACATGGTAGGTAAGCGGAAGAGCTGAGCCTCTTTGTAAAACCCAAACTCTTACCACTACACAGATCTGTCCCTCTGTGGAAGGAATAGGAGAGGGAGTATGCGAGACACTTTTGGTCACCGCGCAGCTAGCCAGTGCTTAGGGATTTTGTCACAGCTCTCTCCGGCATTCACACCAGGGCTGGGTGGGCTGAGGAGGAGCGGCATACGGACATTGTAATGTGAAATGTATTGCCTGCCACTAACCATAGTGAATATCACAACCCCCATTTCAGCCTGGGCCCCAAAGACCAGGTAAGACTGCCCATAGGAAGCTTGAAATGTAAGTCTATTTTATAATCCATTTGAACAGGGTGCTGAGATAAAATTAATTCATGACAACTTGTTCTCAAACTGTGAATTTTTGGGAACATTTCCAGTATTCATTAGCTCTCAGATTCACACTTCCACCTGTGTGTTGAAGAGTTGTTTTATCAGTTCCTAGAGCAAGAGGATAAAATATATAGGGGAACTGACTTTGTCTCATTTTTTTCCCTTTAATTTGCAATTTTTAAATGTCAGTAGATAAAGTCTTAAAAAGTGGCCAGGAGTCCTCTAACTCCCACATCCCTCTCCTGTTAAATCTTTAGTTTTGTTTGCATCCATTTGTTCTGCATGCTCTGGGTTTCTTTACAATGGGAATCTTATTTTAACTGAATTTTATAAAAGTAGGCTTTGTTCAAAAGAGGCTCTTCCTGATAATCTAGAATAGCTTTCTCGGCCAAAATACTAAAACTGACCTTATTTTAAGGCTACTATAATCCGAGCACCCCAGAGCTTAATGCTATATCAAGACTCTCAGTAAATTCTAATGTCCTGAACAAAAACTTAGCTAGAAAGAAAACAGCTATCATCTGGACAGTAAAATGACAGATCTCGTCTCGGGTAGCGGAGTTTAGTATTTCCCAATGCAACTGGCTGCTTATGCTGAAGTTAAAATTGATTTCCTAATTCTCCCCTCTACAATGCTTACCTCATCACACACTAGACCTACTTCTTACTTATGACCGATGACAACCTAGCCCAGGTTGATTAGCATCTCAATAAGGCTAGGAATATAATTTATAGACTTTTTCTTACATGAAAGCTGTAACTCCCCCCCTCCCAACCTCCCAATGATAGTCCCTACAAATGCATTTGAAATTTCCACAACCTTGGTAATTTTGAAGTATCCTATCATTCCCCTCTTCTGCTAATTCACGTTCGGGGAAAAACAAATCAGAACAGATGTTCTCCACTTCGTTTTCCTGCCTATCTGACAGAAAGAGATTTTGGCAACAGCGACATCAGACAGGAATACTGGAAAGAATTCTTGTGAAGAGAAGGAATGGAACAGATGTTGTGGTCAAAGGGGAGGATGATGTCACTGACCCTTTACGTCTCATCTGCCTGCAGCGTCCTTCCTTTTTGTCTTTGCCTCTACTTCCTAGCTCCCTTCTTTCCCTTTCCACTATCTCATACCAATTTTTAACTGAAGTATAATTAACACACAATATTATGTTAGTTTCAGGTGTACAACACATTGATTCCACAGTCCTATACATCACTCAGTGCTCACCACAGTAAGTGTAGTCACCATCTGCCACCATACGACGTTATTAAAAATATTATTGACTGTATTCCCTATGCAGTCCTTTTCATCTCTGTGACTTATTTGTTGTTTAAGTGGAAATCTGAACCTCTTAATCCCCTTTATCTATTTCACCCATCCTCACACCCTCCTCCTCTCTGGCAACCACCAGTTTGTTCTCTGTATTTAAGAGCCTGTTGTTTGAGGTTCCCCACACCTCCCGTTAAAATTTCCCCACCCTTTGCTAAATGTATTTGATAAAAGAAAGAGAGTCAAGGGTGTGAATCATCCAGGTGCTTTTTCTCAAGTATCTGTTTGCATGCGCAGTAGACACCAATTAGTGTATAGCTGTGTCAGTAAAAACAGAAACATATGAACTACTAAAGACATTTCTAAGGCAAAAGTTGGCTGGCTAGATCGACAAGCAGTTGTATTCTTTAAATTTAAAAAGACTTGTCAACTAGGGATTTTTTTTTAACATTCTGATTTGATGAGCAAGGGAAGAGCTTCAGAGAAATGCATGAGAAAGTCATATTTATATCACTGTAAATTTTCTAAGCAGCAAGGATCTGAAACATGCTTTTTAAAATAGCCAGATAGAGAAATCTTAGCGCGAGCAATTTACACTTGAAGTAACTGTTCTGTCTTTAGAACACTGGAAAAAACGAGGTGTTTAATGTATCTTCCAGACAATTACAAAGCAGTCCTTGATCAAAACCTTCTGCGAGGGATATTGACAAATCTGCCCAACTGCAAGAATCTCCTGTAGAGAAAATGATCTATGAGATTACCTGCTAGCGGGTTCATGGGTCAGATTGTCAATATCTCGAGAAGGATCACAGAAATAAACATTTAGTGTTTGCTGTCCTGACGTCTATATTTATGGTCCTGTTAAAGCAGTTGGTCAATCAAAACCAGTTAAAGCAATTACAATTTTCCCCAGCTACATGCAAGAGAAAGAAACTGAACTCTTTGTGACGAGAAGTCAATAAAGCAAGATAATCCAAAATTGCTTTTTATTCATGTGGAGGGAATTCGGTACTATTATATCTTGTCACTTGCAATTGTCTGATTAGATGAATACACTGAAGATGTATTAATGTAATGAAGTCAAATACTCAATTAGATTTTATTTTTTTCTTCCCTTCCTACATTGTTTGTGGTCCCTATAGAATTTGGAACAGAATGTTCCTTTCCCTATTGAGTTTGACTCCTTTATATTTGGCAAATATTTATTCTTTTATCTATGTTTCAATTGGAGTTGCAGTGAATGGGTCCATTTTTCTCACGGATTGACTCCTGCTGTCAAACAATATAGGTGATGTTAGGCATAAAATTATTTTGGAGATGACATAAATCACTAACATGAGACAGACCACATGCTGGATTCTAGCAGCAAACTTCTGCAAAGGGATAAGAGAAAGTGTAAATGGCAACATCCATAGGAGGATGTGATTTCCAAAATATTGACCCAGAGCCTGAAAACAACCTGGAGAAAGATGCATCAAATTGTAAATCTTCTGAAGGGTTAAAAAGAAAGACAGGTATAATGAAACGGCATCTGTTTCGGTAAAACTTGCTATTCAAATACTTGAATGGGGAGTTAATAGGATTTCTGATTAAGAGCTCAGGTTCTAGAGTTGGGTCCTACTTATAGACTGCATGACCTCAGGCAAGTTAGCACCCTTCTCTAAGCCTCAGTTACCTCATCTGTTAAATGAAAATAATTGTAGAACCCGCTTGACAGAATGGTCAGGAGTTTGAAATTAAATAATCCATGCATGGCTCTTGGTACTGACTGCATCGGAATAAGCATTCAATAACTGTCAGCTATTGTTAGCTAATTGTTAGATATTGTTACCTAATGCAGAGTCTTTTTTTTTTTTTTTTAGGAATTCAGTGATTCATTAGTTACGTATAACACCCAATGCTCATCACAACACTTGCCCTCCTCAATACCCATCACCCTGTTACTCCCTCCCCCTAGCCCCCTCCCGTCTGAAACTCTCAGTTTGTTTCCCGGAGTCCATAGTCTCTCATGGCTCATCTCCCCCTCTGATTTCTCCCCCTTCAGATTTCCCTCCCTTCCTCTGTGGTCCTCTGCTCTATTCCTTATGTTCCACATATAAGTGAAACCATATGGCAATTGTCTTTCTCTGCTGACTTATTTCACTTAGCATAATCCCCTCCAGTTCCATTCATGTCAATGCAATCATTCATCCTTCCTGATGGCTGAGTAATATTCCATTGTATATATGGACCACATCTTCTTTATCCATTCGTCTGCTGAAGGGGATCTCAGCTCCTTCCATAGTTTAGCTATTGTGGACACTGTTGTTATGAACATTGGGGTGCACGTGCCCCTTCTTTTCACTACATCTGTATCTTTGGGATAAATACCTAGTAGTGCAATTGCTGGGTTGTAGGGTAGCTCTATTTTTAACATCTTGAGGAATGTCCATACTGTTTTTCAGAGTGGCTGTACCAACTTGCATTCCCACCAACAGTGTAAGAGTGTTCCCCTTTCTCCACATTCTCTCCAACATTTGCTTTTTCCTGTTTTGTCAATTTTTGCCATTCTAACTGCTGTTAGGCGGCATCTCATTGTGGTTTTGATGAGTCTATGGTTTCTATTAGCAAGCTGATTAGTAGTCAACATACATTTACATAGGGTCTTCTATGTACAAAAGAAACTAGAAGGATTCAAAAATAAATAACACATCATCTCTGTCCTCAGTTTAGGGGGGTCAACCTTGGCATTCACCAGTGTCTTAGAAGGCAGGCTGAGGTGAGTATCTAAGAAACCATAAGACACACCTGAAAGCCTTCTACTTCCCTTCAGATTCGTACTCTCATCTGGTCTCTATGCAGGAGAAGAAGATCTTGGTAAGAGCTTTCAAAGTCCTCCTGTTGAACTAAAATTGAAACCCAGAGTACTTACTCAGGGCTTCTTGGCCCTGCCTCACCTGGCAGGCAAAGACCTCATTTGCTGTCGCTCTATCCCTCTGTCACCACAGCCCCGCTCCCCCTTCACTACAGCCTTTGCCTCCCTCCACTGGAAATGCTCCCCCTCCTGTTCTTTGCTGACTTAATTCTCACCAATTCTTCTTCAGGCCTCAGCAGTAATGTCCCTTTCTGAGGGGGACTTCCTTAACTTCCTCACTGCCCACTGCCAGTCTAAATTAATTTCTCCTAGAACGACTCACAGTTTTCCTTTATGACCTGGAAACATTTCTGTGAATTCAGAAAAAAAATCTATCTCGCCCACTAGGCATCACCTCCTTGAAGTCAGAGATCATGACTATTTTGATCATCAGTATATGTTCACTTGCTACTGCAAAGCTTGGCATAGAGTAGTTGCACAATGAACACTGAAGAAAGGTGTTAAAGGGTAAGTTTTTTGTTTTAAAAAAAGGTCAAATCATGATTCTCATACAGATATAAAATGAAAATGTGTTAAAGATTTTAAGTTACTATTAATGAGACAACAAGGCAGATGTTAAACTGAGTCAAAGGAGTACAAGAAGAATAGACATACAGACTCTATTTCCAGATCTGGGGTATTGTAATGAAGGTGCAAATTGAGACAAAGTTAGCTTGTTCCATAGTGCAAAGGAAATTTAACTGAACCTTCACCTGACAGAGTTCTTGCATACTTATAGACAAGAATTATTCTGCATTGCTTTTAGTTATCAACAACTTAGAGAATCATAAAATAGCTCAAAGGTAATGGAAGGCTAAAATCAGGGAACTAAGAAGAAAGTACATAGTTTTCTACTGTAACACATTTTCCTCTACAACAAATAGACAGCAATTATGGGGACACATAGGAAGGTACATTTCATTTTTGGGGGGTAGGTGAGAGATTTCAGAAGAATAGAGAATAGTTGAACTAAATCTTGATTGTAGGTAAGATTTCAATAATGGTAACTACTTGAGATTTTTGAGCAGAGCTCTAGAGAAATTTTTCTGGTAGCCATGGATTCTTGCAGGCAGGAATATGGTCTAGGAGACAAGACATGAGGCTACTGGCAACAACCCAGCAGAGAAATGGGTAGGAAAGAGGAAGGAGCACCCAATGGAGAAGGATGGGCCCTGAATTCTGATTCTTGCACCAGCATTTCTTCTGGACTAATTTATAGATCTCTCTGGGCCTAATCCTGGAAATAGTTAGCATTTGGTACCAGGGATACAATGGTGAAGAAAAAAGAGGCACGTAACTTAGATTCTGGAGTACTGGTTAGTTGGATAAGGAAATGTTGATGTCCTAAAGAAGTCTCCAACCTCTAAGGTCTATAGGTAAGGTGTACTTCTATCGTCATACTGAAATGAGAAGAATCACCCAATGTCTAGGACGGGATTATTTAGTACATGAATCTTGTAGGAAAGATTCCTATCACATGACTAATATTACTGCTTGTCTTCTAGTACAGGGGTCAGTAAATTTGTAAAGGGCCAGATGGTAAATAGTCTAGGTTCTGCATGCTGTACTATGCCTTTTGCAACTACTCAATTCTGCTGTTATAGTTCAAAAGCAGCCCAGACAATACGTAAAGAAATGGACTTGCCTCTGTTCAAAAAAAACTGTATTTTCAAAACCAAGCAATGGGCCAGATATATCCCACAGACTGTAGTTTGTGCACACTTGTTTTTAAAGGTGAGTAGGGGAAGATCATTAGAACTGTGAGCCAATGGAGGGCAGTTTATTTACATATGTCCCAAATCGTGCTTTGCACAGAAATTCTAGACAATCCATTGTAAGAGAAAGATTTTTTTAAAAAGGATCCTCCTCTGAACTTTCATAACAACTTGTAACTCTCTCATAGCACTCATCACATCCCACATGATATTAGAGTTATCCATACACGCATCTCTCTTTCTCCCTAAGCTTTAAACTCCTAGAGGGCGGAAACCATGCCATTTTCCATCTTTCTATTTGTTCCTTGATGTATCAGTGCTAAAATATGTTTCCTGGAGGAGTGAATGAAATCGTGTTGTTTGGGGGTTTTTTGCATCATTCTTTCATGGCCTTCATGATACGCGACGCCTTCCCTGGGATGTTCAGCGGTATCTCCCAGCAGTTTTGTCCAGGAGGGAAGCATCTCTTGAAACAGGACACTTTGCCTGTGATCATCGCTGTGTGTCACTTCCTCGCCCCTCTCCTTACTTTGTGGGACGACTCTTGAATGAGTGATTATTTGCTTTCTTAGGAAATGTCCTCTTAGTGGCTGGCCATGACCCATTTAACATAATTCAATGCAGCATTCATATATTTCTCCCCAGGGCTGTCCTTTTCATGTGCACGTCTGAGAGCTTTAGAGGAAGGCACAGAGTTTTGTTGTGGGTCATTTTATATACACCGCAGATAATAAACTGTTAATGGAAGGAAATATCAGCTGCATTCAAATTTCCAGTTTGTTTGTTTTTTTTCAATTTTCCTTAAGTGTTCCTTCCTTTGTGAGAACACCAAGCCCTCATTTCCCTGTGTACAATAGCTTTTTCATGAAGTGCTTTTTGATTTTTTTCCCTTTTTTTTTTTTTAAGCTTTTAAGCAGTACCAGATGTTGAAAGAAACTTTCTCTGATTGGTGTCCAGAGAAAACAAAAAGCGTGTATCACTTCAAGTCTGACCTACACAAGGGGAAAATGGACCAAACAAAAGCTGCCAGGATTAAACGCGCTGCAGATGGTATAAAAGGAAAATTCTGAGGTAGTTTTTTTTTTTTTTTTTTACCCCTTGTGCTTCCATTGTTCCTCTTCATACCTGATTAAAGAGTTAATTTTTGTTAAGAAGAAAAGATAAAGTAGGAAATAGAAAAGCCACAAGAAAAGGATTTTATCTGAGGCTCCTCTCCTGGCTTATTATGTGATTCTAGGCCACGGATCCTAGGGAGATCCACAGTCAACCAGGGGACATCGAAGGGTGGTTTGCAAGAAAATGGAGAGTTTTGTGACTAAGTAAGTTTGAGCTATTTTGGGTCCAACAAGTTAAACTGTGGGCCAACCAGTATCATGAGTCTCCAAAGAGGTATATATAGCTTTAGCTTTTCCCAGTAATCTGCACAGAATACTTTTACTACAGAATATTTTATAGAACCAATGCCCCTTTGGCATACACTTCAGGAAATGCCCTCTGCTAGGAAGAACAGATATGCTAGCAAAATCAGGTGCCGTGATCTTTGGTATCATTAATGCTCTGGTATTTATAAAATGCCAGCTGACCACCGAGCATCATGTAATGTGCCAGGGAAGACCCCTGAGTCCTGTCTCCTGTCTCCAAAGGTTGAAAAAAAATACAGTGCACACACCTGAAGAGTTACTCAGTGGGACAGTGCCGAACCAGTGGCCAGGAAAGTGACAGCTGCAGTGTTTTTTAAACTATGTGTGGCAGAGCCATAGAAAGTCCCTGAAGGTACAACAGGGCTGCCTCTAAGGGAAGAATGGTTAAGGAGAATGTCAACCAGGGGAGGTTAAGCTCCCCAGCCCTGCATTAGCAAACAAGATTCCACCGGAGACAGGATTGTGCTGTTGTAAAATGCCCAAATTATTAATGTTTACATTTCCACTCAATAAACAAAAGGATGTCAGGGCTGTCCCTGTTTGCACATATTTCCACCTCTGAGCAGAGCGTTGCTTCCTACACTCATGTGAGGCAGAAATGGGAGCATGGATGGCCAGACAAGATGAGAACTGAGAAGCAGAAGGAGGAAAGGAGTCATGAAAGAAGTTAGAGAGAGCTCCATAAAAAACACATGGGGAAACCAGGAAGCAGAAGGGAATGGGTGACGGAGAGAAAAATTCCCCAGGGCAGCCAGCGGGGGGGCGGGGGGGGGCACTGGAGAGGCCTCCTCCAGTGGGAAAGGCTCTGGGGTGGTGAAAGGCCGAAGGAGCCTGGAGGGGAGAGGGAGGAACAAGAAATGTTGACGGGATTATTAATATTGTTCAAGTGTCTTGGATAAAGGATGCAACTCCTATTTTTATTATTATTATTATTTGGTACCATGCTTTTTGTCAATGTGGTTCCATGCAGATATTGGATTACATGGGTTCAGAACTCAGGGCTACACAGATAAATATACTATTTGCATTAGGCTTTTTAAAACACTGCATATACCTTGAGGGCCTATCATCGCCTCTGAGCATTCGGAGATGTTCAAGGGTGCCAGGCTGGGAGCTCATTGCTTAGATAATGGCAGATAAAACCGTGAAGGACTTTTAAAAAAGTCTCATTTAGGAAGTCCAATGAGATTAACAGCTTTTATTATTTTATAGAACTGGATAAACAATCTGAAGTGGTTTGCTTTTTCCTACTCAGAATCTCCTGTCACCAAGCCTTGTAACTCTTTTGCTTCTAGTTGCTATAGAAATGGTGCAAGAAATCTTGACTGATTTGTGCAGAATTCATTTCTCTTTGACACTGTCGCCTTTTAAAAGCAACATTCCGGTTGTGTGTGGAAATTGGGTCGCTGCACTGTACAGTAATTACAAATGCTGCTATTTTCATTGAAAGCAATGAATAAGACTTCTGATTTTATCTCGGTGAGGTTGGATGGGCCCTTGGAGGTTATTTTTTAAGCTGGGTATCTAATATAATGCTCAAGTTTCTTTCTCCTGTGTGTGTGTGTGTGTGTGTGTGTGCGCGTGTGTGTGTGTGTGTGTGTGTGTGTGATTTTCCTATGTGTGCTTTTTTCTGACAACTCTTTCCTCATCTGCTTATAGTTGACTGAAACCAACGGGGGAATCCTTTATCCCCACCCACGCTACTTTCTGGAACCACTCAGCTTGCTGCTAACAACCATTTTATTGTGGGCTGTCTTAAAGAATGTGAATTAATAGAGAAAGAATTCGTTGCCTTCCGGAATCATCTCCTATCCTAAATTTATAGCCCTTTGGAGGCCCAGGGCTTGATTCTGAGGTAATTTTCTCCACATTCTGTAACAAGAATAAACTTATGTGAACCAAGAGTGCTCTTTTCTTGCCATAGTCAGGTGAGGGGGTCAGAATGCCTTCATCTCTCTTCTGACCTCCAACAGAATGCTGGCTATCCCCTGTCATTAGAAGCATCCGAGGGGGGTACAGGGTAACTCAGGTGCAGATGGCCCAGGCCTCATTGCCACAGATGACATAACGATGACTTTTTTGAAGACAACCAAGACATTCTGCTTCCAATTTCCCTCTGCTCCTTCTAGACTTGACTTTATTCCTTTGCTTAAGCCACTTTATCATCTTAATATGTGAAACTATGAGGTCAACTTTATGGAAAGTATTATTTTCCACAGAAGACTATGTCTTAGTTTTGGCTGCACATTTTTTTCCTGCATTTTTTTATACGGCGGTCTGTGCAGACACATATTTGACTGTTTAATAGAAAGGGCCATTGATTTGAGGAGAATTTACTTCACACAAAGCCTACAATCCTTATTTTTTCCTAAAGCTTTGATAAAGCTGAGGTCACAGGAATGACGGGATTAATGGGGGAGGGCAGACGAAAGAGAATCCAACAGTCTACTTTGGGAAGACTTTTAATTCGTCAGAGTGAACACCCAGACGTCTTTCCTGGGCTCCTCCTCTTGCTCTCCCCACCAGCATGTTTAGAAATAGCAATTAAGAATTTTACTGTTTTTCAGTTCTGCTACTGCCAAACTTAGCACTACCCATATTATCTGGACTGAACAACAAAAAAAAAACAGTCCCTTCTTCTTTTTTCTTCAGTTCTCCAGTTATTTGCCTATAAATGGCTCATTTAGCTGTTCATTTGCAGGAGAGCTTTCTGGGGCCTCATCAAAGCCCTCTTCTCTCACTTTTAAGTCTCCCTGCAGGTTCCTTTCTTGATTGCTTTGAAAAATCTTTCTCTTTCAGAGAGACTCTGCACTTACCACTGTTCTTTTCTAAAACAATCTCAAACCCATTTCTATAAGCAAATTGTTGTGATTTCAAGAAATTGTATTTAGGAGCCCAAACAAAATGGGGGACTTTTAGAAAAATACCTCTCTGTTCTATGCATGTGTTTGCTTAAAATGCAACTATATAGAGTGGAAAGGAGAAGTTTGGAGAACTTGCTGAGATCTTCCCAATTCCTCATCCACACCACTGGGCTGGAAAGCAAAACGAGAAGTGTTTACACACGCACGTGCGCACACATCACCCACATGCCATGCCTGCAAATATGTTCAAATACACACATACACACAACATATAGGTCTGAATATCTCATCGTAATCCTTGGAAACACCCATCAGCAAGTCAATGCTTATTTTCAAATTAACTTTTCAAATCATTCCCTACAGACAATATGTACAAATACTAGAATTGTTCAACCATATATTTTCCTTTTTCTCATTTTTAAGAAATTTCAATAAAACAAAACACAGGGAAACCCTGGCTTTTCTTCCTTATGCATACATTCTTATTCATGAAACCCAGACAACATGAATGAGTGAAATATGGCTTCTAAAATAGCCTTTACCAAAACAATCAGGTCAGTCAAAATAACCCATAAACATGTTAGTCAAAACTGTCAAACAGGTTTTGCAAAGGAAAGTGACATTATCTGTGACGTAGATTACTGTGGCATTTGCCCCATAGCCAAGTTCACGTTAAATACCCTTGGAGATATGAGGAAGGAAGGGAGGACAGTCAAGAATCAGTTATTTCATGACCTTACTTTTCTGTCTCCAAGCCCTAGTCCCACAAAAAGATTTTTCTTCACGTGTATTTTATTCGCTACTTTTGTTAGAGTTGATAATGTCATATGTTTACCAATTTCACAACAGTTTTGGCTAACGCAGCCATTGTATAAGCGAACTTGTAACTGGCTGAGGGGGAGAAAAAGGGGTGTTGTTGCAGATACTGGGCAAATCAAGGGCTTTCTTTTTTATACTAATTTGAATCACAGTTCTCAAATTAGAATGTTTAAGAAATACTGCTTTCTAAATTGTCTTTAAATCAAATAAATATGGACTCCAAGATACCATCCCCTGACTGGCAAGAAGTTCAAGCTCAAAAGTTAGAATCATCTTCCCTTCTCCTTTTCCTTCTGGTTCTGCTTCCAAAAGTGGCCCCAGGATTGTGCAGTGCTAGGAAAATGGATCGCTGTCTTCCATCCCTACTCCAAGCCCACAGCACTCTCTTAAAGGCCAGTTGCTTCCTTCCTGTCTACAGGGTTCTCTGCCAAACAAGGAAACCACGGTGCCCCATGCGGTTGTGCCTCAGGAGTTTTCTTATTCACTATGGCATTCCCTCTGTTCTGGTCACCTGCTATCGCATTAACCACTGCACCAGAACAGTGACAGAAAGCAACAGCAATCATTTATCTTGCTCTGGTTCCCCCTCAGAGTTTTTCGTGAAGGTGTAGTCAGAAGGTGGTTGGGGCTGGCATCACCCTGCAGGCTTCTTGCTGACCTATGTGGGATCTGGACTGAAAATGTTCGAAAAGCTGGGAGCCGGAACATCTGGAGCCCCTCAGGCTCCTCTGTCTCTGTGGTCTCACTACGTGATCTTTCTGCACAGTGACCTCACCGTAGTCAGACCTCTTCCCCAGTTGGTGAAGGAGCTCCCACAGGGTTTGCCCCAAGAGAAGCCACCACAAGTGGCATGGTTTGTTGCCTCAGGAGTCACCCCATATCATTTCCATCACAGTCTGCGGCTAGAGGCAGTCACAAAAGCCCGCCCAGTTTCAAATGAACAGTGTCAAAGGGTTTGTAACATGCTTTAAACCCACCAGACCCACAGGCCGTAATGCTGACCCCGTCCCTCTCAGGTCGCACAGCTGTCCTAACACTTGGCAGTTTAGAGAAGTCTCATCTTTCTCCTTTCCTGTTAGTCTTTTTTTATCCCGCCATTCTCATTAGAGACAGCCAGCACTGTTTCTACAGTGCCTCAGGCCAAGGACAGCAGGTAAGATAAAGGGGGCTCAAAAATGTATACCTGTAAGCATGGATGCTGGCATAGACACTAGAATAAAGAAATAACCCTTTACCATAAAAAAGCCAAAGAAAAATGATCAGTAGCAACTAACACTAGAGGAACTCATTTCAGAAGACAACAGGGACTGGTGGGAACTGAGGCAATCTCTCCAAAGGGGCTACTCTATTCTGCTTAAGCCAGGTGTGGCCATGAGGGAGACAGGCCCTATTTTTGCTAGTCATGCCAGTTTTTCTAGAAAAGTCAGAAATCTCAATTTTTAGGTGAAACATCCTGATTGTCAAATGCTAGTTACTAATTCAATGCCTTCAAAACATCATTTGGGCCAAGCAAAATCTGTCATTGGCCATATTCAGGCTTCCAGACACTGGTCTGTATCCAAGGTGCTGTCTTGGATTTCAGAATAGGTAGGAAGAAAAGTTGATTCAGGTAACTTTGGACTTCTGCTCTTTTAAAATCCCCAAGTCAAAGAAGCATGAAAGAACCTGTCTACTTTCAATAAAATATCCTGCCACACAGTATATACCAGGGGTGAGCAAACCATGAACAAACTGGTCATATCTGGCCCGCTGCCTGGTTTTGTTAATAAAGTTTTATTGGAAAACAGTCATACTCATTTGCTTATGCATTGTCTGTGGCTTCTCCCTTGCCACAGTGGAGGAGCTGAGTAGTTGCAACAGACTGTGTGGCCTGAAAAGACTAAAATATTTTTCTGGCCCTTTACAGAAAAATTTGGGGGACTCCTGTGTAGTATTACTGAGGCTGGGAATCACAGCAATTGAAAATTAAAGGCTCTTAAATCTATTTCTAACTTTGGGGCTACAGTGTGGATATCTCCACTTTAAGGAAAAGGCTGTGGTTTCTCTGGATCACTGGTAGCAATTGACTTTTCCTGCTGGGCTTGGTCTGTAATTAGCAGGTGTAGTCAACCTTGACTGCTTTCCCTGTGACATGATAGTTAAGGCCTATAACTCAGCAGCTTTCTTCTAGTCAAGAGGAAGAATAAAACACACTGAAAACTGCATTCCATCCTCTTTCATGGCACTTTTATTTAAAATTCAATGACATTGTCACTTTAGAGCATGACTCTTCCTGTCAGGAACAGAAAATTTAGAGTGAGAATATAATCCCCAAGTTTTCAGGTGTGTTCAAAAAACACTCTTTAAATGTTTTCTAAGAAAAAAATATTAATTTCCTTTCTTATGTTTTTTCACAAAAACAAAAAGCCTGCCATTACTTTATATGGTAGCAACAATCATTGACCAATGGGTTCTAATTTCTCCCAAAGCACACAATTCAGAAAGAAGTTAATAAACTGGTGAGGTCTAAATTTCCAGCCAAAAACATCATTGCTGTAGTTTTACTTGGATCCTGTGCTTCACCAACTACACAACAAAATGAAATAAATTGACTCTAAGACTTCCAGTTCAACACCAAGATAACATAATGCACTTCTCCTATTCCTTACTAGGTACAGCTAAAATTCCTGCATATTACATAGAAAGAAAACATAACTCGATATTGAACTATGGCAAGAAGAAACTAGAGCAGTTAGGAACGCTGGGACCTAAGGAGTGACATGGTGGTATCAATGGAGGCCAAGTGGGGAACTTAGACACCTACCTCTGCCTACTAGTAACAGGCAAGACCCCCCTTCACCTGTCAGTCTTGTATCAAAGGTATCAAAGGAGGCCTGCTAAAATAGAAGGTTTCATAAACATGCAGATTTCATAGCATAATTCTCAAGTTGTCCAGGGCACAATTAAAAAAGTCAACCATCATACCAAGAACCAGGAAAGACTAAACTTGGACAAGAATAGACAGTTAACAGATGCCAACACCAACATGCACAGATGTGAAAATTATCCAACAAGAATTTTAAAGCAATCATCATAAAAATGTTTTCATAGAGACAGCGGCTCAGTCAGTTAAGCATCCAACTCTTGATTTGGCTCAGGTCAAGATCTCAGGTGGTAAGATCAAGCCCCACCTTGGGCTCTGTGCTGGGCATGGAGCCTGCTTAGGATTCTGTCTCTCCCTCCCCTTCTCCCTCTCACTCTGCCCCTCCCCCCTGTTCCTGCTCTCTCTCTCTCTCTCCCCTTCTCTAAAAAATGTTTTTAGAAGCAATTGCAATCACACTTGAAATACATTAAAAAATAGAAAGTCTCAGGAAAAAAAAAAGAAAAGAGAGAAAGGAAAATATAAAGAGGAACTAAATGAATGCTTTAGAACTATACAATAACCAAAACAGAAAAGTCAATGGATGGACTCAATAACAGAATGGAGTAAACAGAAAAAAAAAAAAAATCAGTGGCCTTGAAGATAGAACAATCGAAATGACTCAAACTGAAAAACAGAGAGAACACAGGCTGAAAAAAATGAACCAATCCTGAAGGACCTGTGGAAGGATAAATCTCAGGATAGGAGAAAGAAAGTGGGGCTAAAAAGTATTCCTAAATTTGGCAATAGGCAAAAACTTACAGATTCAAGAAGCTGAGTGAATCCCAAACAGAATAAACTCAAAGAAATCCAGGCCAAGATGTATTTCGGTCAACCTTCCAAAAACAAAGAAAAAAAAATTGGACACAACAGGAGGAAAGAGACAACTTACTTACAGGGTTAAAACAATGCAAATACTGTGGATTTCTCATCAGAAACTATGGAGGCCAGAAGGAAGCAACACATTTTTTATGTCCTAAAAGCAAAGAACTGTCAACCTTAAATTCTATATTGAGGAAAATTATCTTTCAGGAATGAAGGGGAAATAACATTCTCAGATGAAGGAAAACTAAGAGAATTTGCCATGAGTAAACCTCCTAATAGGAAGTTCTTGAAACAGAAAGGAAATGATTACGCAGGAATTTTGGAACATCAGCAAGGAAAAAACAACAGAAAGAACAAAGATATGGGTAAATACAATACATTCTTCTCTTCTTGGGTTTTCTAAATTACATTTGACAGTTGAAGTCTAAAATGTAACATGTGAGATGTGATTCTTGACTTCTGTAAATATGTAAGGCAATTATATTATAAACACAGGAGTGTAAAGGGCTTTTAAGGGAGGTGAAGTTCGTACACTTCACTCAGACTGATTTGTATTTTGATAATGGTGATGGTTATACTAATTTACATGTATGATAAAATGGCATAGAACTATCTGCATATATCAAAAAGACAAGAAATAACAAATGCTATAAAAAATGTGGGGTAAAGGGAACACTGTGCACTATTGGTGAGAATCTAAATTGGTTCAGCCACTATGAAAAACATTATGGAGTTTCCTCAAAACATTAAATAGAACTATCATATGGTTCAGCAAACCCACTTCTGGGTATTTATCCAAAGGAAATTAAGTCACCATCTTGAAGAGATATTTATACTCCCATGTTCATTGTGACATTATTCACAATAGTCAAGATATGGAAAGAAGCATTTGATAAATGAATAAAGAAAATGTAGTATGTTCACAATGGAATATTATTCAGTCATGATAAAACAGGAAATCCTACCATTTGCAACAACATGGATGAAACCTGAGGGCATTATGTTAAGTAAAACAAGTCAGAGAAAGATGAAGGCTGTATGATCTCGCTTATATGTGGAATCTAGATTTGCTGAGCTTCTAGAAACAGAGAATAGATTGGTGTTGCCAAGGGCTGCAAGGTGGGGGAAGTGGGAAGATGTTAGTCAAAAGGAACAAATTTCTCCACGAAAGATAATTAAGTTCTGGGAATCTAATGCATAGTGACTATAATTAACAATACTGTATTGTACACCTGAAATCTGCTAAGAGAGTAGATCTTAAATGATTTACCACACATGTATACACACACACACACACATACACACACACACCCACCCCACACACACAAAGGTAAATATGTGAGGTGATGGATGTGTTAACTAACTTATTGCGGTAATCATTGCACAGTATATACATTTATCAAATCATTACATTGCACACCTTAAATTTACACAATGTTGTACGTCAATTATATCTTAATAAAGCTGGAGAAAACAGACCTCTACATATATACATTGTATCAATGTCAGTGTCAATTTCCTGGTTTTGATACTGTAGTACAGTTACATAGCTATAACCATTGGAGGAAACTGGGTGAGGTGTACATAGGACCTCTGTATTATCTTTGCAACTTTTTGTAAATCTATCATTATTTCAACATAAAAAGTTATTTTTAAAATGACACTAAATGGATACAAAATTTCTAGGTGGGATGATGAAAATAATCTGGAAATAGTGGTGATGGTTACATGACATTGTGGATGCACTTAGTGCTACTGAATTGTATACTCGAAGTGGTTAAAATGGTAAATATATATATAAATATATATTATATAAAATATATAAACTGTAATATAATTTATATTCTATATAAATCTTTTATTATATAAAATATATTTATATTTTATTTGTATTTATATTTTATTATGTAAATATAAATATATTATGTAAATTATATAATATATAATAGTTACATCTGTATGATATATATTTAACATATTATTATATATTTATATACTTTAAATCTATAAATATGTAAATGTAGCATATATATTACCACAATTTAAAAATGACTCTAGAAAGATTCTCTTTTCCGGGATTATCAGATTCAATCTTTTAGAAAATATGAAATTGATGCAGGCCAGGGGCAAAGGAATGTTCTGGAACTGTTGAACATGGAAACTGGCTCAATTTCTCTGTGCATTTCATTCCCTCAGCACTTAGCATTCTAAATGGATTTATTTTTTAGATGAAACACTCCCATTCACCTCTTCTCCCCCCTAAAGATGTTTGGTGCCATCTGGTGATGAGGTAAAAAACTTGGATTTCCAGAGGGATTAGTCTAGGCTCTTTAAAGTAGGAAGTTAGCACAGAGGTTTTTAACCTGCAGTGACAAATGGCTCTGGGCTATGATCAAGTTCTACAAATAGATTAAGCCCTTTTTCTTCATAGGAATAAAACTGACCCATCCAGTCCTAAAAATAGATTACTAATCACCTGGCCTATTTCCTACAGTCCCTTGAAAAGGAAAAAACAAACAAAACGAAACAAAACAAGAAAAACTCTTTTGGCCAGATCTCAGTGACTCTTATTCCCTTAATTAAGAAATTAAGTACACAATTTTTAATAGGAGCTTTTTCTGATAAACTGTCTGCCTAAAAATGTGAATGATTTCTTATATCACAACAGACAATTGCGGAAGGAAATGAAATACCTAAGCAAACCCAGTCCGAAGAACATCAGCACTGCAGCAGGTAACTCAAAGTTCCCTCCGAAATCTTGTACATCTCAATGTTTCCAATAAATGAAAGCTTTTAATTTGGGATTACATTTGATATTATTTGAACTTTTATAATGAATATTGTTGAGTTCATTAAAGGCAGTCCTTGGAAAATCTAATCAACCCCCTCGCCTTTCCCACAGCTGTTAGAACACCAGAGAAGAAATGCCAGTGTCCTCAAGGAACCTCACATTTTAGTGGCAGCCAAAGCAACAGATTTCTCTAAACCTTTTTAGATAAGAGAAATTTCTCTGCTGTTTGCTTTTGTTCACTTGATTCATTTCGCTGTAAAGTGAAAGTGCTCACAATTCCCTGGGCAAAATGTCTATGAGAGCTGGCAGGGCATTTCATACTTCCTATTATTAAAAAGACACCGACAACAATAATACTTATTTTATTTTGTTTACATCCCTTCTTGTTCCAGAATATAATAATAATAATAGGAGTTATTATAATAGGAGTTACATAGTTGTAATAATAATAATAAGAGCTGCCACTTAGTGAGTGTTTGTGATATGTCAGGGGCCGAGCTGGGCATTTTTCTGTGGAGGTTAACAGCAGAGATGCCAGAGCCAAACAGACCTAGTTCAAATCCCAGCCCCACCACTTACTTAGCTCTGTGCTCTCACACAGCGCCTTCCCCTCTCTTAGCCTCTCCCTTTGTAAAATGGGGAGAATTACAGCACCCGTTATGGTGAGGCTTCACTGAGATACTGTAGATACATCCATACAAGCTCTAACATGTGGAAAGTACTCTGTAAAGGTGAGTCTCCTTGATTTTATCTTTGTAACTTTTCAAATATATAGTGTTTTGATAGGAAACCAGCCTAGAAGGATACACCAATTTGCCATAAATAGGGTTTCGATCCACGATTATCTGCTCCCAAAGTCCATGACTCCTTCCTCACTGCCATGATTCTATTTATTCATTTTATTGTAACAGCAATGCTCATAAAAGCTGTATTATTGGAGGTGAACAAACGAACAGGCTCATTAACTCTCACTACAGCTTTCTCTTCCAGAACCTCTCTTCCTCTGCTCATTCTCTTCCTCTTCTTCTCTCTCTGGCAAAGCAAACATTCTGATGGCTGAACCACAGAGTTGCCTGAACTGGGGTTGGTCTTGCTGAGAGACAGAAAGGCTGTAGGAGTCAGGAGGGGGACCCAAGGCCTCCAGTGCCTGCACCAACTTGCCCACACTTGACGAATCCTCAGACCTTGTCAGCCCAACGACAGAGAGCATTGGCACTCCACATGGCCACTGGCTTGAATGACGCTCCATCAGACTGGGCTCCATCAGCCCTTAGGTACACACCAGTGACACCTGCAAACTCCTAGCACCACCAGGGTTTCTTATTAGATAGCATTGTCCAACAAAGGGGACACATGAAACAGACGCCTGCCCCCTTCAAAAGAACATTGCCAGCGCTGGACTGCTTGCTCACTCATGCTCGTTTCCCCCATCCTTATCCTCTCCTCTAATTGAGTTTACTCATTTGTACATACTTTGTATATGTCATGTTTTGCTTTTCCTTTATTTAGCTGGCCTGGCCAAGATTTATTTCTTCTCCTCCTCTTTCTCTTCATCCTCCACTTCCACCTCCTCCCCTTCCTCCACCCCCTTCTTCCTCTTCCTCTTATTTATATGATTATTCATATCATCATCATCATCATTTAGTTTTCCCATACCACCCTAAGCTCATCATTTCCACTTGGGAGCCACCCTGAATATTCTCGAAGTCCTCCTTAAAAATAATTTTCTGTTCAACGAGTAAGGTTATTATGTAAATATAAATATATTATGTAAATTATATAGTATATAATAGTTACATCTGTATGATATATATTTAACATATTATTATATATTTATATACTTTAAATCTATAAAATATGTAAATGTAGCATATATATTACCACAATTTAAAAATGACTCTAGAAAGATTCTCTTTTCCGGGATTATCAGATTCAATCTTTTAGAAAATATGAAATTGATGCAGGCCAGGGGCAAAGGAATGTTCTGGAACTGTTGAACATGGAAACTGGCTCAATTTCTCTGTGCATTTCATTCCCTCAGCACTTAGCATTCTAAATGGATTTATTTTTTAGATGAAACACTCCCATTCACCTCTCTTCTCCCCCCTAAAGATGTTTGGTGCCATCTGGTGATGAGGTAAAAAACTTGGATTTCCAGAGGGATTAGCCGGCAACTCTTTCTGGTTGCAATCTTTTTTTTTTTTTTAATGACACCTGTTGCCTGATAAAAACGTATTTTCCCAACTAGTATATGATTCCCCTACTTGTCTTGTGCTACCTGATTGAAAACCCACATTTTAGTTTTATGGAGTTGGCTGTCACCTTTGTAAATTACAGAGCCAGCTTCATGAGACACCACTGCAGCTGGGAATTCATTTCAAACTGATATTTTTGGTGTGACCACATGTGGCCCTATTTGTTCACTGAAACCTGAGGGAATGGGAATGTGGGCACTTTAGAATCTCGCTGGGCTTTCATCTCTCGTGCTGGGCTGTCCCTTTGCTGACACGGACCATTATTTTCCCCTCACTCACACTGCCTCTCTGATTTGCTTTCTACAACCCTACACATTTCTCATCAGCTTGTTGTGAGCTCTGACACATCCCAAGTAAGTTATTTATTTTGACAGTTGTGTGTGTAATACATCTAATGTGGGATGAACCTAAGAGTCAGATAACCAGTTATTTTAGTCCTGGGAAACAACTTCATTATCTTGTGAAATGTACTTTCAACACTCAATCCAAGCAAGTAATGAATGATATTGTGTAACATGTTTGCAGCAATTACCTTTGGAAATGAAGACTCCCTCTGGTGCTATTGACAGAATGCAAGGTGAGACCCTTTTTCTTATAGAAGTCCGGGGTTTCTGTACGAGACCAGCAAGCAAGCAACACAAGCATAAAACATCTGTGCAACTAGATTGAGGGTAATGGCCTGTCCCCTGCTCTGCCTGGCAGTCCTCCAGTCCCCACCCAGTTGAGGCTTAGCCTTGCCCAAGGCTTGGAGACTAATCCTGATCATAGTTAGAGGGAATCTGAGGATCCTAGACCAGAAGCCTGGTGACTTTGCATTGGGTCAGTCTTTATTTAGTTCTGTTGTTGCTGGAAACCTTTGTTCATATAACGGTGCCATTGATATGTCCACGGTCATGAATGTTCTGTGTCCTTTCTGTTGCTTGTTCTATTGAGCAGTATGTAGGTGTTTTGGAGAACTCTGTTTCCAAATGCTGGCTCTTTCTTATGGGTACATTTGTTATTCCTTCTGGAGACCCCTGTGGGCCCCTCCCTGTGGAAGATGTTGGCATCGCCTGGCCTCCTCCTCTACTCCACGGCCCTTAAATATGGTTTAACGCTCAGCTGCTGTGCAAGTCTGCTTCTCAGCCACCTACTCCTCTGTACAGTCCTTTGGGGGTCCCCAGCGAGCTGATTTAAACCCTAGCTACTCTTCCCAGCATCCAGGTCTTCTTGCCATATCAAGTATTGCGGACAACCTCCCCCCGGGCTTTTCACCTGCCAGGTCCACGCTCTCCTCAACACCTTTCTCCACGTTCCTGCAACATCACATATGTCACCCTTCCCCTGAGCTAGCAGCTCCCATTCCTTACCGGATGGGATGAATTTCTTTGGCACTCCTGACTGTAGGGCAGTTAGCACTTGGTGAATTCTACCCAAAGGAGGAAAGAATTCAGCTTTCTCCAAACAACAATCTCCTCTTCACATTTCCAGCTTTCTTGACATAATCAAGTGGTGAGGGGTTACTGGGATCGCCTGTCTGTGTAAGAGTGGGGGTGGGGGGAAGTGGCTGTGAGGCCCTCCCTAATTCAGAATGTATGGCACTGTGTGGGTGACTGTCAGAAATTCCAGGGAAAAAAAGGAAAAGATCCCAATTAACTTTTACATTTTCATTTTATAATAATTCTTTTTTGAGTGCCTATCATTTTCCAAGCATGTGTTATTCTACTTAAACCTCACTCCACTCCTGTATTATTACACCTCTTTTATAAATGAGGACACTGACATTCTCTGAAATTATAGAACTTACCCTAGCTCAAACGGGTAATAAAGGATATATTTTCATTTATTCTTTCAATATGTATCTAAGCAGGTAATGTGTTTAGGGAATATCCTGGATGCTGATAATACAACAGAGAAACAACAGTGCCGTTTGTGTCTGGTTTTCCCCATTAAGGTATGACCCGTTGGAAGGGAGAGGGGGTTGTCTCAATCATCTCTGTAACGCCAGTGACAACCACGGTGCACATAGGAAGAGCTCAGTAATCACTTGTAAACTGAGCCAGTCACTCATCCGTCAGGGATTCTCAACCAGGGGCAATTTTGCTCTGCAGGGTACATTTGGCGATGTCAAGAGACATTTTGGTCATGGCAGGTATCTACTGGGCAGAAGCCAGCAATGCTACAAAACATCCTCAAATGCACAGGGCACCTTCAACATACACATGCTCATACACGCAGCAAAGAATTATCCAAACCCAAATGTCAATCGTGCTAAAGTTGAGAAACCCTGCTCTAGGTCTGACCCCATCCATGCTGTGGCCTGCCAGCTACATGCTAAGCCTTGCTTTAGCTACTGATGTAGTTCTTACAATGGATCCTTTTCTAGTTAATGTGAGGGTAAATACCATAAAACCACAGTCCCTTAAAATTATGTTCCCATTTGAGCCACAACTAACCCAACCCCTAAATGTAATCCTCTTATGGACTTCCTCATCTGAGTTGTGACTTTCCTATTTCCTCTGTCCTTCTATTTCTTAAAATTTGGACTTGGATTAGACTAAACCACAGTTTATTGATGGATAAAATAGATATCAACTGACATGACTGCTAAGCTTCTGAAAATCCTCCTTTTCTTGGAATCGCTACCAATCACAGTGGTGGGCTCCCAGTGGCTATACTCACCTCTTGGCCATCACTGGCAGAAACTTGAGCCAAAAGGAGTCAATCTGAGTCTTTCCTGGCATTTGAAACTTGACTAGAGAAACACAGGGGCGGGCGCCTGGGTGGCTCAGTCGGTTAAGCGTCTGCCTTCGGTTCAGATCATAATCCCAAGGTCCTGGGTTCGAGCCCCATGTTGGGCTCCCTGCTGAGCAGGGAGTCTGCTTCTACCCTCCCCCTCTGCCGCCCTCTCTCTCTCAAATAAATAAATAAAATCTTTAAAAAAGAGAGAGAGAAACACAGGGACTGGAGGTGTTGGGAACTGAGCTGAGAGGCTCTAGGAACTGCCCAGGAGCTGGTGTTCCCAGAAGCCTAGATCTTTGGCTTTCTCTTCAGTTATGCAAAGCATTCCTAATCATTCCAATCCCCCACTTTGGCTTAAGTAGTCAAAATCTATGCCTCTTGCCTGCCACCAAAATGACAGTAAATAATATAAAATTCAATACCATATTGCTACCTACTTTTAGAAAACATTTGAGGCAGCTTTTTAAAAAAGCATTAACATAATGAGACCAAAGCTATTAACAGAAACCAAAGACAAAATCCAATAAATTTGAGAAAAAGCAAATAACTTCAGTGTGTTCCCTCCATCTCCAGGTACGCCACCCCCAAGAAACATATACATGATCTCCCACCTTCTCTTTTCCTTCCTTATTCAAATAACATGACAATATCATACTTCTAGGTCAGTGGTGTTCAACACTGTTAGTGCACTATAATAAACTTCAGAGTATTTTATTAACCCTTGTCTCCCATCTCCCCTTCCCAGAATATTCTGATATAATAGTCCCAGTGAGGAGCCATCCATAATTTTCAAGAGCTTTCACAAATGATTTTAACATGTAGCCAGGATAGAAAGTTCCCTTAGACTAGTGGTTTTATAGTCATGCATTCCAAGGACCCCACAAAATCTATGGGCTGCCTCTCCAGAAAAATGTATTATCTACTTTTATTCTATTTTCATTATCAAGGGGTACACAGGTGTCCTCTAGCCCATCTATGAATGCTTGGTTAAGAACATGTTTCTAGACACTGTTGAGCAACGAAGGTGGAGGGGCAAGAAGACATTATAAATGAAACATGGCCCCTACCCCAGAACAATTCATTTTAGCAAGAGGTCATAGATAAATGAACCAATAATTTTGGTCAGGCCCACTCAATACTTTCAACTTTCTCTAATTCTGCCAACTTTCAGCTTTCTTCTTTTTTTTTTCCAGCTTGCTTCTTTTTTTTTTAATTTTTAAATATTTATTTGTTTAAGTAATCTCTACACCCAGTGTGGGACTTGAACTCATGACCCCGAGATCAAGAGTTGCACACTCTTCAACTGAGCCAGCCAGCTTTTTTTTAATTTATTTTTTAATATTTTTTTATTATATTATGTTAGTCACCATACTACAGTCTTCCAGGTCCTTCTCTCATGTAAATACAGACAACAATGAACCTACCTTAGAACTGACTATAGTTTATATGGCATCCGAGTTTTCACCTAAGGCATGGGGCACAAATTATAGTTTGAGGCTTTTTGTGCCTAACAATCTTTTGTAATTACGCATATACGTACTCATTTATTGGTAACATATATGAACTGCTTACTGATTTCCAAGAGCTTGCTTCACAAGTTACGTTAAGGCATTGCATTTATGTTAACTCCTAGAAGGCAGAGATGGTAGAGGAAATGCCTCATGTGTTGTGGCTGACAAAATCTTGCTCAACTTGGATACCTCTTCTGATTCTCAGTGAATGTGGCACCTCCAAGGAAAAGGACAGTGGTGGAAAACTATGGACACTCATTCTCATTTGCCCTGAAACTTTGAGTGTGTTTGATATAATGGTAATAACACAGGATGAAGAGTTAAGGCACTTGGGTTCCAAGTCCAGCTCAGTCTTTGCCCAACTGCATGAATAGAATGAGCTTATAATTGTTTTCACCTTCATTCCCAATCCAACCAGTGACAAAGACCATATCCCCATGAGTAATTCCCAGCACTCAAGGAGACTGAAAAATATTTAAAGTCCTCTATCATTATAAACTACTATACAAATGGTATTACTGGAGGCAGCCTGGCATGAAGGAATAAGGTTGGGCTCAGATTTGGACAAACCTGGTTTCAAACCTGATGTCTGTCATTTAAAAGCAATGTGATTTGGGAAGTGACTTAACTTCTATGGGCCTTACTTTTCTCTTCTACAAAATGAGATGTTTGTGTTATCTTATTAAGACTGTTGTGAGGATTATATGTGAAATGCTTATCACAGAGTTTGCTCCGTGGAAGCACTCAAAATATATTAGTTTCTATTAATAAAGATTAATAACTAATATTGCTAATATTAGTTGTTTAGTAGTAGAGATGGGTTTACACTAATCTAGTTTAGTCTCTTGTCCCTCATCTCAAGGGAACCCATGTTGCATGGCACGTAGTTGCAAAAAAATTATCAGAGTCAGGTGAGCTCTTGGTCACCCTGGAACTGGCCACAGGAAATTTAACACCCATCCTGGCCTCATGAGTACAGAGATTAAATTATATACTTGACTTAGGAGTGACTTCCGCTAGGCCTAAAATAGTCAAAACAAAAGATAAAGAAGAGAGAAGAGGTTATTGGCCTAATAAAGTCTGTTTCCTTACAAAGAGGCCCACTTGAAGACTAATTTAAAATAGCGATATTATGGGGCTTTTTATATCACTTTAAACAATTCTTAGAGCTTAAGTGGTCATAAAAACTCCATTTCAAAAAATAATTGTATTTTTTAACAGCTGCTCGTGGTTTTAGAGAGCTGCTTATCCTTTCCTCCAAAAGAGCTTACAGCCTAATGTCAAAACATCTGGCAATTACCTTGGACATTGATGTCAATCCTGCAGACAATGAAACCTCTAATATTCCATTAGGACATGAAGATCACTGTGACATCTGACCACTTGTATGTTAGGATTGTTCCTGACCCTGAATTTTTATAACAATCATGAATCCATAATAGACAGGTTGCATGACTGAAGGAGAGCTCTGATGAGTCATTGATGCAATTCCCTTGGTGTCGCTAACCTTTCCAGGCTGCTGAAAAACATGTGGTGATCACCATGTACCCAGAAGATATATAAGGACCATATCTTTGGGTTTTTAAAGTCTATGTTTTTAATTCAAAAACAGCTAAATAAACTTCCTGAGACCTAACATTTAAGGTTGGGATCTTGAGACACCACGCAAGGGCTTTAAGCCCGAATTTATTTGAAGACATCAAGGTTTATTTGAAAGCTCATTTAGTGCTTCTTTGCTGAAAGCCTTACAACCATTTACCTTCTAAGAAAGGAATGGTTTAATCACAAAAGCATGGTGCTGAAGTTGACCTTAAGAGCACCGGCAATCTTTCAGAGAGACAGAATGCCCACTTTGATGAAGACCAAGATAACTGCATACTTCCAAACATTGTCTTAGCCTCTCATGGTGCCTGACATTATCACCAGCAAGTTACTTCCTTCAAGCCCAGCTTTTTCTACAGGACCACTGGCAGACACAATACAACTCATTTACACTAATTATCCAACATGGGACATTAGTTTGCCTGTTATTTGGCAAAGAGTGGAACCTCAGTGAATTATCAATGGGCCAAACTTGAATTTTTAATGCTGGTTGGGAAGGGCAAGTTCAAGTACTCAGGAGATCTTGAGGACAGAAGACACATGGGAACAGGCGCTGGTGACAAGTTGCATCTTCCCCACAGGCATGCTGGCACGGCTAGAAACATCACTCATCCAAGGTCAGCAAAGGGAGCGCAACCCCATCCACAGCTCTCCAGGAGCCATGGCCGGTCAATCAAACAGCACTTTCCAGCAAACTGGAAAGATATAGCCTCAGTCTTTCCCCACCCACCCACCCAGAAGGCCACTGCCATCTACCTGAACTAGGAAGACAGGAGAACCCCAATGCCTTCTAAGATCATCTTCTCTTTTTCCTCCCTACAGAACTTCAGGCTGGCTTTCTTAGGAAAAAATAGTATCTTTCCTGTTTGAAAAAACATTCTGAAAAGAAAATGAAATAGGAATTGGAGGTTGTTTCCATTTTTAAGGACTTTAGTAAATGATTTGTTTTTAGAAATTTCTTCCTGGGATTTATATCATTTTCCTCCCACCTTACCTCTCCTGTGTCCATTTTGGAGAAAAGCACCTCGTTTATCTTTGGGAGACAGTAATGCAGAAACTGTAACTGAGCAGATTTCCCCTTGAGGATCAAAATATTTGTGTTAAATGAAATGAGAAATCTGCTAAGTGGCGGCATGAATACCCCAGGGAAGGATATTTTGTAATTTTGAAAAATTCCTACTGAAATTCTTCTCTTGCCAAGAAAAGAGGAATGATTTCTATTAAAATTACTTCATGTCTGAATTACTCTCTGCCCCTTGGGAACATATAACATTACAGCTTTTATACTCAGTAATTTAGAAGGACGAGGGACACCTTATTTGGAAAGCATGCAGGCTTAACACGAAATGTTAGGTATTAAGTATTTTCACCAAAAAAGTCTTTTTTTGAAAATTTAGCACTTAAACTGTTCAAATTAAAGCTTGTTTCCAGAATTGATTTCATGATTGTCTATATATGTTCTTTTAACTTCCTACCCTTATCCTCCCATTCCCTGAAGCTGCAGAGAAAATTCTTCAATTGGTGTGCAAGATTTGTACCTTTTACGTAAAACAAGATAGATGGTATCACACTAATAAAGCAGTTGAACGCTTTGAAGCCAATCAAATCGGTAAACTTTATTAAAATATATGTATATACTCATGTATATATGAATAGGTGAGTCTAGAGTAAAGGCTTTGGAAAGGCACAAGAGATGGAAAACAGTTATCTACCCATATGCCAATTCCAACCAAGTGCTATGGATCCTACAGGCACTGTGTTGAGAAAGCTTTGGAGGCCAAATTCAGGGTAAGAAGGGAAAAAAAAATCCCATTAAAGACAAATATTGTGCCATGATCCCAGGTGGCCAAACCCAACTGTCATCCCTGGTATGTGTTGAATAACAACAAAGGTTCTCCAAGGTTGGTGCAATTGGACTTTGTTTTCTAAAACGATTTTTAACATTTCTTTTAAAACTGAAAAAAAATGGATTTGGCCATTTTTTTCTTAAGTTGTTCCAACAGGTAGGTAGAAGTACTTAAATTATCACCTTTGTGCCCTGATCAGAAAAAGTCATCTTTAGGATCAATGGAAACTTTTGCAAGGATATAAGGTCCATTTCTATGTGTTGAAAGTCAGTAATTCTTTGGATTATTAATTAATTATTAATTATGTGAGTTATCCCAAGGCATATCCATAGGCTTTATCCAGGCAGAGTTCCTAATGTTATCGCTGCAAGGTGGGCTTGGGCTAAATAGAAGCAGATGGAGGTTGACTGGAGCAGCAGAGCTGCAAGAGTTTGAACACATTAGAACAAGACCCAGACTGTTGCTGTGGTTGTGGGCTCATGCTCTCTCGCACGTGCTCTCTCTCTCTCACACACACACAGCCCTAGCCCCGAGAGGAGAGAATAGCGACATCTATCTCAAGTGCCCCCATATGTATCCCGAAATGTCACAATGTGTTTGCAAAGTGCTTTGCAACATACCAACGCTAATACACTAGCACTATGCTAGTGCTGTCGCTATTAGCAGTTACTGTAAATATCCTTGAATTCCATGTTAATTAAAGGAAACAGTAGTACCCAGAACACAAATAATCTGAAATTATTCCTCCTGTTTTAGTAACTGATTTCTAATTAGCGTAGACTCACCAATGCCTCTAGGCAACTATCATCAGAAGTATACCTGGTTCAACAAGTGGCAGCACGGGTGAAACAAAGCCCCAGAGAAGTTCAGTGATGACCCTGGCCACATTTACAATTAGTGTTGAACATGAACTGGAGACTCTGGCTTTTTACCTTCCTTCTAGTCTTTCTTTCAACCCACATTGCTGCTTCTTATTTATCTTTATATCTCCTGCCCTATTGGATTTGAATGAATGCTCCAGATTTGGCTAAAGATGTCAACAAAATGATTATGCAGTCTCTAAACAACTACCACTCTAGAGGAGACTTTACCTGTAGCTCGCACAGTATAAAAAACCTTGCCATGAGACAGAAATTAGGCGTATCCAGTATATAGATAAACGTTGCCCAAATGAATAAATAACCCAGCTTATGTGGTTAAAAAAATAAATACAAGCAGCATGCCATATTTGAACCTTCCCTTAATATTTGAATATTAAATTATAAAGAAAAATAAGAATACATAATTTGCAAGAGAGTTGGCCTACAGTAATATGTAAAAATAATAGCTACCATTCAGAGTACATGTATTTTGTTCCAGGTATTTAACCATAAACATCTTTACAGCAACCTCATTATATACTGACATTATCATTTTAGAGGTGTGAAAGTGGAGACTCAGACAGTAAGTAATTTTTTTAATTTCTTAAACAGCGGCAACTTAAGAACAGAGCCAAGATCTGAACCTGCAAAACCCCATGCTCTCTTTACACTGTGATGTTAGCATATTAGTACTGGAGAGCTCGTTAAATCATTTTTATCTTCTTAAATTAGTTCACATAGTGGTAAAAGTGATCAGAGCAGAATTTTTAAACTACTAGGTCAAGATTGTGCCACATGCTAGAACCCAGTCTCCTGACCTCATGAGTGTGTTGTCCACTTCTTTTGTCAGCCTTTAGCATGAGCCCAAAGCTCTTCGGGTGGCCCATCAGCCTCTGTGGGTTTCTAAAACAGTTCTTAGACATGATGAAGCAGCATTCACTAAATAAATTCACAAGTTGAATACTATACACCCAGGAAGGTGCATGGAATTGGTGCTGATTGATGGAGAATAAAGGACAAAAACAGCAGTTTCTGAGGATTAGAGATTGTATGACAGGGGTACTTCAAGGTGAGTGGGCCAACCTCCTGAAATGCAGGGAAAATCTCAGGTTTCACAGAAAAGAGATAAAAATGATCTGAAATCGCAGAGGGGAGGAGGGTGGGGGAATGGGATAGGCTGGCGATGGGTAGTAAGGAGGGCACGAATTGCATGGTGCACTGGGTGTTATACGCAACTAATGAAGCATCGAACTTTACATCAGAAACCAGGGATGTACTGTATGGTGACTAACATAATATAATTAAAAAACATTTAAAAAATGATCTGAAATCGAACAGTGCATCTGTGGTCTTGTCTGTGCCCTTGTGCAAGTCACTGGCCACTTTGTGCATCTTTCAAACAGAAATCTTAATGTCAATCTGATTATATCACAGCATAAGAGTAAGTAACAACCAACCCAATGACTGTAAAGCAGCCTACCCCAGAAGCGTGCAATAGAAATTATTCAAATTAATGATCTGGGCAGCTTGCAGGTGAGGTGCCTGCTCCAATTTGAGCCAAGTCCTTTCAAGTCGTACTTTTTTTTTTTTTTAAGAGTTCTGCCTCAATTCGGTGAATTGGATTATTTCAATGAAATACACTTAATAAGTTCCCCTGGGCATCACTTGATACTTCTTTGCTATTCTTTTTACCTTTTTTTGTATTAGATTTAACACCTGGGTAATACTAAGTGCCATGGTTACCATAAATTATAGGAGACTAAATAAATATTTGAGAGAGCAGGAGAGATTTGATTAAATTGCTGAAAATGAAATGTTGAGTACTATTCCCCACACCAAATAGACTTTCTTGCATCAGCGTGCACTGCCAACAGTGGATTTCGTTTTCACAGCCCCAGACATTTTCTAAATGGGTAAATTGCCAGCATGACCACTTCCGTTTTTCTTTCTTGTTTAAGCTTCAACATATTTCTTTATCCTTTGACTTTAATCCAAGCTGGTAAATTATGGCCAAGAATTGAAGGCTCCGTAATAAGGAGTTGTACTAGTGGAACCCTATTGCAAAATCTACCTGGAATGAACAGGAATGCTTATGTTGTAAACGCGGGTTTAGGGCACATGAGATTTCTACGTCAAAAGTAGAGTCCTTCCTGATAAGTGGGCATGAATTGGGGAAATTCAGCTAGGATGAATTAATAATAATTACAGCAATGTCAGGAACCTTGGAACAAGCAAAAAGGATTACTGAGTACCTCCAATGGAAAACTAGACACTGCTTAGAACAGCTAATTTCTATATTCCCGATCTTTAAATGACTCTGTTCTTTGGATCCCCCCTTTGAACAAGTTATACTCATTTAATAATGAGTTAAATGAAATCTTTGATTTTACCTTTTTAAAAAAATTACCCTTTCCCAGGTTTAATAACTAACAAAGAGTGAAATGCTCACAGTGCTAAAATCTGCATGGGCAGTTCCTCATTTAAGCCAAACAACCATTTATACAAGCCCATTTTCCCCTTTTAAAAGATGAACTGAGGGGCTCCTGGGTGGCTCAGTCCTTAAGCATCGGCCTCTGGCTCAGGGCGTGATCCCAGCGTTCTGGGATCCAGCTCCGCATCAGGCTCCTCTGCTGGGAGCCTGCTTCTTCCTCTCCAACTCCCCCTGCTTGTGTTCCCTCTCTGGCTGGCTGCCTCTCTCTCTGTCAAATAAATAAATAAAATCTTAAAAAAAAATGAACTGAGTAGGGTATAGAGAAGTCAGGTAACTTGCCCACATAAGAAATGAGACAGAAATTCAGAGAAGTGTCCTCTGTCTCCCAAAAAATATATAAGTTTCTGGTTAGTTCTCCATCACTTCTGATTGGATGAGATCATTATGAAGAATTTCTTGAGTTNAGGTAACTTGCCCACATAAGAAATGAGACAGAAATTCAGAGAAGTGTCCTCTGTCTCCCAAAAAATATATAAATTTCTGGTTAGTTCTCCATCACTTCTGATTGGATGAGATCATTATGAAGAATTTCTTGAGTTATTTCCCTTTCAAGAACAGTCTCCCAAAATGCATCTTGGGCCACATCCCGTGGGCAGTCTCACCAAATCACACCTTTCTCTAATGGCTGATAATAAAGATATCTTTCCAAGAAAGTTGTTCACTCTGTCCTAACCTATTGATCCCTCCAAGGAAGTTGAGAACTAAAGAATGATGGGGAGAAGGAAGAGTTCTCAGTTTAGAAGAAGGAGGGAAGGAGGTGGCAACTGCAAAATGCAGACTTGCGAAGTCTTTGTTAAAACACAGTCACAAGATGGGTCGAGCAACAAGAGGGTGAAATGGAATCTAGTGTTTGGGGACCTGACATTGAATTCATCACTCCATTCTCCTTGCATTCCAGAGAAATGCTTCCCAGTGGCCCATCACCCCCAGCTTCCATTGTCTCAGGAATTTAGCTCTCTGCCTTTTAGTCTCAGATTCTGTAGTGGTCTACGTACAATCTCCTTACTGTCCTGAATGGCAGAGTCCTACTAGGACCAATGAGCCATAAAGTCTGGGTAGGCTTGTTTCTAGGCCCCAGTTTCTTCAGCCAGAAAGAAATCCAGAGTGGAGATCCCCTCCAACTTTTAAAACGGAGTGATTTCTATAGTTAGTCTTCATCATTCAGTGAAATGTAATTCCAAGTGTAAAATGAAATATAAACCTATTTTAGGAATTCTAATATATTTATTTACTCCTTTATTAATTATATTCATTTAAAACTTATTTTATTCGAAAAGGGAGTACGGCTGGCTTACCGAATTATATCATGGTAATAACCCATATATAGTATCATCTGCTGAACAGTCAGTGTAGAGTAAGGGGATTGTCGTAGGTAAGGCTGTCGAGACCAAGTAGAGAAACCATTCTGCCATTTAACGGTAATTAATGTTCTCATGGAATCCCAGGACAGGAATGTCTCCTTGGCCCTGTGAATGAATGGGAATCGGGGACTGGAACGACCTCCCAGTTCTGCTCCCCACTGTGCACCTGCACGATTCACTTCCATTACGGAGTGTGGCACACGGCACAAGGAGGCATCTACAAACAGCAACCACACATCAGTGCCAACTTCTCTCCCTAAGACCCAACCTGAAATTCCTGGGGAAGGAATTGGCCAGGCCTGGGTCAAATGACCAACTCTTGATCAATCAACTGTGGCCACAGTCTGGGAAAGGTACTCTGATTAAAACGTGTGCTCTTCATTCTAACCAACTGCAACCTATAGTCAGAGCCACACTGGGCAAAATGGCCAATGGGGGACCACACACCCAGCACTGCCTGAGGTGAGAGGAAGGGAACATTACCGGAAAACAAGAGACTAAGATAACCACTGAAAAGATGTCCACCATAAGTCCCGTAAAAGGAACCACTGTTAAGTAATACAGTACTCATAAAACTGTAAGTAATGGCATAAACCTCATTAAAAACCCAAGCTAGAGGCTTTATGCACCCCCTAAGTCCACAGGGACATTTTGACACAATTAGAAGTGATCAAGCAAAACACACTGTATTTTCCCCTCTAATCAGCATCTTTCTTTGCTTCTCTCAGGGCGCTTATATGTGGTCCCAATAAAAGTCTGAGAATTCCCAAAGAGTTCTTCATCTGTTTTTCAGCATTTTTCTTTTGATTCTTGGACTTCATTTACTCTATAAAAGCACATTGGAACATCAATGCAGATCCCTGTTTTTGCAATTGTTCTCTCTGCACAATTAGGCATAATAATTAAAGCATCCTTTTTGTCTGAAAGGCAATTAAAGTACAACTTTGGAAACATGCGACAATAATATTGAATAATGTTACATTTGTCAGTGAGGTCACTAAGTGGGCAATAGATCTTAGAAGGCAAATGGTCTTTCCTTTGTAAACAGAGCATTGCTGAGCTTACTTAAATGGCTCTAATAAGTCCCATCTAGCCCCATAGCAGCTAGCTGTTTCTAGTCCTTCATCACAAGCGAACGCTTTAATGGGCACATGCCTGTTGACACACTGACGATAAATGAGTCTAAAACCACTTGAAAATCATCAGACAGACAAGTAAAAAGAAAGCATTACAGATTTTTAAAAAATAATAATATTTAAAAGAAAGCCTCAGCGACAGAATGAAAGATGATACCCTACCAAATGTTTAAGTATAAATTGAATGACATCTATGTCAACCATAAAGTAGCTACCAAATAAATGCACCAAACCCCTGGCCAACTCCACTTTTGCAACAACATTAGCTCTCCTTCACTGCAAATCGTTGACTCCTCCACTCCCCACCAAAAGTAACCTCCATGAGGGCAGAAATAGTGTCACCTTTGTTCAGTATATTATCCCCAGCACCTGAATTAGTGGCTGACAACAGGTGATGCTCAAATTTTTGTATGTGTCTTACTGTGTTCATTTCATTTTTTATTGAAGTTTAACAGACCACAGAGAAGCACAGATATCATGGGTATAAAACTTACTAAATTGTCAGTCTGCACACATCTATGCAGCCAGAACACAGAGCAATAAACAAAACGTTACCAGCACCTCAGAAGCCCTTTTGTACACTGTCCCAGCTACTATCCCCCCAAGAATAAATGCCATCCCCAATGCTAACAGCATCGTTTGTTTTGCTTATTTTTAGACTCTATAAACAGAACCAATAATGTGATCTCTTTTGTGTGTAACTTCCATTCAACACTACACTGGTGAGATTCATCAATGTTGTCGGTAACTGTAGGTTACCCATCTCCCATTGTGTGTATGTGCCAGTTTACTTACCCATTCCACGGCTGATGGCCATTTAGGTAATTTCCAGTTTGGGGCTAATACAAATAGTGCTCTTATGAACATTCCAGTGCGTATCTTTTAGCATATACATTTCTGTTGGATATATGCGTGGGAGTGAAATTGCTGTGTTACAGAATATGTGCGTTTCCAGATTTATACACTAACATTTTAAGCCATTCACAATATGAACTTTAAAAGAACCCATATTTTACTTGAATTTGGGGTGAAATTAACACAGTTCAATGCCTTGATTTCCACGTGAAGAAACTAAGGGCCACGTTCATTTAAGAGGGGCAATAGAATGGAACGCATGCTGCTACCATCTTGCTGTGTGGCCTTGAGCAAGAATATCGTGGCCTCGATTTCTTTACATAAATTGAGGAAATTCAATAAGATAATCTCAAAATCACTTCCACATTCCAGCTCTACAATTCTATAACTCACTTGGGGCACAACTGCCGGAGTCATGACTAAAAGCCATGCTTCCAAACCCATATCCACTAGTTTTAACGTCATATCAGCCTTTATTTCAGTGAGATTAATTATTGATATAATTATTTATTATCAACATTAAAAGTTAATCATATTAGCTAATATTTATTGAATGCTCTTTTCAAGTGTTTTCCAGGTACTATCTCATCAAATCCGGACAACAACTCATAAAGAGTTATTATAATATCCTCCCCCCATTTACAAACAAGGAAACTGAGGACACAAATGGCTAAATGCCCAGTCTAAGGTCACAGAGCCACAAAGTGATTGAACTAGGTTCTTTTAGACACTATGCACAAATAACTCCATGTGCAGTCATCTTTAAACCTTACCAGCATCCAGTGCCAAGTCCTTTTGCTATAACTTACAGCCGTTTCTAGCCACTTGTTCCAATGGAAACTTGTTTCTCCTTAGATTCCTATATGTGACTTGTGACATACACAGTCTGACACAAGCCATGCTACAGCATTTTCTGTGGGGTGCTCCCAAGCTGGGCTTAGCCTGTTGACAGTCAGATTCCTCACTGACATCTCCCAAGATCATCTGGTACTGATCTCTATCTCCAACAACACTGGACAGATCTCTTAACTCGGGATTTTATGAAGGCAGTAAAACTAATGAATCACAAATGTCTGAACCCATATAAGAAACAATGCTAAAGGAGATAGTAAAATTATGCATCATGATCTATCACAAACTATAAATATTATGCATCAGGTATCTGATAGTCAAGTCTAACTTCAGCTTGATAACAACTTGGTGGAAACATTTAGTTATGTCGTAAGTAAAATATCTATGCTCTGATAGAATTCAGATTTTTGCTTCCATATTCTTTGGCCTTTTTTTATGTTCCATGAAGATTTTCATAGGCTCTAAATTTCTATTTTATTATGTACTAGATTTCTGGTTACTCAGTAAAGAGAATTCTCGGGTCTTGTCTGAAATCGCTCTAATTGCTGGCTTTTCTTTCGGAGGAAGGGCTGTGCATCAGCTGATTTTGAAGGAGGCTTTGCTTTCCGTCCAAATACTTGGCAGTGGTATGTCTATAGCGTTATCTTGCTATATGGAAATTGTCCCCTTATGTCTACACATAAGTAGAATGTGGTTCACAATCCATTTCTTCTCTAGCTTATCTAAACTGATCTATAACTGGACTTCTAACCAAATTCTACCACGATCTACATTTACATTTAGTCCTTTCCCAATGTTCAGGCTGGGTGTGATAGGTAAAGAAGGGGCCTTATCCTGTATAGTTTGGGGTAGGAAGGCTCTCTATTCTTCCTGCCCTTACAAATACTTTTTAGAAAATTATATTGTACACACACACATATCACCCTTATTACTGCATAAACTCTCACCAAAGACCATTCTGTTTAACTGCTTACTACACAAACAAGCTTGACTTTGCCATTATAAATATTGAGGATAGCAGTTCTACCTGGCCATTTTGCCATGATACATGTAGACTTATATAACCTGGAGAGTGTCTCTAGTTCTCCATCTAAAGACATATGAGGGTAGCAACTCAATGAAAGCCACAATCATGAAGACTGCCTTCCCTAGATACTTGTTCGTAGGTAATATCTCCTGCTTGAGTCACTGGTCCACATGTGACCCCTATCAAAGTTCAGTAACTGTAGCTGTTTCCAGACCTTTCCTACTACCTGTGATTCAGCCATTAGTAGACCTCACTGCCCTTACCTTGGTCACTAATGATTGTGCAATTATTTAACATGTATGGGCTGACCAACAAATAAATGATTAGTAGTAGTAATTTTGATTAGCAGCTTTATCTTTCTGTAGAACCTCAAAAGAGATCCAAACAAACTGTAGTCATTATCACTTTAAGGACTGTACGGTTCAGCCCACCAAGAGGAAATCCGTTCTAGGTTCTCTTCCTTGTTGCAGTGACTGGTGTTAGAATCATTATTTTTGCTTCTTAAAGTATGGAGAGAAAAAGTCAGGCCTCACAATTTGGAGGGAAGGAATAGGTAAAATAGGAAGATCATGATCAAATCTCTTACCAACTAAGTATAAATTAAGAGACAGGAGCAGAGTGATGAATAGAGAGCCCTTTTCCCGTACTTTTGCAGGCTGTCTACTACTTCTCTATCAGATTTTACAAATAAGAGCCAGAACTGGAAGAAGATGGGAGCAGAGACACATTGATGGTAGACAACTGCAATCAAACCACAGACTCCGTCTGCTGCAGTCCCTCAGAACTACCCCTTCTACAACATGATTTGAGACAGCAGTATAGATCAGAAGAGGAAGCTATTTCATTGGAAGAAGGTACGGTTAAATAAAGTATGGATAGTCAGTGAAGTTGAGAACATTTTCAAGTTCCTCAAACATTATGGAAATAGTGAACCTAATAAGAGGGGAACTGGGGAACGTTTACATGAAATGAAATGAGACCTCACAATTATAGCTACAGTTTGACCGCATGGACAAGGGTGCATAACCCATTCTTTCTGTCCTAGACACAGGGCTCTTTCCCCACACTAATGATAATATTATAGAAAAATTACATGAGAATAAAGTAAAAAGAAAATTAAAAAAGAGGTCTGAGAAGATGTATGAGAGGAGTTAATTGCATAGAAAAAAATAAAGTCAGCAAGCAAAAGAATTTGAAATTTGAGAGTTAACAAAAGCCTGTATTATGGAGAGTCTTCTGGGTACCATTGATCTGTTACTTCTCCCATAGTCTCTGTTGAAGTCTAAGTGGATGATAAATAATGTAGTTACATAACCATGTTTTCCCTGTTGTCAAGAACACTGTTTGAAACTAACCATGGACTGAAGAGAGGGAAGGGTTTTCTCCAGGAGCCTTGTATAAATTGAGCTGAGATTGCAGTAAAATAGTCAGCTGTGGCTTAGTTTGATCTACTTATCTGTACTATCATCTGAGGGTTAAGCCTGCCCAGAGAAGACAGTAGAACAGATTTCATTTTCTGTGTACTTAAAATAAATTTTGGATTTCATGAGCAATGAGTACTTGCAATAAATCTCCTTTTACTTAAATTAGATTGATGAGATTGCTCTTTTTTACATACAAACAATCTCTGACAAAGATGGGGTTTTCGTTAAAAACAAATTCTCCCATCAGGCAGAAACACAACCTATCATTTGGATTTTAGTCAGAAAGCAGAAGACACCTGAGGTATTTCAAACAGATAGAATTTAATCTAAGGAACCGAATAAGCTAGTGATGAAAAAACTAAGGAGCTGAGCAGAAGATGGTGAGACATCTCAGGGATGAGAAACAGAAACAAGATGCTGCTGCCCCAGGGCTAGAGAAACACAGGGAGGATGCTGTGTTCCCAAATGCAGAAGCTGAAGTCACTGGGTATAAGGTGGAACCATAGTGGGCCTTTCCAGTGGGATCATAAAGAGAGACACTTTCTGGCAGGGCCTGGACCCACCCACGAGGCTCAGAGATGCTGCCAGAGATGCCACCAAAAGCAAAGAAGAGAGAAGTCTTCTCCACTTCCTTATGTCTCCTTTATACCAGTGAACCCGATTGGCCAAACCTACAGAGATGCTAGAGGCCTGAGAAACATAGTTTCTTGTCATACAGAACAAGGAAGAGAAAGACAGAGTATGAATCTGAAAGTAAGCAAGCCAAGCTCTGCCACAAATAGGCTCCAGGAAACACTCTGTACCACACTAGCAAACACCCTGCGACAATTCTGGGTGGTCTGGGGGCATCATAACAGAACTTCAATTTGTGTGATTCTCCTTACATTTTTCCTTTTACCCATTTCATTCTGATCTTCAGTATCTTGCCCTGGGGATTTTTGTAAGATGTAAGACATAAGTTACTTGAAATAATACGCTCTCCTTATATAAAGTAAATGCCTAAACTGGCTGCAGATATTATACTAAGGGTATTAGAGAAAGAAGGAAGAGAGGGATTTACCCATGTGAGCAGCAGGCAGCAGAAGGGGAAATCATTCTAAACACTAGAGAGAGGGTAGAATACTGATGTCTTAGGGAATCAAACACTCATATGCTACTGGGTGTCGACACCCCAGGGAGAAGCCATGCCTTTAGAGAAAGTGGGTATGTGGTATCCCAGTGAAAGCTAAAACCTAAACACAGGAGACCCCTGCCTTGACAGAGGGTCCCATGCCCTAAGCAGTGTCCAGATACAGCACAGCTTTCAGACAAAAAGGGAAGTGCAAGCTGAAGTATCGTATGTATCAAAAGGAGCCAATAAGCTTTGACTAATTCCCCATCCCAGCCTTCCCAACTCAGGTCTAACTTCAACATCTCGGTACCAGCAGAAAACAAATGGCACACTCAAAAAAGTTTAATGGGAAGAATTTAACAAGAGAACAATTACTTAAATCTTGAACAGGGGCACACCTGGGTGGCTCGGTTGGGCATCCAAATCTTGATTTCAGCTCAGGTCATGATCTCGGGGTTGTAGGATCAAGCCCCAGGTCAGTTTCTGTGCCCAGTAGGGGTCTGCTTGGGATTTCTCCCTCCCTCTCCCACTGTACCCATCCCCGCTTATGCTCTCTCTCTCTTTCTAATAAATAAATATAAAATCTGTTTTTAAATTTTTTAAATAAATCTTGAACAGGATTAAGGAAACAACAAGGATGATGAGGCGTAGTGGAGAAAGTCAAGGCCTGAATAGAAAAAGGAAGAAAATGGTGTTACCACAACCCCAAAGGAGCCAAAACCACAGAGCAAAAGCCTTCCTCCAAGTAGTCCTGATGCCTTAGGGAAGCACATTCACGGTTCCAACAATGGTGAGAGACAAGAAAAAAGTGAAAGAAATAGATATCCCAACTTTTTTTCTTTCCTTTTCAACTCTAGCTGCTACCTCTCTGGTTAAACCCATTTAGAAGTCAAAAAGCACAGCACATAAGCCCAGCTAAGGCAATCTATTGGTCCCAGGGCACAGAACAGACAGAAAAGTCCTAAAATCAGGAGACGCTAAATAAAGAACAACCCAGAGAATATCAAAATACTGATTCAAAAAGATATATGCGTCCCTATGTTTATTGCAGCAGTATTTACAATAGCCAAGATTGGAAACAACCCAAACGTCCATCCATAGATGAATGGGTAAAGAAGAGGTGATATATATATATATACATATATATATATATATTACCCAGCCATAGAAAGAATGAAATCTTACGTTTGCAACAATAGAGGGTATAATGCTAAGTGAAATAGTCAGAGAAAGACAAATACCATATGATTNAAGAAACAAAACAATGAACAACAACCAAAAAAAGAGACAAAGAAAAAAAAAAAGACTTAAATATAGAGAACAAAGTGCTGGTTGCTTGAGGGAGGTAGGTGAAATAGGTGAAGGAGATTAAGAGTACACTTCTTATGATGAACACTGAGTAATGTATAGAAGTGTTGAATTACTATATTACACACTTGAAACTGATGAACACTATATGCTAATTATACTTCAATTTTTTAAAAAATTAAGAGGAGGGGAGGATAAAGAAATAATAACCAGCACCGAGCAGCTCCAGATTTTGTGGGGTCTGAGGTCTCTACAATTTGAGGGGCTTACTTAAAAAAATAACAATATATAAAAAAATATAAAATTAGGAATGGAAGTGCATATTTGTTTATATCAAGAAGAGAAATCACAAAAAAAACAAAGTTTAAATAACTGACAAACACTCAACTATCAGATTCTGAAAAAAAAAGCAAATCCTTATTAATTAACTACTTAAGACACTTCTCTAATATTTACCATCTTTATAGTATTGGCTGTAATTTTTTCATCATCTCTTTATATAAGAACACACTTTCTAATATCAATTTTTGTAATGAGAATACAAAGATAATTTCATATTTTCTAGAATCAAAATTTTTTTAGTATTGATAACTGGAAATGCATATACTATACAATGCTACACAAAAATATGTTTTTATTGTTTGTAGGTCTGTTTTAAGTTTGTGCCCTACAAACACAGGAATTTTTATAAGTTCTATTTTGCATGAGTACCATAAATTTTTAAATGTATGCTGCTTGTTAATTTGCTTATACTATCACTTGTATTCATTATCAAAAATATTCATATCAAAAATATTCATTATCAAAAATATTCAAAACAGCAGAGCATTTCCATTTTAAGGAAGTGTTGATGAAAACTGAATTCTCCACCGACAATTAAACACATCTGATGACTGAAAGAATTTTCCAGAGATCAGCTTCAGGTTCCACACTTTGCACAACTAGTTTTTACTCTAGGATCCATGTTTCTGCTTCTAGGAACCATAGAAGTTAATTCAGACACTGATGGCTATCAATGGCTTAACTACACAAAAGTGACTGAAAAACCATATAAATGTATCTCTTTAAACTCAAACTAAATATCATAAACTCAGTTTTCCCTAAGCTGGATCTTATAAAATCCTGAAAAATGGTTAAAGGAAACACAGGTCAGTGATGTTTGTAGACTTGCATTTGAATCAAAAGTCAAAATATACTCATGATATAATTTACTAAAAAAGAAATTATTACCTAACTCTGTTCACACAAAAGGTCTGGAAGCAATAACTAACTCAGGAACAAGGAGTGCCCCTAGTGTCCAGATTGTGGTTTCCAAATACCATTTCCACAAAAAAATCCTGAAATCCTTGGAGAGATGGCTGATTTCGGGTCTGGTGCAATAAACTTATATAAGCCTAGAACATCCTGTCATGCCAAAAAGCAAAGAAGCTGTACACATTCACGGGTCTCATGTCAAGAGATAGTAAACAGGAGTCAAGTTACAGGGACTAGATCATTTGTGCATCAAAAAGTATAACTCTACTAGATAAAAATACATCTTTAAAAAAAAAAAAAGCCTGAGGTCATACAGTTTTCCACAGTGGCTGTAACAATTTACATTCCCACCAACCCTGTACCAGGGACTTTTATCTTCATGTCCTCCCCAACACTTGTTATTTCTTGTCTTGTACACTGAAACTAACAGAACATTGTGTGTCAACTATACCCAAATAAAAAAAACACAGACATCCAATACATGTCACACCAAGTAAAAAAAAAAAAAAGCAAAATCTATGAGGTCATAACAATATATATTTTAAAAACATCAATGGTTCCATATAAAGGTTTGTTAGGGCACCAACATCCCATTCTAAAATTGGACAAAGCGGGGCGGAGGGGGAGTTATCCTACCTTTCCTGTATTAACTATATTCCAGTGTAATCAAATAATCAACAACAAAAAAATTCTTCTTTATAGGAGAATTCCACTTAGTAATTACAGAAGGAATGATTAAATTTGAGTATCTGTATTTCGTAGCCCCTAAAGAAATAATAGCTCTAGGCAATGGTCATCCAGGGTTGCTAAAGCCATCTGGGGAAAGATACATGGATCAGGCTGACCAGATCTGACAGCTCTGGTCAATCTTAACATTCCAAACAATAAAATAAGATAAAATAAGATAAAATACAGTACAAAGAAAAGACAGTGTGTTGAGCATCAGATGACTCTGATGTGATAGAATAATGAATCCACAGCACCATTATTGAAATGTTCTACCAAAAAAATTGAACTTGAATATGATCAAGCATCTAGATATAACAGATGAACATGCCAAATGACACCACAGGGAGGCAACCGGCCAATCCCGGAGTGCAAGGTTTGCTATGGGGCACAAGATCCAGTTTCTTCAACAAATAAATGCATTAAAAAAGAAATGGAAGGAGGAGAACGTTTACAGATTTAAGGAATTTTAGGAAACACCAAATGCAATATGTGGACTTTAAAAATGTTATGGGACAATAAGGTAAACTTAGTGACTACTGAGAGCATATTTAATGATATTAAAGAAACAGTATTGCAGTGGTGGCGTAGGCAGGATCAGCAGCAAGAGAGTCTGGGGCCATGTCTCACACCATTCTGCCAGTACAGCCTACCAACAGGCCAGGAGGCAGAACTTATGCTATGATGCTGTGATTGAAGGCATTGACTGCGTCTGTAAAATTATGAAGATCATCTGAAGAGCCTTTGTATCACCTATGATATCAGTCAGTTGGTTGATTTTATCCATGATTTGGCAGATCTCAGTGCCCTTGTTTACAGAGCTGATACCCAGGCATACCAGCCTTACAATAAAGGCTGGATGAAAGAAAAGATCTTCGTGCTCCCCCGGGGACAGGCCCAACAGGCCGGGAAACAGTTGAGTTGGAAGCCTTGGGGGAAGGGGGTGGGCTTGAACACCACTGCGGACAGTGTGCGGCAGTGGAAGTTTCAAGTTATAGTAATCCTGTTTCCATTGTGGTACGCTCCAGCCAGGATTGCATGTATTAGATGAAACTTGAGGATCTTGGCCAATCTGAAACCCCCAGGGCCCCCTTCCCTGCCTTTTGTTTAATGTAAGCATTTTTATAATTTAGATGGAAGTTGATTTTTGTCAGTTAATGTTGGCCCCAGTCCTTCAAACTCTCCGTATCTGCTTTATAGCATTCACTGCACTAACCCTTCTTCAATTTGGGGTGGGAGTGGTGACAGTTTAGTTGCATGTTCAAGATAAAATCTTAGTGAAAAACAAATAAATGTTCCTTAGGGTTTTGTTTTGTTTTCTAAGAAGAAATAGTGTTAAGAGTTTTTTGGTTTGTTTGTTTGTTTTGGCTCTAAAAATGACTTTAAAAATAGTGTCTTGTCTCTCAGAGACACATACTGAAATATTTAGGGGTGAGGTAATATTGTGTCTAGTATTTACTTCAAAATTACCCAACAGGTAGGACTAAGGCATAGGAGAGTCAGTGTAGATGAAACAGGACTGGTCATGTGCTGACAATAGTTGGATCTGGGCGAGAGGCATATGGAGTTTCATCATACTATTTTCTCTAATTTCATACATGCTCAAAACTTCCATAATAATTTTTTTTTCAAAAAGCAGCTGAAGAAAAATGAACTTTCCAAAAGGTTCACTAAAACTGTGAAAATGCCACTCTCCTCTTATATCATGGAGAAGGAAGTCTCCTTAGGCCTTCAAGTCTTCAGGCAGAGAATTTGATCCAACAGCTGATTCCCTTCCCTCTTTCTAATTCCTAAATGTTGCCTATCGTGTCAAGCACTCAAGGCTAACTTCATAATTATTGCAGAACATATGTCTACCTCACCAGACAAAGACTGAAACATTGCATTGGGATATCCTGACTCAGTTGTGTGTAGCAGGACAAAAACCTTTCTGAACCCTGAACAGACTTTGAATAAACAGACCCTCCAGTATTACTTGAAGGCCGTGGCTGAGTGAGAAATAAATAAATAAATAAATAAATAAATAAATAAATAAATAAAGCAAGCCTCAACAAGCAATCACTAAAAGGCACTTGGGTTGTCCGCCCAGTGACAGATCTCTGAATGCTGGAGAGCTCAAGAACTCTGCCCTATCAAAATTTCTCCCTGAAATAGCTAAAACGCTTCCTTCCTCTGCCCCCACCAGCCTCTGGAGTCCTTGCTTTACAGAAACGTAAGGCTCAAAGTTTCTACCCTTCCATCTTGATAAAGTACAGAATTAATCAGGATTACAGAACCTCTAAATCCATACATAAACATTTTTTTGTTTGAATAGATCATGTGTTAGACAGTGACACCTATTGGTAAAGTGTAGTATTGTAAACCAGGACTACTGAATATTGTCAGTCAGCTCTAACTCAGACATAATGGAAAAAAGCCAGACTGAATCCATGGCAGGAAAAAAAATCACTTTAATATGGTTTTATCACCTTCAAATAGTATAGGTAATTCAACCTAGACTGCAGGTGAGGTAGGTAGTTTCTCGACACTTACAGGAAGTATTTTTGATGAGCACAGCAAATTTTCAGCCTGAATTGTAGTGATATTGCCTTAAGTTGCAATTAATTTTTTTTAAATGGGTGTTTCCAAAGTTCTTAAAGCCACTTTGTTGTCTTAAATGGGCAAACATTTCACAGCCCTATTTCAATGAATTTTTAAGTGAATTTTATTTCTTTTAAAGTGACCCTACCTAAAAATTCACAAGTTCCAAGCTTGTGGAATCCAAATTAATAAAAAATATATATATTCTATACTTGAATTAGACAAAAGATTAGGAGAGTACATTTGAGCATTCTAAATGCTCAATGTGAATATGGAAAGAGGGGGCTTATAAGTATGAAATAAATAATCTCAATTAATTATAGACAGGAAGGATGGCTCCTTTCAGTAAGGGAACGGACTATAGGAACAAAGATTAGGGAAATGTGAAAAGTAAAATCCCGCCAATTGTTTAAAATGTCCAGCCATCGACTTGATCCTTCCCTCATCAAAAGTTCTTACTTTGTTCATTAGAATGATTTATATAACTCATAAAAATAATTTCTATAACTTAGAATCATTTATAAATATGTTTATATTATAGTGTAAATATACATATATGGTATAAATATATAAGTATTTCATATAAACATATGAAAATATATTTATACCATAAAATTACATTGTAAAATAATTTTAATAATGAAATCAATGGGAAAACTAGATTCACTCAAAGTACTTTTTTATAAACCCCACTTGAGAGACTATGTCAACACATTGCACAGTAAGTGATGCCTCAAAGAAGTCTTCTTGAGCCTGGACTTCTCCCTGATATAAAATAATCCCCCCCCCCTGCAAATCTCTCAGTCATTTCCTTCCTAACACTGGACAGCACTATAATGGGTGGTGTGAGGTTTTCTCAGGCTCAGTTCTTTTTTTTTTTCCTTTAAAGATTTTATTTATTTATTTGAGAGACAGAGAGAGAGCACAGGTTGGGGAGGGGCAGAGGGCACGGGTGAAGCAGACTCCCCACTGAGCAGGGAGCCGGATGCGGGCGATTCCAGGACTCCAGGATCACGACCTGAGCTGAAGGCAGAGGCTCAACCGACTGAGTCACCCAGGTGCCGCTCAGGCTCAGTTCTGAACTCACCTTCCCCCTAGTCTCCTCCTCAATGACTTCTCCTCTCCCTGAATCCCGGTCTCCTCCCCTCAGTGACACGGAAGCCAGCCTTGACTGCCTCTCAGCACAAAGCAGCGCGAACATTTTCTTTTCTTCTGTGGCTCTCTCCCCTCCCCTCTGCCTCGCCTTTTAATCAATGCCAGAGGAGCACTTGGAGGAATCCACTCTCACGTCCTAATGTCACTGTGTGGCCGAGGTGCTTGATCCTACAGGAGCCGAGGGTACAGCAGGGACCCCAAAAGCCTTCACGTCTCTGGAGGGCACGTGGGAAGCATGTATGTTCACTATAGTCGATGTAGTAATCACACTAATTCTGTAACAAGAAATTTCAAATTGCAAAAAACCTAGCCTGGAAGGATTGGATGTAAAAGGAAAAGAAGAAAGAACAGACAACCAAGGCCCCTGCATACTTTGCTAATGCTTCTAAAGGCAGGACAGCCAGTTAATAACAGACCAGGAAGGCAACCTTGCAGTTAATTTTTACTTTCTATGCCCATCATCAAAGCATGTTTAATGGGATCCTGCATGGGGCAGGAGGGCCCTTGCCAAAATTAAAATCACGAAGGGTTGGCCATCTGTGAGAGTTACAGGAATATGGGAGGAGTCAGAGAACAAAGGAGCAACTCCTAGAATAAAGAAACATTATTTAACTCCTAATTGTTTTTTGGTTTGTCCTTGTTTACCATAGGATTGTGGGAGAGAAGAGTTCGGAATCTTTAAATAAATAAAACATCACAGTCATGCTGAGTTATTCAAGTCATTCACTCAGGGAGCCAACTCCAAGACAGTTAGTTGGAGTCACTTGGGGATGAGCAGGTTACGCGTCCTATAGAAGCCGAGGGAAGCCTCAGACAAAGCAGTTGTTGGAAAAGTCAGGGCTAGGCTGGTGGCTCCTGAAGACAAATTAGTTGAGCCTGAGACAGCTTGGGGAGCAAATGCAGATCCTGAGGGGCAGGACCTTAGTGAGCAGATTCAACGTTTTACATAAACACCAGGATGCTGGTTACCAAAAGCTGAGAACGCTACCAGCTGGAAAGGCCCAAAGCTCTTATCCTCTTCACAAAAAGGTAGGAATAAATCACTGGTTTTCAAAGTGTGGCCCCGGGACCAGCAGCCGCAGTATCCCCTGGAAGCTTATTAGAAATGGGAATTCTTGGGCCTCACCCCTACACACTGACACAGAAATTCAGATGGTGGTGTTTGCATAAGCCCGCCAGGTGATTCTGAAGCATCTCAAGCATGGGAGCCACTGGAAGAAACTCCTGGAGTAAATGACAGAAGTGGTTCAAGAACTTTGTTACAGTGAAACCGGGACACGATGAGTCTCTCCCTTCCTACCTGGCTTCGCCCAGGTCCAGGCCACCACAGCTTCACACCCGGACACCTACAAGAGCCATTTCTCTCGTCTCCCCATCTGGTTCAGGCTCCTCCAGTCCATTTCCCACAGTGTCCTTGAAATTGCAAATCAACTAGTGTCATCCCTTTGATTAATACTCTGCAGTAGCTTCCCACAGTATTTAGGAGCGGGCCCAATTCCTGACCTGACTTCTGCTGTGTTGCCCAAACATTCTCCCAAGCTTGATTTTTGTTGTGCCCTAGGCTCCAGACAATTTGAATTGCTTTTAGCTCCTCAAATTCAACTTCCTGGCCATGATGCATGCTCTTTCTACCACCTGAAACACTCTTTCCATATCTGTTCATCAGGCCAATCTGGAGGTGACTTGGTGGGAAGAAGAGAAAACCCACAGGGTAAGAGTTGTTCAAGAGTAAGGAAGCCTGGAGAGAGAGCAGAAAGGAGAGGAACTGTTACCCAAAAGAGTGCCAGCCCATGCTGTGAACTAGGTGCACAGGGTCTCGAGGCCTGTCCTAGCCTTCAACCTTCACCTTCTGCAGGTGTTCAACCTATCCCTGACTTCACCTTTAATGCCCCCAGCTTCTTCTGGACCCCCTAGGCCCCAAATACAAAACACTCTCTGGAGATTAGGCTCTCCATGGCTTCCAAAAGATAATTAGCTACTGGATGTGCAGGGGTTCTCAAAGTGTGGTCCCCAGACCAGAAGCATCAGCATCACCTGGGAACTATTTAGAAATTCAAATTATTAGATTGAATAATTCTGAACCTACTCTATCAGAAACTTTAGGACAGGGCTCTGCAATCTGTATTTTTAAAAATCCTCCATGGGGCGCCTGGGTGGCTCAGTCGTTAAGCATCTGCCTTTGGCTCAGGGCATGATCCTGGAGTTATGGGATCGAGTCCCACATCAGGCTCCTCCACTGGGAGCCTGCTTCTTCCTCTCCCACTCCCCCTGCTTGTGTTCCCTCTCTCTCTGGCTGTCTCTCTCTCTGTCAAATAAATAAATAAAATCTTTTTAAAAAAATAAAAATAAAAATCCTCCAGATAACTTTTATGTCCAATAAAATTTGTGTCTAAAATAGATGTGNCCCTCTCTCTCTGGCTGTCTCTCTCTCTGTCAAATAAATAAATAAAATCTTTTAAAAAAAATAAAAATAAAAATCCTCCAGATAACTTTTATGTCCAATAAAATTTGTGTCTAAAATAGATGTATTAGAGCTTATGTTAATGGAACACGAGATATTCTCCTTGGCCCACGAGAGGGCATTATAATTTAGGCCTTTTGGTGATAATACCCCTCCCTCTTTTGTGTAAAGCTCAAGATTGTCTCCACTAGTGTGACTAAATCTCAGGCAGGTGGAGCCAGGCAGAGCATGTGTGGGCCCTTCAAAAGCTATAGCACCTGTCAGATGCAATTGTATAGATAGTGGTGACTGTCATAATTATAGCAACACTGATAATAATCAGAAACAGTAAATATGGGTGATTTGCTAACCCCTATAACATAATTTATTTATATATATTCAACATACACAACCTTGGGAAGTAGAAATTAATATACCCCCTCAACAGATGCAAAAACCAAGTCTCAAAGAGGTCACATGATTTGCCTAAAGACACCGGACAGGGAAGGTCAAGGACTTAAGCCACTCATTCAACTGTACTGTTTATTCCTACAAAGGTGCAGGCATGATTACCAGAAAAACCCTGCTTCTGAAGCCAGACCCCTCTCTTTTTAAGCAAACACGGCAACGTGTAGTGTTTCCTTCTGCCCATCCTGCCTTTCTTTCAGCCACCTTTCTTTCAGTATTTGCTTTGGGGCTTCTCTTCTCCTCACTGACCAATGATTGTGATGATGCAGTTTGCATTTTCTGTTGCCATGCAGAAAGTGGCAGACAGTGATATCTTGTGTGTGTGTGAGAGAGAGAGAGAGCTTTCCAGATGAAATGCAATGTGTAAATGGAAATTGTCATCATTATCCACTGAATAAATGGAGAAGATGAACATTGGCTCTAGCAGAACTGGAAGGAAAAATTGAACTGCGAACAAAAGCATTATTAATTTAAGGAACTGCCTGAATTTGCCTCTGGCAGTTTCCTTTGTAAACACCGTTAACACTCTGGAATGCTTGAATTGTATCTAAATGCATAGCTTAAATATGTAAAAACAGAAACCTAGGCATTACTTTTAGGCATCCAGAGAATTGTTTGCTTCTAAAATCTGCCAGAACAAAATACAACTAGCATATGAGACTTCCAAATTAGGAGGGTCTAATATTTCTCATAAAATCCTTTCACAGAATATAGAATTGTTACTACCTCCCACCCAAGACCTGATATAATTTACAACTGACAAAATGTGCCTCTGTAACACTGCTGGTGCAGAACGTGCTTCTGTTTGTGTTTCTGTAACATGAAAATGATTCTTGGAGGTAAATGGCTGCAGCAAGGGATATCTTTAGGCAACAGAGTTATTTAAGTGGCCAAGTCACAGCTGAGTAACTTTGTAAATGAACCTGGTAGAGTCAACTCTGTGGAGAAGAATAATTGCATCTTTATGACCTCATTCTGAGGTGGAAAGCCCCTCACTCAGGCACCATGGCGGGAGGCATTCGAAGAAAGTTGTATTTTGGACACTAGAATCAAGTAAGTTATATTTCCCAGAAGGAAAATACATCTGTGATTTTGGATGAGGTGACTCTAAGTGAAAAGCCATCCTACCCTCACCAGGTTCACAGGTTTTCCCAAATAATCTGGAAAGTAAACATGGGCTTGTCAGTTCTCTGGAGCCTAAAAAAGCATTTGGGAGAAATCCTGACTGAGTGTGACAAGCAACAGTATACCCCAGGGAATTTCCCATTTAGAAACAAGAGCATAAAGGAGGGGGGTAAGAGTTGCCGCTAATTGGGAACCAACCAGCCCCTGGAGCAACTGGTGGTAACGGAGCATCTCCCTGCCCATGAGAGAGTCCAAGTTTGAATCCCTTGCCAAAGTAAGAATAACAATCATGACAGCAACCAAGGGAAACTAGGGTCTTACAATGGATGGGGTAAGCACTATAATATATATATATATATATATATCTCCTCTCAACGACCTTATTAAGTAATTTAATAATGTTATTTGCGTTTTACAGAGAAGGAAACTGAACACAGAGGTTATGTAATTTGCCCAAATTAGAAAGCAACAGAAGCAGGATTCAGACTGAGTCAGGCTCCAGAGTCCTTGCTCCTAATCACTTATGTATGTCATCACATGGCATGGAAAGATGATGGGCTTTCAAGTTTGGCACTAAGGAGCTGAATTCTGGCTTAGTTACTTGGAGATCAAATTTGACCACACACACACACACACACACACACGNGTTTTACAGAGAAGGAAACTGAACACAGAGGTTATGTAATTTGCCCAAATTAGAAAGCAACAGAAGCAGGATTCAGACTGAGTCAGGCTCCAGAGTCCTTGCTCCTAATCACTTATGTATGTCATCACATGGCATGGAAAGATGATGGGCTTTCAAGTTTGGCACTAAGGAGCTGAATTCTGGCTTAGTTACTTGGAGATCAAATTTGACCACACACACACACACACACACACACGCACACATGCATGCACAATGGACTATTACTAAACCATAAAAAAGAGTGAAATCTTGCCATTTGCAACAACATTGATGGATCTAGAGTATATTATGCTAAGTGAAGTAAGTCAGTCAGATAAAGACAAACAAATACCATATGATTTCACTCATGTGGAATTTAAGGGAAAAAAACAACAGAAAAAAGAGACAAACCAAAAAACAGACTCTTAACTATGGAGACAATCTGATAGTTACCAAGGGGAGGTGGGTGGGGGGATGGGTGAAATAGGTGAAGAGGATTAAGTGCACTTATCATGAGGAGCACTCAGCAATATATAGGATGGTTGAATCACTACATTGTATGCCTGAAACTAATATAACACTGTACATTATACTGGAATTAAAATAAATAAAATTTAAAATGTAATCCTGAATAAATGACTTAACCTTATACCTATCCTATAAAATAGAAAAAATTCTGAACTAGCAGGTTGTCATAAAGAAGGTACCTAGAACTTAGTAGACACCAATAAACAGTTTCTTAAGGTACATCTTCATTAAATTCACTAACCATTTCTGGCTACGACCCAGTATTGGAATGGCAGCTATCAACCCCAGACTATGTCTCTGGCTAAAGATATGAGAGGCACAGCAGAACGGGATGATTGCAAACTATAAAGGAAGGAATCATAAGCATGTACACACACAAATATACACACAGACTGGATTTTTGTGGAACGCAAAAGACAGAAAACACCTGCCTTCTACATTCAAATGCTATCATGTTTATGAGTTGCCTAGCACAGTTGGCTGAAGATCCACACTTAATTCTGAATCTGATTTTTGTATGAAGAGTGTCAAAACTTTGTATTTGAAGTGCCAGCAATATATATTTTAAACAGATATCACTTCATATACATATATAAAATATATGTATATAATATATATATATGTATTTTATATATATATAAAATATAAAGTGTGTGTGTGTGTGTGAGAGAGAGAGAGAGAGAGAGAGAGGAGAGAGAGTGTATTTCCCCCTAGGGTGATTTTGTAACAAATTAACCTCATTGCTTCAGGCTATCTGAACCTCTCCATTGACTGGGCTGGAATAATTCAAAACCGCCATGAAATGATCTCACTTAGGTTATATTTCTGTGGGATTATTAAGATGAAATTTTCCCCCTCTTCCCAACAATTCAATCATTTTTCAAACATGGCTAAGGACTCTGCTCTTCTTCCTACCCTTCTGCCATATCTTTACCATGAAACAACTAGAAAAGAACATGTGATTATGAATGATTTTTTTTTTTATCTTTCCAAGCAGGAAATGTGAACTAGTGTTGTGCTTTCTCATCCATTCCCCTATTCTTGGGCTTCTTTCCTCTTCCCTGTGGAAGAGAAGCTATTTCAAAAGTAGAGAAGATTAGTTAATTATTTTCAGATGCCTTCGTACCTTGTTCTGTTAGACTCTGATCTCAATGGAGTCATTTAAAATAACTCTCTGATCACTGGGTTATTATTGAGGAAACTGCCACTATGGTATATTCTAATATGTATTTTTGATTCTAAAAAACACAGGTTTCCCAGGATGCAGACCCTAGTGTATGCCCTGACTCCCTAATTTTATTCCACATCTCCTGGAAGAAATGTCTATTGAGAAAAAGAAAGTAAAGTGATTTTCTGTTTATTAAGCTATTTCGATAGACAGAAACAGAGACTCATTAAAGTCACTTCAAGAAAAGGGAGACTGAATATTAACTAGACTTATTGTGGTGATCATTCACAACATATATAAACATCAAAGCATTACATTGTACACCTGAAGCTAATAAAATGTTATACATCAATTATTCCTCAATTTAAAAAAAATCCTTGATGTTTGGGGGAAAAAAAGAAAAAGGTGAAGTGGATTATCACGAAGTCATTATAAAAGGTACAGGATTGCATTTAATTCAATTTTCTCTGCAATGTACAGAAGAGACATTTCCTGTTCTCTCTGGCCACCTCAGAGTGACTTCATCCTCTTGGGAAAAGTATCTCCTATCTGAGAAGGTCCTCACCTTCGATAGCAATGAAAGGGGCGGGGACACATGCCTAGCCAGCCAGATGAAACTGACCCACTCTGGCAACCACCAGGGATAATTTATTCCTGCCAGGGATAATTTATTCCTGCCAGGTCTAGGATGATGGATAGGTGTACGGCCTTGATGCCTGGGCAGATGCTGGTGTCATGGCACTGACACAGAGAACACCCAAAGGCCAGTCTGGAGAGGAAGAGGATGAGCTCACATTCAATGCAATAAAGCATTCAAGAGTACATCTGGGTTTGACTCTCCTGAGACAGGTCTGAGCTGCAGAGACAAGTCAAGTGACTTGTTAAGGCTACACAACTTGCTGGTGGTGGTGACAGCGCTGGAAGTTGAATGGAATCAGGTCAGTGTTCGTTCTCCCATTGTATACTACCCGTAATGCCCCACATCAGGCCAACGGGTGAAGGTGTGAGGTGTGAGGTTGCCCTTCTGGCCCTAAGTCTCTGTGCCTCTTCCCCTTGCTTCCTGTTCCACTTTCCTAGCTTGCAGACTTCCCATACCTGATCGTTTCTCCTTCTCCTTTATCCTAATTAAAACTATACTCAGGAAAGGGTCCATTAATATTGCCTTCCCCAGGGGGATTGACTCTTAAGCAGCAACTCACCACGGGCAATGATGAGGACGATGAACATAATGATGAGCGTTAAGAGGATTACTTAGGAAGTATTTTGTGTTTGTCCATGCTGTTTTTTCCCTATACCTTTTAAGTCGATCCAGGCTGTTCTCTCTACCCCACTGAAGATATGCACTGAAAAGAGCCAATCCTACACACAACTTCTATTTCTGGGTCTTTCAAAGTCAGGAGATCTTAGGGCAGAGCTACAAGAGGAATACAGTGTGCCTGGTTAAATGTGAATTGCAGATAAGTAACCGTCTTTTTAGCGTAAATATGTCCCAAGCATTGCTAGGGGCATACTTACGCTAAAAAGTTATTCATTGTTTAGCTGAAATCCAAATTTAACTGGGTGACTTCTCCTGTTTTGTTTTTTGCTTAATCTGGCAATCCTACCATAGGGTGAACAAAAGGAGCCTTTGCAAATATGACATGGGGATAAAGAAGGGAGAAGAAAACAGCAGGAGAGAGGGAAACCCCAACACCCGGACAGCTTCTGAGAAACTCTCACAGGACTGGACCTGAGTCCCCCCCTCACACAAAGGAGAGCGTGCAGGACCTCAGTGGAGAGGCGCTAAGGACAGGAGCCTGGGCCTTTGGCCTCAGAGCATGCTCCAGAGTTCGCAGAACCAAGCAGGGCAGACATGCCCACAGACCCTAACATCAAGTAGCCATTTGGGCTTAGACAATTAGTTTTTTTTTTCTCCGTTAGGCCCCAAAGGTTGAGATGGGGGTGGTCTAATAACGACTGAGAGTAGACTTCCTGCCAACCAGCGTACAGGAGACTTCAGACTAAATTTAATTTTATCTAAAGGAAATGATGTGACATTTCTAACATCCTGTTTTATGAAGAAACTTTCACAACGGCAAAATCATCATTACTCCTAAACACTGAATATTTTCTATGTGACACACACCACATTAAGTGTTCTTTGTTCATTATTTCAGTTTTTGTATTACAAAATTATTATGGAACAAAAGGAGGGGTGAGTGTCAGCCTCTGGGGAGTAGGTGAAGAAGAGCCTAGATGAGCAACAGAGGACATAAAGCAGCACCCCCTTCACTTACTGATTAGCCTGGCTCTGGCCCCAAAACCTAATTCTGAGATAAAGGAAAAATGAGCTCAGAAAGACGCTTCACTCAATAGACAAGATACTTGTTTCAGGAGCTTGCCCTCTGCCAGCCTGCCTTGCTGTTTCCTTTAAAAGGCAAAAAGGGTTGGTCCTGATGTAAATGCTTCATTTTCTCATTTCAGACATAATTTTTAGGCCTACCTCAGAACTTGTGGCCTTTCCCCTTGCACAGGCCAAGTTTTTCCAAGTTCTGTCACTCCAAAAAAACAACCCATATCTTTGCACCAAGGTTTCAGTGAACACATTATATTACGCAATTACTATTTACTTGAAAGAGGGAAAGTTTTCTTTCCAAATGACACAGTGTCATTTCCCTAGGCAGACAGAATTTGTTCACCGAGTACAGGTATACCTTGTTTTACTTTGCTTCAATTTCTGCACTTCAGGGATACCGCATTTTTTACGAATTGAAGGCTTGTGGCAACCCTGTGTAGAGCAAGTCTACAGGCGCCATTTTTCCAACAGCATTTGCTCACTTTGTCTCTGGGTCACATTTTGGTAATTCTCACAATATTTCTAAATTTTTCATTATTATATTTGTTATGGTGATCTGTGCTCAGTGATCTTTGATGTTACTATTGTAATTGTTTTGGGGTGCCATGCCCATATAAGACAACGAATTTAATCCATAAATGTTGTGTATGTTCTGACTGTTCCAACAATGAGCTGATTCCCCATCTCCTTGTCCTTGGGCCTCCCTATTCTGTGAGACACAACAATATTGAAATTTGGCCAATGAATAGTCCTACAATGGTCTCTAAGTGTTCAAGCGAAAAGATGTCAATCATATCTCATTTTAAATCAAAAGCCAGAAATGATAGAACTTAGCTAGGAAGGCATGTCAAAAGCTAAGGCAGGCCAAAAGCTAGGCCTTTTGTACCAGTTAGCCAAGTGGTGAATGCAAAGGAAAAGTTCTTGAAGGAAATTTACTACTCCAGTGGACACGTGAATGATAAAAAAGTGAAATAGCTTTATTGCTGATATACAGAAAGTGTTCATGGTTTAGACAGAAGATCAAACCAGCCACAACATTCACTTAAACCAAAGCCTAATCCACAGCAAGGCCCTAACTCTCTTCATTTCCATAAAGGCTGAGAAAAGTGAGGAAGCTGCAGAATAAAAGTCTGAAGCTAGCAGAGGTTGGTTTGTGCGGCTTAAGGGAAGAAGCCATCTCCATAACATAAAAGTACAAGGGGAAGCGGCAGGTGCTGATGTAGAAATTGCAGCAAGTGAGCCAAAAAGTCTTGCTAAGAGATTTAATGAAGGTGGCTACACTAAGCAACACCTTTTCAATGGAATGGAAGAACAGTGTATTGGAAGAAGATGCCAGCTGGGACTTTCACAGCTCGACAGAAGTCAATGCCTGACTTCAAAGCTTCCGAGAACTGATTCTCTTGTTAGGGGCTAATGTAACTGGTTCCTTGAAGTTGAAGCCAGTGCTCATTTACCCCTCTGAAAAACCTAGGGCCCTTAAAAATTATGCCAAATCTACTCTGCCTGTGCTCATAAATAAAGCAATGAAGACTGAGTGATACCACATCTGTTTATAACACGGTTTACTGAAAATTTTAAGCCCACTGTTGAGACCTATTGCTCAGAAAAAGATTCCTTTCAAAATATCTACTCGTTGACAATGCACTTGGTCACCCAAGAACTCTGATGGAGATGAACAGTGAGATTCGTGTCATTTTCATGCCTGCTAACACAACAGCCGTTCTGTAGCTCATGGATCAAAAGTAATTCTGATTTTCAGGTCTTCTTATTTGAGAAATGCATTTTGTAAAGCTATTGCTAGTACAGGTGCTGATTCCTCTGCCTCTGGATCCAGGCAAAGTAAATGCAAAGCCTTCTGGAAAGGATTCACCATTCTACATGCCATTCAGAACATGTGATTCATAGTTAGAAGTCAAAATATCGACATTAAGAGGAGTTTGGAAGAAAATGAGTCCAACCTTCCTGGATGCCTTTGAGGGTTCAAGACCTAAGTAGGGGAAGTAACTGCAGATGTGGTGGAAATAGCAAGAGATTTAGAATCAAAAGTGGAGCCTGAAAATGGGACTGAATGTCTGCAGTTTCATGATCAAAACTGAATGGATGAGTTGTAGCTTTTTATGAATGAACAAAGAAAGTGGTTCCTGGGGATGGAATCTACTCCTGGTGAAGATGCTCTGAAGATGGTTGAAATGACAACAAATGCTTTAGAATATTACATAAATTTAGTTGATAAAGCAAGGGCAGGGTTTGAGACTCCAATTTTGAAAGAAGTTCTACTCTGGGTAAAATCATATCAAACAGCATTGCATGCAATAGAGAAATTGTTCATGAAAGGAAGAGTTCATCAATGTGACAAACTTCACTGTTGTCTTATTTTAAGAAATTACTGCAGTCACCCCAACCTTCAGTAACCACCACCCTGTTCAGTCAGCAGCCATCAAGCCAAGACCCAAGCAGTCACCAGGGCAAGACCCTCCACCAGGAGAAAGGTTATGCTTCATTGAAAGCTCAGATGATGGTTAGCATTTTTTAAAAGCAATAAAGTATTTTTTCTTAAAATATGTGTATTTTTTAGACATAATGCTATTGCATGCACACTTAAAAGACTACAGTATAGGGCAGACATACTTTCATATGTACTAGGAAATCAAAAAAATTTCATTTGACCCACTTTATTGTGGTGGTCTGGCACCAAATCCATAATATCTCCAAAGCGTGTCTGTACTCAGTGTTCTTTCTCCAGTAATAACTTGGAAACACTTTGTGCCCTCACACACCTTAGTAAGAAGATATGAAATGGTTTTTCTTTCATGCTGAAAAATAAATCACAATCATCGAATAGTCTAGCACCTGATTTTATAGTCTCAAGTCATCTCCAACACGTCACAAAAAAAAGAAATCATCATCATCATCACCGCCATCTTGCTCAACAATGACTAGTATTATAATGTCTGTCCACAATTACAAAGATTATAAAAGGAGACAGGTCATGAAAAGAAATTTCTTGATTCTTGCCGAAAGGCTTAGCAATTAGGCTTTAAGAGGTTTTCGCATTTAACCTTACAGATGAACTCCTTACCAAAATTTATTGAAAAAGAGGGTTTTTTTTTTAAGGAAATATTTGTGTTATAGGATTTATTGCCAAGTCCATGGTTTCTGGTACAGACACCTGATACTACAAATAGTTCAATCAGAGGTTGGCCTTAAATATCTAAATGTTGAAGGCAAGGAGTTATCGACATCAATGTAAGTACCTTGTGCTGGGGGAGCTCCCCAACATCGAAAATGAAGGTAGAAATAATAGTTTCTTTGTGAAGGAACTGGGAGGCATATACATGAATATATAATCCTTAATCCCACGCATATCCCACAACTTTGACCTCCTTAGCATTTATACTACTGTATGAACTGCAGCAAAAGGCCATTTTTCCTTTGGTAGAAACAATTAAGATCCAGGCCTTTTTCTACCTGGAGGTATCAGAGATTTTTCAAGGTCAAAAACTATATTTCTCTCTGACTTTTAAAAATGTATTTGCTCTGGGTTAGGTTTCTCACTGTCAGAGACTAGAGTTGCAAATATGAAGAAAAGGAAAGAATAGAATGTACCATTATCATTATGAGCTAATGTTTTTTTAAATACAGATAGACAAATAGAGAAACGTATATATAACATACATAATATATATAACATATAAATATATGTAATATATAAATAAATAAAAATATGAATAAGTACACATATAAATATATGAATACACATTTCCTAGCTCTGTCTAGCAAAGAAATTAGAAACAATAACACTCCAAATTTGGGTACTAGTAATGAGTGCTCTCTGGACAAAAGGTGGATTCTAGGACTGGGGCAGGGAAACTACAAAAGGATCCTGTTGTACTATATTGTTCTAGAAGTCAGAAAGTATCCAAGGAATGGCAGAGACTATCAGAAGCATACAGAAACCAATCTGAAGGTATTCTCAGAGGTAAAGTCAGGGACAATTTGAGCATCAGAATAAATAATAACAGTAGTGGATTATAACTTATTTTTAAAAAGAAGATTCATGAAAAAATACTGATATAAGTAAATAAATACATAGATGGGAGGACCAGAAAACCTCTTCCTAACAGTAATATAGATATAGTAATATAAATACAGCAGCAATTATGAGTTGGAAAATCAACAATGGGGAAAGAAAAGCCAAAATAAACTACTGGGACTTCATCAAAATAAAAGTCTTCTGCACAGTGAAGGAAACAATCAACAAAACTAAAAGGCAACCTTTAGAATGGGAGAAGATATTTGCAAATGACATATCTGATAAAGGATTAGTACCCAAAATACATAAAGAACTTACATAACTCAACACACAAAAAAAACCAATAATCCAGTTAAAAAATGGGCAGAAGACATGAACAGACATTTTTTCCAAAGATGACATACAGATGGCCAACGGACACAGGAAAAGATCCTCAACATCACTCCTTATCAGGGAAATGCAACTCCAACTACAATGAGATACCACCTCACACCTGTCAGAATGGCTAAAGTCAACAACACAGGAAACAACAAGTGTTGGCAAGGGTGCAGAGAAAGGGGAACCCTCTTACACTGTTGGTGGGAATGCAAGCTGGTGCAGCCATTCTAGAAAACAGTATGGAGGCTCCTAAAAAAGAAAAAAAGGTAAAAACATAACTACCCTACAATGCAGCAAGTGCACTAAGTATTTACCCAAAGGATTCAAAAATACTAATTCAAAGGGATACATGCACCTGATGCTTCTAGCAGCACTATCGACAATAGCCAAAATATGGAAACAGCCCAAGTGCCCATCAACTGATGAATGGATAAATAAAATGTGGTATATATACACAATGGAATATTACTCAGCCATAAAAAATAATGAAATCTTACCATTGCAACAACGTGGATGGAACTAGAGTGTATTATGCTAAGTGAAATAAGTCAGAGAAAGAAAAATACCTTACGATTTCACTTATATGTGGAATTTAAAAAACGAAACAAAAATGAACATAGTTGGGGGGGAAATGAACATAGTGGGGGGAAAAAGAGGCAAACCAAGAAGCAGGCTCTTGACTATCGAGAAGAAACTGATGGCTACCAGAGGGGAGGTGGGCAGGGGATGGATTAAATGGGTGATGGCTATTAAGAAGGGCACTTGTTGTAATGAGAACTGGGTGTTGTATATGATGAATCACTAAATTCTACACCTGAAACCAATATTGCACTGTATGTTAACTAGCTGGAGTTTAAATTAAAACTTAAGAAAAAATCCAAATTTTTGAAATTAAAATCAACAATGGATACTCAAACTATCAGATAAAAGTTTGATAAGGAACATGATATTTACATAGTCTCAAAGTATCTCCCACAAAATTCTTGATAATTAAAAAGTGGGAAATTAATAATATTATGGTAGAGAAATCTAGTGAACATCATCTTAAGTTATCAATGTCAATATCACTGATACTGGGACAGACCTACATTAAGTGTCTCATCCTATGATGACTCAAGGAGGATACACCTAACTTCTTTCTTTCTAAAAATGCATAACCTGAATCTAATCATAGAGAAGTATTATCTCAGCATAAGTTGAAGGACACTCCACAGAACAAATGGCTTGTACATTTCAAAAATGCTAAGACAATGAAAGACATAGAAAGGTCAAAGAACTATTTAAAATGAGAGAACAATGGGCAGTAAGGAGGACACATGATCTGATGAGCACTGGGTGTTATCCACAACTAATGAGTCATTAAACACTACATCAAAAACTAATGATGTACTATAAGTTGGCTAGTTGAATTTAAATAAAAAATAAAATAAAAATAAAATAAATAAATCATAAATAAATAAATATTTTTTAAAATAAAATAAAATGAGGGAACAATTACACAGACAACTAAATGCAATGGATGAGTCTGGAATGGATCCTGGGAGACAAGTGACAAAACCTGATTACACACTGTTGATGTAAATAACAGTATTGTATCAACATTAAATGTCTTAAGTTTGATTATTTTACTGCGATTATGTAAGAGCACATCCTTTTTCTTGAGAAATATACACTAAAGTGTTTAGAAGTAAAGGAGCAAACAGTCTCCAACTTACTCCAAAATGGTTTAGAAAAAAATTACTGTGTGTGCATATGAGAGAGAGAGAAAAAGGGAGAAGAGCAAGTGGAGCAAGATGTGAACACAGGTGAATCTGGATAAAGTATAAGGTTATACCTTATACCGTTCTTGTAACTTTTCTATAAATTTAAAATTATATCAAAGTAACAAGTTACAGGGGACGCCTTGGTGGCTTGGTCGGTTAAGTGTCTGGCTTCAGCTCAGGTCATGATCCCAGGGTCCCGGGATGGAGCCCCGCATTGGGCTCCCTGCTCAGTGGGGGGCCTGCTTCTCCCCTCCCTCTGCACCCCCTCCAGCTAGTGCCCGCTCTCTCATGTTCTGTCTCTCTAATAAATAGATAAAATATTTTTTTAAAAAATAAATAAAAAGTTACAAAAATCTACCCATTTTTCAAGGCCCAAGTGAATCCTTACAGCTTCCATGAAGCCTTCTCTTCCCACTACAAAATGAAATCATAAATCATAGAATTTTACTGCCGGAAGTCTAGATACTTTCTCCAGAGAAATCCTGTAGTAGGGCAAGTCTGCATTATTCATTAATTGTTAATTAACCAAAAGGCTTCTGAGGAAGTCACTTCTCTTGTCTTCATCTATTGCCAAAATGTTCTGCTGTCATTTATCTCTCCAATTATATTGTAAGCCTTTGAGACCTGAGAATGTGTCTTTCAAGTTCTTTAGCATTCTGACCTCTTGTGCACATTCCCCACCCCTTCGCCTACCCCTATCCCCATGATCCATAGACAAAAATAAAACACAAAACTGGTGAACTCCTCCTATTACTCCTCTACTCCTCATGTTTCAGCTTAGATACCAGCTGTTTATGATACCCTGGACTGGGTTAGATTACCTTTGAACACACTCCTCATAGCACCCCATGCTTACACCATAGCACTTAGCTTGCTGAACGGGAAGTGGCTACTTTCTTGTCCATCTCCCTCACCACATCCCAAGCTCCTTGGGGGCCAACGCTGGGGGAGAGGTACATAGACTCATTAAATATTTATTGAATAACTAAATGAGTAATAATGGTTTCATTTTTGGAAGTCAACACGTCATGCCAGTTTCTATACCATTTTCAGATAACCTGTTTCAGAATCACTTGGGGCAGGTGCAAGCTCTGCAGATTTCCAGGACCCATCTGGAATGTAATGAATCTTCTGGGGAATAGGGGCTGAATATCAAATTTATAAAATTATCAGGCAATTCTAATGCATATTAATATTTAAAGCCATGGATGGAGCAGAATTAAGTCATTTTCCATAATTCCTGCCCCTGCATTTCTCCCTTTTCCATATCACCTCTAGTGTAAAACTCCCCAACATGAATTTTGCTGAAATCCTGGAGTTTCTACTCAATTTACACCTTCCCTATTGAAGTATGGCTTTTGTGGATCTGGCCTCACGGGCTGCTTCTCAGTAGCAACTTTAAAGAATTTTGCAAAGCCCCTATGTCCATTCAAAATTTGAAGCTAGTTGGTGCTAAAGAAGCCAACTTACTAATATATCTGGGAAGGAATGTAAAGGAAATACATTCGAACATAACCAAAATGTCACAGAGAAAATAATAAAAAGATAGCATGTAGAGTAAAATACAAAAACAGAAAAAGATTTGCTTTCCAACCCAGTCCTACCTGAAAGGAAGGGTTTTCATCTAGAAAAACAATGACTTTGGATTGAGCCAACTGTTACATACAATTACATATCCCTTAGAACATTAGCAGTGCCCTCAAAGTTTAAAAAAGCGGGGGAGAGGACACTTAAGGTTGTATCAAGTTTTACTGAAGGTCCTCACAGGGTGATATTTTTAGTCTGTGGACCTCTGTTGTGCCTTAATACAGCCTGTTTGTAAGCTACTAATAGCCTCTGTGCTATGTGATTCTAGATGAATAGTAAAAATGATGTAGTCATGGGTCACCTGGGTGGCGCAGTCCCTAAGTGTCTGCCTTCGGCTCAGGGAGTGATCCCGGCGTTCTGGGATCGAGACCCACATCGGGCTTCTCTGCTAGGAGCCTGCTTCTTCCTCTCCCACTCCCCCGCCTGTGTTCCCTCTCTCGCTGGTGTCTCTCTGTCAAATAAATAAATAAAACCTTAAAAAAAAGAAAGAAAGTTTGTGATAATCATTTCAAAAAAAATAATGTAGTCATTTCTCTTCCTGTCTCTTAAATGCCATGCCTTTATCATGCTCTTTACTTTAAGGTTCATGAAATGAAAAAAAAAAAAAGACCAAAAAAAAAAAAAAAATCAATGGACAGCATCTTGAACACTGTGACATAAATTATTCTGAGTTAATAATTTACTAGTTTAGAGAGCCAAGGGAGATAAAGCAAGATCTCAGTCTAAGTGAAATAAAACTGTGTATATTTAAATAATTCATACTTTAATTATAATTGCCTATGGAACACTAGGATATTCCAAAATCATTTTGACCAACACCTACTTACGTGAGTTTAAAAAAGAAAAAGAAGACTCACCACATGTAACTTTGCATGGTTTTTGAAAATTCCCCAGACTGTAGAAACATAGGTCACATGCTTTTGCCTAGTGCCCCATGCTATAATTAGCTTGCGGTGTCAAGAGGGGGGAGTACGACTGAACAGCAGGTACTCAGTAGGTTTTGCTGCATGAAACGTAATGAGGATTTCAGATGTAACACACTAATACTTGTTTTATTACCGTAGTCAATTGTCCGTGCATCTTAGGATTCATGTTGTGTACATTGGCTAAGTCATGTTTCTTTCATTAGCTGAAGCAATTAATGTACATTCAGCCTTTTAAGTGCTACCTCTTTATGCTTTCGCCTTGTGTAATTCAGTTTGCAATGATTAAAATAATTTTTCAATGGCGATGTCACCGCTTAATGAAAAAATATGCAGCACTAATGTAAGAAGCATTTGTAAACATTTTTAGGAGGGTATTGTTTGCTGTTACGCAACACTGTAGCAGATGGCTATAAAAAGCAGCTCCAACTCAAGAACTAGCTGAGAGACAGACCTCAGGGGACCGGGATAAACAGGTGAAAAAAGGAGAATTTTACTCTTTTGAAAGAGAATTTAATGTCATGTCAGAAATAGCTTTTGGCCCCTCTCTTGGTTTGTTCAGCTAAGGACTAAATATGGGCTAGTGTTTACAATTAATGACTCAGTCTTGCTCAACCTTTTAACTATTGGGCACTTACCTTTTGCCAGGCCCCAGGCTAAATCTTTGATACACAGCTTCTCCTTCTATCACAGAAATTGTGAGAAATGAAGACGCAGAAGGATGAAATAACGTTCCCTAGAGTCTCACCGCCAGTGAGTCCTGGAGCTGGGATCCAACCCACACCCAATTCCCTTGTACCTCCAGCAGCATGGGTAAAGAGCCAGGCTGCGTGGGTTGATGTCTGTGTTTCCCTGTGTATTAGCGATGGGACTGCAGCAAGTGGCTTAGCCTTTCTGAGCTTCAGTTTCACCGTCTTCAAAAATGGAGAGAGTCACAGAAACCTAACTCAGAGTCCATGAGTGTGTGCCACGTGCCCAGAAGCATGCCCTGCACGCCCATGGCAGGAGCCCACCAAGAATCTCCTCTCATGACTATTACTCTGTCTATGCTATGCTGCCCACCCCACGTTGTCTGCTTTCCTATTTCAGGCCTAATTGTCTCTTTGTTTTAAGCAAGATGTTATGCTATTATGATGCCTCTTAGTAAACAAGTGTGTGTGTAAATGGTCTTAGAAATGATGATGACACACTTGCTACACAGCAGAATCAGAATCCAGATTTCATCAAAGTTCTAAGTATCTTTCCTAATTTAAAAAGTGATTATCCTTTTCATGCACATGGGCAATAATGTCAATAGATACATTTCTTAAATTATTTTTCACTTCTGCAGGCATGACGTGATAATTCAGTCTTTAGCAGTGAGATATATGTGATGAGACAAAGGAGTTCAGACACTGAGAACATTGTGTGTTTCCTTTCAATCCCCAGTCAGCACTGAACAGAAGAAAAGCCATTCCTGATCAAGGATGACTTACTACATTCCCCAAAGCAAATTCTCATACTGCTCCTATATATATATATAATGCCTCCCCCGATTCTGTATTTGTCAGTTTCCTACTTTCCCTCAGAGACTTAGCTTAAATGTTACCTCCTCCAGGAAGCTTTCCAGACCTGCTTTTCCTTTCCAGATAAAATTATTTCTCCCTCCTCCAAACGCCTGAGGCAGAAAATACCCATTTTCCCCCAATAACTATCCTCTCTTTCTACTTGCTTAGTGAACTCCTGGGTTGCAGCCAGTATATGGCTTTCCAGAATAAAGACTGTATCAGCCTCTCCTTACAGCTAGAGTGTGGCTAGCCTTGTGACCACAGTTTCACTAACAGGATGTAAGAAGAAGTACCGCGTCCTACTTCTAGGACATGTCCTCATATAGAGCAGGGCATGCCATTCTTTACTCCTCCCCTCTTTCTGATTGCTAGAATGTGGATGTAATGGCTGCTACTTGAGCAGCCATTTTAGACCATGAGGTAGAAGTCAAGTGTTCATAATGGCAAGAACGACTAGACTAGCTCGTGCCTGATGATTATAAGGTCCCCAGGCAGTATGGGCTACCCACTGCCAAAAACTGTTTATGGGAGAAACAAATAAACTTGCATTTTCTTTCATTTGCATGTGAACCCTATCTTGACTCATTCAACTCCTTCAGCGTGTTGTATCATCTGCACCTCTAGCTCCTGAATGGCACTCACAATATCACATTACACCGAACTGCATAGAATAGCTGTTGCTGTACTAGATGCGAGTTCCTAGAAGTAAGGACTGCCCATCAAGTACTCATCATGGGGCCAGGCTCTTAGTAGGCTCTTGAGTAAACAAATTCTTGTTGCATAAAGACAACCTGAGGCAGAATGTGTAGAAGACATCGAAAAACAGGTCCTCTTCACACTAACTCTAAGGGTCTTTTTCAGGTGCAGATTGACAATGCACAGCAGAAAAGTAGCACAAAATGTTTTGTCTGTTGTTGTGCCTCTCCACTGCTCTTATTCTGAATGATTTCATTATAATTAAGAGAGTCAATTCTCTTGCTTCAGGATTATGTCTTTGCTTGAAGGCTTCAGCAATAAAGCATATACATTTGGTTGAAGAACGCTCTCATCTGAGATCATCCCCTTGAGTAGAAAGCCTTAGGAAGAGTGAATGGTGGCTCTGAGGGAGGAGAGGTCCATGGTTCTGTCACATGATTCTTACATCTGAGCCAAGGTTGCGGGATATGTGAATGAGAATTATGAGACTCGGCACACATCGTAGGCTTAGCCACTTGTTGGCTATTTCACCACTTAGTCTAACTTCCTCTCCAGAGTTATTTTCCAGGGGTTCACTAAAATAGAGAATGTGTATCATTTGAAAAAAAATAATCTATATTAATATGAACTGTAGAGTTTTAAAGGTAGCAGGATAGGACATTTTTAAACTTAAGAAGCGATGTTTTAGCAGAAAGTAATGCTTTGGGGAATGTAGGCTTAGGTTTTTGTTTTGTTTTTTTAGAATAAAACAATCAACTGAGAGAAAAATAGAATATCTGGGGCATGAGGGTCTTATTGATTTATCTAGTCTCTGCTATGATCCCACGACTCTTTGGTAATGTCACAGATCTGAAATTACTATGTGAACTTTGTAAAAAGCATGACTTCAGTGGGAATGCAAATCTCAACTTGAGTATTAAGCACTTAGCTCAGTTAGATTTCCCAACACTACTGACATCATAAAGCCCTTCAGAAGGCTCTGAGTGGTATAGAAAAAAGGTTTGTCTGAATTTAAGGGCCTAATTTGTCTACTTTAGAAGAAAAAAATTATCTTTTTTGGTGGAAAAGCTTTTTGAGATATGAGCATTACACTGATTTGGCTGTAAGTTTTTAAATGGCAATGAAAAATGAGCCATGTCCTTTTTCTCAAATTCACACTTGGCCAACAGTGAGAATCCTTTCATACTGCTTCCTCTGAATAAGGGTCACTTTATTCAAAGGGCAGAGGGAAAGGAGAATTATTTAATATATAAGAGCAGCTGCAGAAAATGCCTGCACTGCCTTTGTGAGGCCCAAGACAAATTGGAAAACGTATGTCCCTCTGACATCAGTCACTTAACATCTTGCTCACCTGAAGGATAACTGTCCTGGGTGACCATGTGTTGGCCAGTTTAAAAGCTCATTCACCAGTACCACACAGCAATACAATTAGAACGTATTCACTCTAGACATTTTATGGATTGTAAATAGGTATTTTATTTGTGAAAAATAAGGCCACAGTCCTTGAAACAACTTAATCATGGGCATAATTGTTAAAACAATTGAGCATAGCTGGATCATTTTAAGAGTGAGTGAGATTCCTTATTGGAATCACTCATCACCTAAGTTATGATCACAGTTACAAAATGTTTGCCATCAATAAAAAGGAGGGAGTGAAAACATCTTGGGAAAGATGTCATAACCCCCTTGATTTCAAGAACCTTAAGCTGAAGGGTCTTGTTTAGAAAATCTGAATCCCTAATGATGTAACCAGCCTTTGAATCTCCCGAGAAGCCACAGCACGGCTGCTGTTATTCACATGTATCTCAGCAAAAGTCTAGGAACTTGGGGACCACAAATTCTATCTGTGGATCTGCCCAACCTTGAATTCTTGACACTGAGCAAGTCCTTTCCTTTCTTTTTTGTCTAGGTTCTTTTTTTTTTTTTCCCAAAGGAAAGAGAGAGAGAGAGAGAAGAAAGTAAGGAAGAATACGCAGAGGAAGGACAATCATATTAACACAGAGGCATAATTCCCATTCATACCCAGGTTTTCCATTTTTTCACCTATCTGGGTGACTTTGGGTGCTGAAAGTACTGGAATATGGTAGACCACATTCAGCAACTTAGCTGATACACTATATATTATAAGTAGTAAGTACTAAGGTATGTTGCAAGCCACATAGTCCTGGAATATAGGAGCCTGTGTCCTGCTGAAATCCTAGACCAGTTTCAGTGACCTTGAACCCAAAAGCATTTTGTACAACAACTCAACCAAATGCTGGCACTCCAGTCTGAAATCAGAGCCAAAACACAGTTGCAGAATCTGTAACCGATCTGGGCCTTACCCTGATTCGCAGAAATTCATGAATATTTTCTACCGAAGCGGAGCCAGATCCAGGAGTTCCACTGAGGCAGTCTTAATGTAAAGTAAATTTGAAAGAGTTTATAAAGGATTCAACCTGGAACTCTAAGGGAAATTGGAAATGAGTAGGAAGTAATTCTTTATGAACCAAATCAAAGAGAAAGCTGCCAGAAATCATGACTTCTTTTTATAAGATAGAGCCGAAACCGTTTTGACAATTGTTAAAAACAAAACAATGGGCCCAACATGGAGTCGCTTGTGCTAAGCCCCCTGTCATCAAACCAAGACTTAATTATGCTTCAGCTCTCCCAGAAATGGAATCTCAAACCAGTCAACCAGGTATCACCTGATCAGCCCTAGTTAGGTGGTCTGCCTGACAAACCCCTATCACCCCTAAAGGAAAGTTACCTTGTAATAATCAACCTGCTTTTTAACCTCATGCAACTTCTTTGCTCCTGCTCCGTTCTGCCTATAAAAGTCATTTTGTACAGCTCCTCAGAGTTCCTTTTTATCACTAGATTAGATGCTGCCAAACAAAAATTAATTTTTACCCAAATAAACTCTTAAAATTTTAAATAAGCCTTGGTTTATCTTTTAACACAATGAATTATTCTTTACTCAACTGATGAGTCACTCTTGCCAAAATAGTTCCCTCCTGCCTTTTTTTTTTTTTAACTCAGAATGTTTAGTCATAAAGTTATTATTGAGTCTTTTGGGTTTTATCCTGTAAGTTGGCAACTAGATATGAATTATCTTCATAGATGTGGTAAAACCTGGAATTTGACTCAGGAGGATTTTTTCTATTTGTTTGTTTTCAAAAATGCTAATGACAATAACAATTATAACTGCTAGGAAAACAGTTTCAACACTAACACACTGGTTGCTACCAAAGTATTGAGTTCCCTGTTTTTGAGAAACACACCGAGGGATAAGCTTAGTATTCTAAGTAGGTCTTTCACAGTTAGAGAAGGGTCTTTTGTCTTTCCCTTCTTCTTCACTACAAACCTTTCCCCACCAAAAAAAAAAAAGAAAGAAAGAAAGAAAGAGAGAGAGAGAGAATCCTTTTGCCAATCTATTCCTTTGGGTTAACGAGATACTCCTAAGGGTAATGAAAATATGCTAAAGACAAACTTGCTCTAATTGACAACTTTGCCTAATATTCATTTTACCCTGGCAATAAGAGAAAATCTGAAATGGTAGGCTGGCCCCCACTATTCCAGCTCTCTGGTACAAGCCCTGACTAACCCCTGCCTTCCCCTTAAGTATAGACAGAAAAAACCCTGTGAGGGACACTCTCCTGCTGGCCTGGAAGAAAGCAAACCACCATGCTGGGAGAGGAGAGGGGCTTCTAGGAGCTGAGAGCTGTCCCAGCCAATAGCTAGTGGGAAGACAGAGACCTCACTCATACAATCGCGCAGAAATAAATCTGCCAACAACAGTGAGCTTGCAAGGGCACAAGTCTCAGCCAACACCTTGATTTCAGCCTGGTGACAGCCTGAGCAGAGGACATATCTAATTTGTATCCAGACTCAACCCATGGAAATGATGAGATAATAAATTTGTGTTGTTACAAGCCACTAAATGTTTGGTAATTTGTTATGTGGCAATAGAAATGAATATGCTGACAAATGCATGTAAAAGTCAGTCAACAGAATCTGTTAGATGACCCTGCAATACATGGCCTACTTTATATTGGTGGCAGCAAAAGCAAAGGTGAGACACCGTATTCAACACTGTTGTCTTTTCTTTCTTCAATTACAACATTTGGCTTTTGGCTTAAGTGTCTGGAGCAATGTTTTCATTTCTTCTCTGCCATCCTCTTCAGTGGATCACATGATCAATTTTAGAGGGAATCATGGAATGATTCCTTTATAATAAGGTGCTCAAAGTCAATATGCTATTGAAAGGAATATATGCCGCTAATCTGTTTTGATCAACTAAAGATGTTTCTCTCTCATATATATATATGGTATCTCCTCAAATACAACCAGAATTTGGTCAATCTAAAAAATGTGTTTGCGAAGACAGAAGCACATAGGATCCAGTTATACATACGGATTATATTAAGATTCTAATCATTGGTGTGTTTATTTTCCCTTTTCCATTTTGTAAAAATACTAGTAGTAGTAGTAGTAGTAGTAGTAGGAATAGTAGCAGTAGTATCCTTTGTAGGAGATTGTGTCAGCTGTTTTCTCTCTACTGAGACTCCGGGAAGAAACAGACTTAAGCTTCAGGAGGAGGCAGCATACTTAAGGGGAGACAGTGGCCTGGGTATTAGGAAACCGAGGCTCTATGACCTACTTTGACATTTATTAGCTCATGATTTTAAATATATCATTTTCTTTTCCTAGGTCTCAGTTTCTTCATATATATATAAAGAAAGGGTTCCATTTGCTCATTATAGTTTATGGTGTTTAAAACCTCAGGAAATCCCTAATGAACACATGGTGAAAGCGAAGACAGCAATGGAGAAGGGGAGATGGGAAGCCAAGCTGGCAGGTTCCACGTCTCCGTGGTCACTCCCACACAGGTTAGTTATTCTCTGTTTCATACCCTTGGGCTCCATGGAGGGTTTCATATCAACAAAGGCTGCAGTGGTTTTAAACCAAAAATATGAACGTGTGGTCTATAAGGTCTTTCCCAGCAAAGACCATGAGTCTCTCAGAAGAAATAAACCAAGAGAATGAATATACAGTCATTCTTTCTTCGGATCATCACTCTAGTCTTAGATTCTGCTTAAGTAGGAATAAATTTTTTCTAAGGAAGATGGGATGGCCCTTCATCCACCTGGCATTTTGACTTTCCTTCTTATGATGTTCTTTGCTTTTCATTAAGTTGGTACATTTCATAGACAGACCATACTCAGAGCAACCAAGATGTTCCAGTTCAGTAATTATTTCATTTAAGGTTAACTGTACGAATCAAGCCAATTCTTTGAGTGTGACAAAAATTCATTACATTGTAAAACTGCTTATATAAATAAATGAAAAAATCAAGAACAAAATTCTTTTCTGTCTTTCTGCCCAATTCTTGGCTCTGGTCCCTAAATTTATGTTTGTTGCTGGGGTAAGACCTGCTCCTCCATCAAACAGAACAATTCCTTAGCACTCTAGGAAGCTGCATAGACTTAAAAGGAGTGGGGACGTCTAGGTGCGGGAAGTGTGGAATGACTGGGAGAAATGCACAGAAGTCGAGTTTCTAGAAATTAGGGCTGTCAACCATCAGGGAGCAGAGATGGAATTTTGTGTTATTCTTGCCACACCTCCATTGCACTTCTATCCTGATATAATACTAGAAAAACCATAGTAAATACTTCCCATCCCTTCTGTTGAATGGAAGCATGGCCTGATACGGACAAATATTGCTGATCAATTTTAACAGCAACTACATTATTACAGTGATAATGGGTACTTTTGCCAATACTTGCTGAAGTACTGTTCTACTGGGAAAACTGTACTGACCACTTCACCACTGTCACCTCATTTAAACTGTACAACCTCCTGTAGTGTAGGGATTATTTCCCCCAGTTTACAAGTGAGAAAACTGAGTCTCATAGGAAGTTACCTAACTTGCTCAAGTCACATAGCTAACAAATGACAAGCCCACATCTGTCTGACTTCTAGTACTTATCCACACGTAGTATTCTTCTCAAACCACTAGAGTTCGATCTGCTTTAGAGCAAAAGCCAAGATGTTTATTTTTGGGTGCCCTCATCACCAGCACAGTATTTTGTACCACAAATGGCATTCAAAATATATGTTATTGAAATAACTATCCCTGTTATTATTGGTGATGGAATTGAGACTGAATGCATTGGAAGGTATGGAAATATCAATACACTGTTCAGTGGAACTGAACTTTACCTGCTACCATGATGGAAAAACAAAACACACACAGAAAAGCTTAATTTTAATTCGTATCATCTCTTCTCTAAATGGATTTGTAAACATGGGTCCATTGTCCTCTAAATGAAAATTCTTAATTCTCTAGAGCAGCAATATCTAAAGAAGATTATCAAAGCAAGAGATCTAAAAAGTAAGTATAGTCTAATCCATACTAATTTTAATATATATAATCTCTCCTCTGAATGGATTTGTTACCATAGGGCCATGGTCTTTACTATAATGGAAATTTCTAATTCTCTTGAATACAATAATATTTAAAGAAGAAAATTAAAGGCATGAATCCCAATGACTTTGGGATTCATCCTAAAATAACATTTAGCTCATTAGCAATAGCAGCCTGATACATATGGTATCAGCTATATTTTCCAAACCCCGAATCAGAGTACATGACATAGGATTGCTAGGGAATATCCAGAACATATGGTCACCATCATATTAGGGAACAACCACGAGATACTTTGGAGTTGCTATTCCTATAACACATATGTGTTTCAGAGAATAACCTCTTATTTTCCCAAAGATATAGCCTAAATCTACCAAAAGCCTTTGAGAGCTGAAGTTAATTATATATCCAGGTAGGTGGGCCAGCAAGAAAGCTCAGAAAACAGCTTGATAATACAAGAAATCAACCCTTCAACCATTTTCAGTTTAGAGAAGCCACATCAAATCTTAATGAGAAACCACATGTAGTGGTAAATTCTGGCATTTAATTTTATGATTATTTACAGCCATTCTGGTGCATAGCATATGGCATAGAGTTGCCTTTTTAGAAGAACCAGGAAAATAAGCCAGAATGGACTAAATACATAGCGGTCAAGTTTTATTCCTCTTGATAAAGAGATGAGAGACATATTTAATTAACAAAAAAAAAAGATAAAATTGTATGAGCTGTGGCTAATATTTCATACTTTTGGAACTGCTTGGCATCATGCCTTAGGCAAAAACTGGTAACAAATATTAAGAAAGTAACAAAAGTTCCCAAGTAATTTATTCTTAGGTGAATGTCCTAAAGTCTACCAAAAGCCTCATTCTTTTAATTCCATAGTCATTTATCATTCTAATAAAATGGTATAAAGTACACTGTAAAGCCTTTCACCTATTTGGTTTTTTTTTTTTTAAGATTTTATTTATTTATTCAACAGAGATAGAGACAGCCAGCGAGAGGGAAACACAAGCAGGGGGAGTGGGAGAGGAAGAAGCAGGCTCATAGCGGAGGAGCCTGATGTGGGGCTCGATCCCATAACGCCGGGATCACGGCCTGAGCCAAAGGCAGACGCTTAACCGCTGTGCCACCCAGGCGTCCCACCTATTTGGTTTTTAAATTATTTTCTGGAGTCTCACAGGAGACTGCAGGAATAGAAGCAACAGTAAGAGTCATTTTTTTTCTCCCCAAGAATAGTAACTTTGCTCGTCCATATCCCTATGCATAAACATAACAGACTTGAGTAAATTTACTTCCCAAATCAACCATTACAGTATGTTTCACTGAATGGTAAGACGTAAGACAATCAGATGGCACATGATACTACATAGTAATAAAATAAGAGCAGAAGAGTTTCAGGTACAAAATCACAGACCAGGGATTCACCTCCCTGTCCATCCAAAGTCCCACCCAAAAAGAGTATATCAGTACAAAGGAATACAGCCATATGAACACACAGAATGGGAAAAGAGAAGTTTCTCATATTTCTGGAATTATAAAGCAGATAGAAGCACAATTATGGATGAAACAGTGGAATAACCCGCAGTCCAAAATCTACCATGGTGAGGCATAATGCAAACCACTGAAAATGCAGTACAGGACAAGAGAGGCTCTGGGATAGAAGTAAGATTGTGGGGAGGAGTGGGAAACGGGGCTGAAAATAGAGGAACTGGTTGAAGGATGACAGAACTGAAGAATAACTCCAGTCAGTCCCTTTCTGTCTCCCTCCCCAGATACTAAGGTGGGCAGGTTGAAGGGAGACTACTCTTTACTCTCAGGCAAAAATTAATACAGAAATAAAAATTAGGTAGAAAAAAATTTATTGGGGCTACCATTGGTATGTTACTGTTATGAATTTAAGGCAGAGGGACAAACATAATATAAAATTTGATGTTTGAAATTCAAGATTTTCATCTATTAACATTTGAAAACAATGTCCAAACCTTTGGATACATTTAGAACTCACTTTGCCTATGTCCAAATGCCTAATGTAGCAAAGTAGACACTAGCCAGATGCTGGGTGGGTCACCATTTTCCTGAGTTGGTCTGTTTACTTGAAATGCTCAACGGAAAACACGTCTTCTTTCAGTCACTTGTAGGGAACAGAGGCTAGGCCTTGAAAGAAACCAGTTAAAACTGAAGTCCATAGCATGGGGCAGCTGGATAACATATCAGTGCTGTTACGTTTTGAATTTCCCCAGCTGAATAGAAACACTTAATGGCAGGCAGCTGAGTAGCAAAGAAAAATGTCCCCCACATGCCCTCTGCTTAGACACCAGTCAACAAGTGCTCTGGAAATCCAGCTAGATTTCAAGGTAGGCTTATTTTTTGTGGCTTCACAAAGATCTTTAAGGTAAAGCACTTCACTTGTAGCAGTATCCACTCCCCTGCCTTCCCACTGTCATTCCCATCACTCCCTCTGCAATGAGTTTTAACACAAAATCAAATAATGTTGAAATAAAAAATGTCAACACTTGGGGCTCATGGGTGGCTCAGTCAGCTAAGCATCTGCCTTCTGCTCAGGTCATGATCCCAGAGTCTGGGAATAGAGCCCTGCCTCATCATTGGGCTCCCTGCTCAGCAGGGAGTCTGCTTCTCCCTCTCCCTCTGCCCCTCCCCCTGCTCAGGCTCTCTCTTTCTCTCAAATAAATAAATAAAAATCTCACACTCAGTGGCTAAAGGAAACTCTCTCAAACACATGAGAATATAAAATTTGCCTCCTAAGAAAATCTATAGTTGATTTGTTCCAGAATTTTCTAACCTGTGATTCTCATCCCAGTTCTATATTAGAATCATCAGTGCCTAAGTCTTGCTTCAGATGAACCACATCAGAATCTCTGGAGAAAAAGCCAGGAATCTTGTCTTAAGTGCTCTCCATATATTTCTAACGTGCATCCATGATTCAGAACCACTGAAGCAGCCTCTCATTGTAAGATGACTCAGGTTATTGGAATAAGGAGCTGCAAACACTGATGCAGGGCAAGAGTACACACAGGCATTTCAGGAGCATATAGCACTTCAAAAGAACCATTTAAGAAGACTTAAAACAGGATATTCTCAGGCATAAAAAAATGAACATTGAAAATCAACACAGAACCCCCAATTTTCATCTGGTGAATAACCCAACCCCCCACTATCAACTAAGACACTACGACTTGACTTAATGGCAGGAGGATGGAATGGCCTGCTGACGCTGGTCTAGGCATCTGCCGTTTCCTTTCTCTGGCATAATTATTATTCAAGGACCAAATTTGAGCAAAGAAGACACAATTTTTTGACAACTCTGCAACTCAGGAAAATGCTTTTTCTCATGAGACTTGAATCTGAAAAAAATATACAGGTTAGACTTGGTAGAGCCAATAATTCCAACAAAAGAAAAAAACCTGTTGGGAGAATAAATCCAACAGAGAAGATAAGCTGGGAGACTCTGAACGAGACTCCAACCCCTGATTACATACTCTCAGTTCCTGTATTGAGCCAATCCTGAAACTAAACCTGCAACTGAATTTTAAGTTATGGGAGCCAATAAATTCCCTTTTAATAGGCTCAGTATGGTAACCCACAGTATCTTAGGTAAAACACGCTCCCATCTAAAGCACAGACACTTTCTTCCTTTCTATGTCTCATAGCGTTCCTAATCCCAGAATAAAGACAGGACATTATTTCCATGAGTTCAGTACTCACATTCATAGACACAGAATCACAAACCAGCTCATTCACTCTCATTCCCAAAAATACTATAGTCCCATCTAGCCCCAAGATAGGCCCAGAAGGATTATCCCACATTATTGCACAAAGTAAAAGCTTGACTGGAAGAGAATCAGGCTGTGATTGCCTCATCAGTTGTTCCTATCATCAAAAATATTAAGACAAAGATTCACAAGGAGAATAAATACAAAAACGGGTAATACTAAAACCACTGAACATATCATAGTAAAACTACTGGAACCTAAGGACAAAGAAAAAATCTTCTAAGAAGCCAGAGAAAATGCATATTACCTTCAAAGAAATCCTAATATGATTTATAGCTAATTTCTCAACAATAATAATGAAAGGCAGAAGAAAATAAAATATCTTTGAAAAGTATAATAAATTGCCAACCATAAATGCACTAGGAAAAAATATATCTATACACATACATACATAAATCTGACAGCTAAAAAATATTTTTTAGCATGGGGCATCTCGGTAGCTCAGTCAGTTAAGCATCTGGCTCTTGACCTCAGCTCAGGTCTTGATCTCGGGGTCATGAGTTCAAGCCCTTTATTGGGCTCCAATGCTGGGCATGGAGCCTACTTAAAATAAAAAACTTTTTAACAATACACCAAGAAAGAAAAGAGGAATAGATCTGACCATATAAAAAGTATAAATTTATAAATTTTTATGTAAAAATGAATGCTATAAAAATGTAAAAGATATTTTTAAACTGAGGAAAAATACAGTATTTCCAGTATATAATATATAAAGCTATTATCCTTAATAGATAAAGTGTTTAAAGTCTTTACAAATCAGTAAGAAAAAAATGCAATCACCTGAGACTAAAGTGAGTAAAGGATATATACACAATTCACAAGTAAACAAATATAAATATTTAATAAACATGAACATATTTAACTTCATTAGTAATAAAACTACAAGTTAAACAAAAATGTCACAGAAACTTTCAGCTATAAAATGGGCAATATATTTTTAAAATTTTAATGTTGAGTTTTTCAAAAAATATGCTGATAATTAGGCTCCTTGCAGTACTCGAGGGCAATTTAGGAGTGTACATTTGTCTTTCTGGAGGGCAAGTGGTCAGCATGTATCAAAAAAAAATTAGGACATGTCCTTTGGCCTAGTACTACTAGTACTCTAAGAAAGAATCCTTAGTCAATAATCAAAAAGGTGAATGAAAATTTAGCTGTAAAGAAGTTTATTATAACATAATTTAAATGAGTAAAAATATTCAACAATAGGAATTATTAGTAGTAAAATATACTCTAATTATAATATTTTGTAATAAAAAATACAAACAGGTAAGCATATTATTCCATTTCTCTAGAAGATTTTTATAGGACATATATCACCTTTGTAGGACAGCACAAATTTTAAATATGCTGCATTGAACTCAATTTTTGTGCCTCTCCAGATTTACTCAACCCCTCTGAACTCCCAGGCTGAACTGAAGACTCTTAACTGAACGGCGATATAACCAACTTGAGTGAGTTCAGTGGTGAAGGTTCTGGGTGCAGCCTGCAGAGGGAGGACATATTGAGAACAGGAAGGCTCTTTGATGACTCTCAGGTCATATCCCTTTACATACGGGGGAAGCCTCAAAGTGTGAAGGTTGGGTGTGCGGGGAGGGAAGAGGAGTCCGATAGGTCCCTGTCTTACATCTTTCATTTCCTTTCCATCCGTAAGTTTGGTGGGAAAAAAAGTAGTACTCAGATTTGGAATAATTAAGAGATCAGCCTGCAATTCAGTATCATTGCCAATTCACGCAAAGACTCCTTGAGAAGAGTTTCAAAGCTGTGTTTATGCCCTAAACAGATTGGCTCCACGGCTACCTACAGGCATCACCTGAGATGTTCCCTTCAGTGTTCCTTAAAAGCAATTCCTTCTGAGTCTTTGCCTTCTTAAATACAATCCCTTTCCACCTCACCCCAGGTCTAGGCGGCCTTGCACTCTGATGAGAGGAATAATGAATGAGAGTGAGACAACAAAAGAAAAGATTAAAGATTTCTTAAACATATGTCCTGGAACACAGGCAAACGTACACAAATTCTGACCATGCAGGTGTGAACTTCCGTGTCCTTCCAGGAAAATTAGGTTAAATCTACATCAGCATCCTGGTGCAGATGATCAAAGTCAAACATTATTATCTTTGATGGTAAGTTTCTGTTGCCACAACACATGGTCCCTTTTTGTGATCTCAGCAGTGGAGATAAAAAAAGAAAAAAAAAAACCAGAAACCTCAAATATAGATTTTTACAAAGGGTGGCTGAAATTAGTATGAGATTACTAAACTGGGAAACTTTTCAGAATCTTAAAGTTGGTGGGTTTCCCAAAATATACAAGGCACGAGTTCATATACTGTCCAAGACTCAAGACTTCAATCATTAAGAGAAATCATGTATGTTAAGGAAAGGCCAATAAAAATCCGCCTTGTACAACTCCAGTCACATTAAAAATAAGGGTTTTTTAAATTGGTTTCAGAGGTAGAATTTAGTGATTCATCAGTTGCATACAACACCCAGTGCTCATTACATCAAGTGCCCTCCTTAATGCCCATCACCCAGTTACCCCATCCCCCCACCCCACCTCCAGCGACCCTCAGTTTGCTTCCTAGAGTTCAGCATCTCTTATGGTTTGCCTCCCTCTCAATTTTCATCTTATTTTATTTTTCATTCCTTTCCCCTATGTTCATCTGTTTTTTTTTCTTAAATTCCAAATGAGTGAAATCATATGGTATTTGTCTTTCTCTGAGTGACTCATTTCACTTAGCCTAATACCCTCTAGTTCCATCCATGTTGTTGCAAATGGCAAGATTTCATTCTTTTTGATGACTGAGTATTAATATTCCATTGTGTATATATACCACATCTTCTTTATCCATTCATCTGTCGATGGACATCTAGGCTTTTTCTGCACTAACACTAATAAAAATAGAAGTTTTTTTAAAACCTGAGAGTCTTATCACCACATTCGATTAGTGTGTCTGCTCATTTGTATATTTCCTCAAGAGTCTAGAATTGTATCTTAACAGTAATTGTTTTCATCAACAACTGTGCAATAAAAATTCTTTTAGCTGCTAAATTTGCGTCTAGGATTCCCTTCTAGTAAATTCTTGCATCATGCACTTGACTAACCCAAAAGCTGCTGTGTTAGTGACGTCACCCCCTCAAGGTGTGGGCACAAAACTCAAAGTCCTGGGCACGAAAACCCAGTAAATCCCTTCCCTGGAATGTTAGAACTTGGAAGGAAACAGTTTGTGGGTAGTGTCTGCCTCGGTGGCTGACAGTTTAGGATGGGAACCAGGGAGATGTTGGCAGCCATGAAGAGAAAAAGCAGTGCCCGACAGGAATATGTAGCAATATACAGAGAAAAACAGAAGTAGGGCAGCAGAAAGAACCGAAGGACATTTTCGTCTCTCCCTGAGGCCCCTGCCATTCTTAGAGAATTCTGTCCTATCAGTAATGTCCCCCTTTGGTTTAAGCTACTTCAGGTTAAATTCCTACCACTTGCACCTGAAATACTTCTGACCAATTCATCATTTTTTTCCCCTATAAATCCTCTCATCCATTCCTTTTCTGCTCTTAATTATTGCCAACTCAAGTTGTATCTCCATTGAGATAGTCAATTCACATTTTGTTAAAAAGAAAAGAAAAGAATACTAATCCAATGTCATAATGATGAGCCTCAAGTTTATCTTCAGAATATTTCATTAAATTGCTATTTTGTAGCATAGGGTATCACTCAAACCAAAAGGCCTTCAGTTTAGATTTAAAGATGTTGTCCTACAGCATGTAACACTACAATAGTAATCTTTTAAAACATGCTCTAAACTGAGTTAATTGCATTCTTTATAAAATTCACTACCTAATTTTCAATAGGTAGATTTTTATTTTCTTTCCAATAACAAACACTAATATTTTTCTAGTACTCAAAATTTTACAATGCCTTCTACAACTAATCATGTTTGAGATTCTCAATAACCATGTGGAAGGCAGAGTGGATACTGTCTGCATTTTTTTTTTACTATCCCTGGTAGGCTAATTACTGCAATTCACAACCCCAAAAGCTCAGTGATTCAAAATAATCGAAGTTGATTTTTTGCTAATGTTGAGTCTAATGTACACCAAGCAACCTTCAGAGCTGCCCTTGTGATGTCACTATCATCAACACCAGCACAGCAAAGGTGAAGAACGTGGGAAAGTACACCAGATGGCCCTTTTCAGAAGTGACACGCACATCAATTCCACTCATAATCCATTGGCCCGAGCTAGTCACATGGCTTTGGCTAAAAGCCAAAGAAGAGGGAAAGGTAGTCCTTGGTTGGGCATCAGCTTCCCAGCAGCAAATTCACACTATGGAAGAAAGCATGGGTTGGGGATATTCAGGTAGCCATCCCTGCTCTAGTTTTAGGGGTGAAGACCCTGAAAATCACAGAGCAGGAACTGCAGCAGAACAGTTACTCCAACCCAGGTGTTCTGACTTTTAGGCGGTGCTTTCCCCTCAGCCCTAATGCTAAAGGCAGTCACAATGATGTGCATTTAAAGGTATCCATATGCCTCTCCTTCTCAACCCACTCATTCAGATTTTTTTGAGACTTGTAAAAAACTCAATTATTTTCGTATTCTTTTTCTGACCTCCTTCCTTTCCCACTGTTGTCTTGCCCCACCACACTAACCATGCTCCCTCTATTTATGCATTTATTAGCATTCACCTACACTGGAATGTGCTTTACCGAGGTCTCTATCCCCTAGCAGAACACATGCACCTTGAAAGCGATCTTACTCTTTTATGTGCCTGGTACACAAAAAGTGATTAATAAGTGTTTGGTGACTGAGAAAAGACTTTTTCCCTATCTGGGTTTATTCAACACCTTGACCTCTCTTGGATTAAGCCTCATTCTCCTCCAATAATAGGGAAGACCAAAAACAGAAGCCAGAGCACATGTTACAGATATAAAAATATAAGCCTGGAATTTTTCTATATTTAACACATTTTACTATGACTCCTATTCAGTAACATCAGCAGCGACCCCCCCCCGCCCCTTTTTAAAATGTTTGTTTAACCTACCATTCAACAGCCTCAAGAGTCAGGGCGCCTACATTAGCTCTGAGTTGATGCTTGAATGAGCCTTAAATCTTCATGTTTTTTGACACCGTGCTGAGACAAACTCTTTGGTTCAGGAAAACTGCATACTCTGTGGAATAAGGCTGAAGCAATTAATCAAATATTTAATTATATCGTAACAGAACACACAGTTATCAAGCTTTTAACTAACAATGGTAAAGAGTCCCCAGTGACCCAGGCAATAGAAAACACTAAGACACAAAAGGCTACTTTAAACCTCACTTCTTCCAGTCTCAGTGGGAGTGTGTGGAGGAGCCTGGAATGGATCAGCACCGAAAGGCTAAGAATCTAGCAGCCAAGCAGCCCCTTCCGTAGGAGACTGCCTGTTTCAGACATTCCCAATCACTGGCCCAGACTGACCTGCCCACTTCCACCACCTTGCATACTCAAAAACAGAGTGCCTCGGTCCCTTCCCCTTTGCTTCCTTTTTCACCCCTGAACCCCATGGTCAAAAATCTAGATAGTATATGCTGACATTTTGAAGACCTCGAGATCTTGAAGGGCGTGCACCAAAGAAACCATCCTATCCTTGGCTGACTATAAACAAATTCAGAATCTATACAGTGATGCAAAACATTTATTTTCTGTTCTTATCATGTCCACATCACATGGATACCCAGAAGTCTCCGCTCCTTGCTCTCTTTCCTTCCTTTTCAACCTCTCAGCTTTAAAGTCCTGGTTCAGTCTGTGGCTGTCCTGTCCAAAGCCAGAGAGATAGCTCCTGTCCCACTCTTCCTGATAAGGTGAGGCTGGGCACGTACATTCCTCAGATTGGATAAGATAACCCAAGTCCTCTCTCACTAATATGGAGAGCATGTCATGGCATGAACTTGATGGGTTGTTATGCTTAAACAACCCTTCACACCAGTGTGAGAATGGGGAGAAACCAAGGTGATAAAGGGACGGAGAGTCCCATCCTGCCACAAGTTTGCCTACCCACTATAATCTGGGATGTGAGACATTTTATCTCTACAACATAACCCTCTATGTCACACACAGCTTACACCCACTTTTCCAGACCAATAAGAATTATTGCTGCTTCCCAATAAATGTGTCAAGAGTTGTCTACCAGTGACAAAGTTATGATTTAAGGTTAAAGCTTAAATTCTGAAAAGGTCTGAAAACTGCAAAGTGTGATAAAATAGATTAGTGCTCCAATTTTTCACTCTTTCCCCATCCAAAGATTATCTGTCCATACCCTTCACCATGCAATTCTGCGGTGCCACAAAGCAGAATATGCAAAATATACGCAACTCTTCTTTCAACTTGGTTATGTGACTGGCTTTGGCCAATGGAATGTGGGCAGAAGAGACAGTGTGCCAGTTCTAAAAAGAGACTTTAAGAGGCACTGCTTGCACCCTTAACCTTAAGCCTCTACCATGAGAACAACATATCCCATATAGTGGCTCTTCCTTTGGCTTGGGTCCAAGAATGAGAAACAGATGGACCTGAGTCAAACTGAAACAACTCAAACTAAACCAAACCCAGCCAAACTCAACAAAGCCCAGCAGAGCCACGGGCAAACTGCAGCCCTCATGTAACACAAGCAATAAGTAAAATATCTCTTGAAGTAAAGCCACTGCAATTTGGGGCTTGTTTGTTGCTTGAATATGCAGCAGGTTCTGATTTGATTTTTGTAGACTGAAAATTTAAATAAATGAATGAATGAATGAATGAATGAATGAATGGTAAATTACACAATCCAATTGGATAAGAGCTATCATAAAGCAATTTTAAAATAATTGTCAGATTAATAGACATGCATTTTTCTAAATTGTACCATGTAAAACATTAGCTTTGCTCAAGATATTAAAATGTATTTCTTGAGAAAATCGTTCCACAATTAAATAAGTCTAGAAAATCTTGCACAAAGTTGGATATTCATAATGCACACTAACAGTTAAAGGCTCTGAGAAGTCATGTAATAAAGAACCCTATTGAACTTAATTTAGTATACCCTAAAATTAATTGACCATCCACTCTTCCCCCTACTGGAATACCTATTAATATCCAGTGTTTTTCAGAACACGGTTTGTGTCTTGACTTGGGCTGCCATAACAAAATAGCACAAACTGGGTAGTTTCACCAACAGGAGTTTATTTTCTCACAGTTCTGGAAGCTAGAAGACTGATATCAGAAGTCCAGCAATGGTCAGTTTCTGGTAAAGACTGTCCTCCTGGCTTGCAGATGGCTGCCTTCTCACTGTGTCCTCACTAGTCAGAAAGAGAGAGACAGAGAGAGAGGGGGACCTCCTCCTCTTCTCATAAGGCTACCAATCCTATCAGATTGGAGCACCACCTTTATGACTTCATCTAACAGTACTTACCTCTAAGTACTCTAAGTGCTCTCTTTCAAAATGCAACCATATTGGAAGCTGCATCAGCATAGGACTCTTGGGAAGGACATAAGTCAGCCTATAACAATTTCAGAAGTACTGGTAAAATAAGGAGTGTAACAGGAGTGTAGCAATGAGTTTGTTCTGTGTTGGTAGGAATAAGAAACACTTTACTGAAGAGGTAGGACTGAAATTCATCTGGGACCCAGGGGGAATTAGCAAGTTGCTTGAGGGATCTATAATGGTCCATTTTAAGCTGACACGCTGCCAAATTTCAGAAGTTTGAGCAATTTGCTGGTCCAGGCATGTATACTACTTTAGATATTTTACAACCCTCACAAGAAGAAGAAAGGTTTTTCTCCTCCCCTGGCAACAGCCCAGTTAATGAGTCTGTCACAACTCAGCCAATGAGAAGCCACAACACTTGGAACTCCCCGTTCACTCCAGTGGGCTTCCAGTTGGTAACAGCCTTCGCAACCTCCCTTTTTCCTCTGTAAAAGAGGAGCCAGCTCCTCTCCTTTGTTCTCTGGACTTGCCTATGGTTTTGCTGTAGCTGCTTGTCCCAAATTGCAATTTTCTGCTATTCCCAAATAAACCCAGTTTTGCTGGTAAAATAACCAAGAGTTTAATTTGAAGATTAACTGTTTGTTTGCTTTTTAGTTTGTTTTAAGGTTCAGGAGACTATCTCGTAAAAACTAACCTAATGTGGTAGAAACACATACAGGGTAGAAAATGAAAATTCTCCCAGGAACCAGCATGGCAAACACAAATGCGTAAAATTAGCCAAGTGTAAATGATAGGGAGGGGTGGGAATCGTGACAAACTGGGGAACGCTGTCCCCCTCTCTAGAATTCTAGCGTATATTACCTCCTAGCTATGGAAACAGTGCTGGCACATCTCCTCGCTTTTCAAGTAAAACTGGAAATCTGGGCTTTTATGTAAACTCTCCTGACTTTGAAATGTTGGCAACTAACTAAACATTTCTCAATCCTCTCTATATAGACACAAATATACTCCTCCATCTACACACACACACACACACACACACACACACGTGCACACATATGTATACACACTTGCAGGACAAGTCCAGCCCAGAGGCCATCAGTTCTTAACCTGCAACAGATGCAATAAATACGTGTTGAATGAAGACATCAAAGCTATGTCTTTTTCTCCAATTAAGGGATAGATACCAGAGAAGTCCCGGTATCCAAGACCAGCAGAGGGGCTTGTCAGAATGGTACAGCATTAATTTTTATCTTTGCTCTATAAAGAGAAGTGACCACTAAAATTTATGGAAATGTCTGAGAGAAGTTGCCATCAAATATCTCTTCTCTGTTAAAGGAATACTCTATAAAGGACCCTCGTCCAGATGTCATTATAGATGGACTGGACTTCAGATGGCATGGACTTTTCACGGCCGCGTTCAATGTCAAATTGAAAACATTGCTATCCTTTCCACGCTCTTGATGAATATCATTTCAAGATGATGACATTAAGTCATGAATAAAAAGTTATACATGCAATATTGTGTCATTAAGACTTAATTGCAGGATGCATCACATATAAATCCATACCTCTCACAGCTAACCATGGGTTCTGTCTGTTTCCTTTGTTTTTTATCCAGAATGGTTTAATCTGAGGAGAGGATACCTTAACTGGGGAAAGAAAACTGCTACCAAATTTTGGAGGACACATTAAATTCTGGTTCTTCTCTGCATAGTTTTGTTTCCTGTAGTCCTTGCCCCACCGCTGCTCCTCAACCCCTCTTCCACCCCAAGAGGAAGCAAGATTTGAGGCATGGGCAAAGTGCTTTCTGCTCATTTCTTGAAGAACTAACCTTTGGAAGGTCTTCTCAGCTCTTCCTCACTAGGAAGCTCCTCCTCTCCTGCTGGATTCCTGACCCTCCCTCCTCCACACCCTCCACCCCTCTACCCCTACAATGGCAGGGGGACTTCCCCTAAGCTAAACTGATCAGATTGTTGTAATTGAGAGTGGGATCTAAGAAACAGTCTGAGTTCTCCTGAGGAGAGGAGATGTAAGATGGGTATCTAAGGAGAGACCGTCAGATGACATGGTCTCAGCTCTAGAAGAGTGATGCAGAGCAAAACCTGGAGGCAGGGAGAAGGTTCCAGGGACTGAGGCTCATGTTTCTAATTATGTCCTAAGGCCTGTCAGCTCTCCTGCCTTTGGGCTCCTTGAGACACCTCTGTACTCTCATGATAAACAGTCCTCCGCTTCTTTTTTTAAGCCAGTTCATCTCTGTTATCAGGGCCCGATGAAGTCAACGGGAGTTCTACTTTGCAAACCTTACCAACTTTAATCCAGGATATTACACAATTTACAAACTAAACAGTGCCCTTTTCAATTCAAAGGTGGCTAATTGGAAAATCAAATGTATAGGCTACCTTAAGAGGCCTCATCCCAAATTCAATCAATTTTTTACAGAGAAAGTGAGCAGATATACAACATGATGAATATTTAACTGAAACAGGGGCTTCTTTATTCCAAGCCCTTGTACTTAGAACACTGTACATAAAAATGTAGAGCTGCTGTGCCTCCTGGCTTTTCCAGAGAAATGAAGACGCTGCAGCAAAAGGGCAGATAGAATGTTTTGGCCCACCTGCACCTGGGTCAGCCGAAATGTGAAACCAGGGAGTCAGACGGGACTCGTTCCATCTAAGACCATCACGGATTGCTACTGTTCCAAAATCTGATACCATAACCTTGCTGTGATTTACTCTGTATAAGAGGGCCCCTGCCTTGGTTTCTTTTGTTAGGCCTCAAACCCACCCCCAACTCAACCATAGCTTTAGACTTTTACTTTTAATTTCACCCAACTTTACTCTTAGCTTTATAATGACTTTAACTGTTCAATATTTAATGAACCAATTAATTAAATAACATTTATTATGCTGTAGGACGGTGGTTCTCATATTTTAGTATGCATCAGAATTACCAAGGGAGCTTGTTAAAAACTCCAGGCCCCCACCAACCCAGAGATTCTGATTCAATAAGTCTGAGGTGCAGGGAGCAGGAATTTCATTTTTAACAGTCCTGCTGCATCTGATCTCAGTGATCGGTTGACTACATTTTGGGACGAACTACCCTAGGCATACAGGATTTTAGGACACAGTATGCTTTGTAGGCGGTAAAGAAGACTGGCAACAGAGTGCAAATGCCTGGGTCATTACTTACTAGGTGTGTGGTTTTGGGCAAGTGATTAAATGCTCTGCAACGCAGTTTCCTCATCTGTAAAATGAGAACAATAATAATACTGGAGTCACAGGGTTGTTGTGGGCATTGAGGTGACACAGGTGAAGTCCAAATCTCATGCTACCCTGCCTGGGAATCTGGCTCATTCCAGATGCCTCCTCCTCCTTTCAGAGCCACTGGGCAAAAGGGTCAGCCTCTGCTAAAAGAATGTCGGAAAATCCAGGAAAACAAATATACCCCCCAGTCCGCCTGTGCCCTGGAGAAGAAAAGGGCAGTAGTCGGAGGTAAAAGAGGTGTGATGTGAGACGTCCACCCCCCAGTCAACTCAAGGTAAAAGACTGTATGATGTGAAGATAAACAAGGGTGATCACTGTGACTGAAGGAACCAAAAAGAAAAAAAAATCCCTTTGGGACAAGGGACACTTTCCCACCTAAATGGTCCCGTAGGTAGACCGTTTACACTGTGTATACACAGATTTCACTGTCCTATTTAGAGAAAAAAATGGGTCGCTGCTGGCCACTGACCTTCGCCAGCCCAGGGTGAGCACCTTAAATCAAGAGCTTGCTGTAACACAGCTGAGCTTAGCAATTTTAATGAGAAATCTGGTCCTGCTGGATTACTGTTCCTGGACCACATCTTGTCAGCAATTCCTCAGGAAATTATTCAACCATCCCCAATTGCAAAGAAACAGATGGCGTACCGGAAAAAAAAAAAAATTCTGAAGTGTATGCGCTGGTAAAAAGCAAATTTAAGGACACAAAGGCCAGGGATGACACAAATACTAAAAGTACTTTTTCCTTAGAAAAATGGACTTGTGGATATTTTTGTTTTTCCTGTCCTTTTAAACCGTGAGCTACGCCAGCCATCAGCATGCATTCTCAATGGAGAGATCTGCTTGACTTTTTAGAGCCGTTTAACAGGGACGGCTTGTTTTAATAATACGGAATAATACTGATCAAACACTCTCATGGAAGACCAAGTTTTAAAATTTGTATTAATGCCCTGCTTTCATTCCTCTAATATCCTATAGCCAAAACTCCAGGATCACACTCTATTACGCCAACTGCCCATGAAGAAATGCTGAATTATTATTAAAAATTATCATGGCACCTGAGAAAATAGCAGTGTAACCCTCATGAATATTAAATCTCTTCATAATGATCAGTGTCATTACCATGAATACTAAATGTTACGAATTCATTGCAAATTATGCTTAGTGTGAAAACTTGGCCTGTAACCAGAAAGTCTGAATTATACTTGGCAAATGCTTGAACCGATTTAAGTTATAAAAATCAGGAAAAGGAAAACGGATAAAATGTTGGACCCTCAGTCTCAGAAGCCAAAGGGTGTTAGGAATCTTGCAAAAGAAAAGCAAGCTGCAATTTTCAAATATTTCATGTGAATGTTAGACTCTTCGTCAGAGTCCCCATATATGCTTCCTTACATCCTCGCGAAGAAAAGTCAGAGAACCGTGAGGAAGGAGAGACTAGCGCATTTAGTTTTTTATCAGTCTGTGGTTGCAGGTAGACGGCACTAACTTGTAGAGGTTCGTACTGCCTCATGTCATGGGAGTGATTCTGACATTAGAAGACATTTGTGGAAAGTAATCATTTTATGACAGAGCCTGCAGTTTTGAAAACTAAGCCAACTTGTAGTCCTCACATTTCCCACCGAAGCGTTCTGCTTCAATAACAGAAAGCCACGTCTATATGAAAACAAACGTAAGGAGTGCTTTTTATGGCTAACTGATCACAAGCCTTCAGCCATGTGTTTTTATATTTGCATGACATACAGGCAAATAAAATGGAATGATTGATTCTCAAGACATTCCAAAGTCAAAGTAACAGACGGAGTTTTAGGCAAAGAGATCTTAATGAAAATCTGATGGGAAAGTGGATCTCTCTCAGGGGGATTCTGACTGAAAAATTGGGGGGCCATTTATAATGAACCGAAGCCTACATTTCATGAGCATGCCTTAATAGGGTCACTTACAACTCTATCTACTGAGTAGGTCTCCCCATTCTTGTTGAGTAATCAAAAATCACAGGAACCAGGCTTAGAGTTTACATCAAAGCAAAGAAGCTCAAGTCAAAATTCTCTTCTTGGGAAATAGGTTTTTAAATTCACAGATATTTAGCACCCTTCAAAATTAAGAGTGTGTTCAATATAGATTTTAAGTACTATAATTTTACCCCAAAACCAGCTTGAGATCCTTCTGAAATTTCCTTTAAAATACCCTGAAATATCCTTAAGATTTAGAGAAAGTTCTGATTGATGGACAGATTTAAGCAGCTCATAATTTCCTAAAACATTCTCTCACTGTCTTCAAGAATAATTCTTTAAGGTGATGGAGAATACAGGACAGATGCTAATTTTGCCTCTGGGAATTTCTATGAAGTTATAGGATGGCATTGAAACTGCAAAACAGCAGGATTTAACTAAACAGAACATCAATCAGTAACGAACACTATGGTATGCCTGGAATCCATTCAGAATGTCCTGGGGCAGATTCCAAGATGTTTCTCCCCCCTAAATTTTAAGTGTCATGAGTAATGGCTTACATTCTCCAAGTAATTTCTTGAGTTATATAATCACGGCCAACCAAGTGGCTCCTGAGAGTTACTCAGCTAATGATCCACTGGTAAAAATTATTGGGTTCTTCAGAATAATTACTCTGCATTCTTCTTGAATTCACCCAGATTCCTTCAGCATCCTCTGAATCTCCTTGGTTTCAGCAATACTTTCTGGATAGTGTCAGAAGTCTTCAGAGTCTGAGGGACCCGGATTAGAAGTACAGATAAAAATTCTTCGTATGTTCCCAGAGAATCATGAATAATATTTCTAAGTTCAAAAATAGCCCCTACTTACTTAACAAGGCAAGCAACTTGAGTGAAATTTTAAAGCAATACCATGAAGAGAGAAAATTTTCAATATTCCATTTTAAATGAAGTCAAATGAGAGAGCATGGGAAAACGGGGGAAAAAGACCATGGTTTTGATTCCCAGGTCTTTCATGTAAAATGAATGATTGATTTGCTTTTCTATGTCTCTGAGTCTTCATCTGTAAAATGGGTAAAACTATATACATCTCACAGGGTTATCGTTAGGATTATATAGAGGAGATTTTTTTTTAAGACTCTATTTATTTGAGAGTGTGAGAGACAGCAGGGGGGCAGAGGAGAAGCAGGCACTCCGCCAGCAAGGAGCCTGAAGTGGGGCTCGATCCCAGGACCCTAGGATCATGACCTGAGGCAAGGCAGATGTTTAACTGACTGAGCCACACAGGCGCCCCATGAAAGAGGTTTGTAAAGCATGTAGCACTGTGACCAACACCAAACTATGTCTGTGTAAACACTTACTTTCCCCAGGATTAGAATGTCTCCTCACAAGTGTGGTTTCTGTGTGTCCGCCGAGACCTGAGGCAGAGAGAGCCATTTTCAGTAAATCTCCTATTTATAAAGCCCATTCATTAAATAATAGCTTTACTTCCTCATCAGAGATCGCAGGTTACAAGCAACAGATGCCCACTCAAAACAGCTCAAAGAAAGGAAGACAACTGAAGGATGTGGGGAAAGCTCAAGAAGTTGGTAGTAATCAAAGTAGCTGGTCTGCTTCTCTCAGTCTCTGTCTCAAGCCTAACTGGCCTCTTCCCCGCTTCTCTTTACTTGCTGCCTTCCCTCACCTGCTTCTCTCTGAGGGTAAGCTTTCTCTGCCTATTAAGGCACATGGTTGGCACCCCGGCCCAGGCCTGCTACTGCGTGATGTCTGCATTCAAGAACACACCCCCCTGTGAATACCCACTGTCTTTGACAACAGACTCTCACAACAGGAAATATGGTTTGTCTCTGGCAAACTGGGTTTATCTTTGGTTCAAGAGGCTGTGGCAGGAATGGGAAACAGGAAAAGCAACAGCACCATGAAGCCCATGGCCCATCCTTTCAACAAACACTGCTAACTGGGGGCTGTTCTAACAGAAGGAAGAATGTCCAAGGCAGGCACCCCAGAGCAGATCTACTCGATCATCTCAACAAGATGTCACCTGCTTCTTATTTATCAAGAGGCTGGAAGCATCAGTGAGATTGTGGCCCAGTGCTGTTGGTCAGTGGGCATCCAGAGCTGTCATGTCTCTCGAAAACTAGCATCATGAGGAACCCAGAAATGGCCTGTGAACTCAGGCCCTGAGCAACCATAAAAATTCTCAGCCACTTCCAGAATTAGAAAATGGTGCCAAGCTTATTGTCTTTCCTTTTTCTTCTCCCACACATCATAAATACCTCTAGTCATTCCCACACATACCACACACACTCACCCCACAAGGGTCTACCAAAAACTCACTGTCTGTGGCCAGTCTGCTCTTACTCCCTTACTTGTCCTTCTTACACGTATCTTCTTCTCCCTCTCTTTTTTTCCACCTACTTCCTTTACAATATCCACTATCCTTCTTTCATTTCCAAGTCCTTTAGCCCTCAATTCCAGAAAAAATGTGTATCTGTACAGAATATGTCATATAGTGGTGGCCAAGTTTTATAGAAAGATGCCTAATGGGTATCAATATGTTTGACACTCAGAAGCAAGAAATGTCACCTTATTATTTGTTCTAAATGGAGTTTGCTCTGGTACGGATGAGGGAGCAGAAGGCAAGCTGAGGACAAAGTACAAGCTGACACCCTGCAAACCTCCCCCCCAGTTCTGGTTGGGATATGTGAGAGGAAGCTCCCAACTGTCTTCATGTTAATGTCTTACTAGAGGGAAAAACAACCTTAACTTGACAGTGGCAAGGCCTCCAGTATCTTGTAGGTCCTCTTTAGCATATGAAAGTTCTTTGTAAAACCTCCCTTTTTCCCTACCCTGAACTCCCAAGTATATAATCAGCCACCCCTCAGGATCACCCCCGCCCCCCACCGCCAGCAGCTCTTTCTGACCCTGGTCCCGTCCCCGTGGTTTAATAAAACACCATTTTGCACCAAGGACGTCTCAAGAATTCTTTCTTAGTCATCGGCTCTGGACCTCACCCCACCAAACTTCACCTATATTCTTAAACTACATCAATACTAAGCCTCCCACTAATTAGAGTGTTGATAAACTGAATCTCAGACATATTTACGGAGGCCCTCCCTCTCTCTGGAGGATTATTTAATAGTCCCGAAGAGTGTATCCAATCCTCTATGATGGGTTTTGGAGCACAGGTGAGGTTCAGTGGGGTGGATTCCGGAGCTGATGACCAAGAAAGAATTCTTGAGACGTCTTTGGTGCAAAACAGTGGTTTATTAAAGTACAGGGACAGGACCTGTGGGCAGAAAGAGCTGCTGCTGTGAGGGGCGGCTGATTATATACTAGGGGGTTGGGGGAGGTAAGGAAAAGGGAGGTTTGGAAAGGATTTTTTCGTGTTAAAGTAGATTCACAGGATACTGGAGGCCTTGCCATTGTCATGTTAAAGCTGTTTTTCCCTCTAGCAAAGCATTAACATGAAGATAGTTGGGAACTTCCTGGAGGAACATTATACTCTGCCTGCTTCAAATATCCTGTCAATGGGCTGCAGGTTATAAGGACATTTAATTTTATCTACATTTCCTTCTGGAAGCTGGGTTATTGATAGAAATGCTTTGTTCTTGTAGATAGCTAAGACATCTGCAAACTGAGGGAGACTCATGTCTTGCGGGATTGTGATCTCTGTAAATTAACTACCTGTTTTTCCTTTCCTTAGCTTTAGGGCAGCCAGGAGTGCCTGAGGAATGTCACCGAGAGCCCATGGGGGGGGGGGGTCAGCTTCTGCCTTGTCCTCAGCTTGCTTTCTGTTCCCTCACCACTCAACATTGGAGAAAGAGGCCTCTTGTCTTCAGACCATCCTGACTATCTTTGCTTATTATCCAGGACACACACACACACACACACACACACACACACACACACTACCATACCCAGGCTATCTGAAGGCAAGTGTTTCCCCTGCCTCTTGCCAAGCTCAGCCGCAGGATCATTTGCTATGGCTGGAACCTAGTGTGTAGATTTTTCAGGCATTTATGCTGCCATTCCCATCTGAGGTACAGCAATCTCAGGATGAGAGTGGGAAATCCATCTCTCCCTCCAAGGTCAAACCACATCTCCTTCCTCCAGTATAAGGAGGCCATCTCCCTTTCAAACAATCCATTCCCTGAGTCTAGATTCTCAAAAAACAAGGAATTGGTAACCTCCTTCTGCGGGCAATAAACGTCCAACTTTTGGGACTCTAAGCTTGCTTGCTTTCTGGAAGGTAGAAAAGAGACAAACACCTCTCATTTATTTTCTGACTCTCTTGTAACTGTGAAAACAAGACAGATATTAATACCACTTGCTTTAGCAGCTCCCTATAAGTGAAACATTTTAAATGACTATGCTTGAGGCCTCTTCCCAAGCTGTTGATTCCAGGGTCATCTTCCCAGAAGCTGAAGGTGAGCATTTTGATCATCTGTTTGGTATAGTAGGGGTTGTGGAAAGGAGATACTTCAGACACCAGTGCTCTCAAGCACTAGAATACAGAGGCGACCACACAGACTTCCTAGTCTGGCCCTCCATTCCTTTATCCATTAAATAGTAACAGTACTTGCTATTATCGGCTGTCCTGAGAATTAAATGGGACCACACTTAGAAGTGTAGCTCACGTGATATTGTGCAGCAGGTGGCCTAAGAGCCATGCAGGGGGCACTGAAACATGTCACACAGAAAGCTTCTTAGGCTGAACCATGAGGAAGCCACCCTCAGACTGGACTCTAACCAGTCCATAAGCCTTCTTGGAAAACACAGTTTAAAACACTGCCTCTTGAAGAGCAACAGCTTGCAAAGAATGCTAATCAGAGCAGGAAAAAAGAAAAAAAAAAAAAAAAGCAAGGTGAAGACAAAAGGCAGAGACCATTCAAGTTATCTCCACAGTTCACCAATAAAGCCGGCAGCCAGAATTTTGCAAAGCAGATTATCCGTCTGTCCATCCACCCCCAACCCCCTCCCCCACCCTCTTCCCCATCTCTCATCAGAGCCAAAAAGGAGTCCAGAGGTGCCCCCAGGCCAGAGTCTGGGAGCCCATGTCACACAAGGAAGTCTGTGAGCTGATCTGATGTTGCCATACCTGAGGCAAAAGGAAACTTCTCTGTGTAAAGATGGGTTTAGGAAGCAAGGAAAAATCCGAGAAGGGAAGTCTCTGGAGTTGGCAGGGAAGAAATGAAGGCAAAGAGATGGTCTACAGCCTGAAATAGGCACAGCCAGGCTAGGCCGAGAATGTGGAACCAGGAAATGCTCCTGAGCCAACCTGGGGAAGGTAAGGGCCCCTTTAACAGGAGGGTCCAGAGGTGAGCGTGGAGGACAGAGAGCAGGGAGGGGAGTACTCTGTGGGCTCCGCAGCTAAATGCAAACCGTTTGGTGATAACAGTCATTTTGGAACGACTGATAAAATATAGCTAACATTTTTATGTGCTGGGCAATACTTGAAGCATTTTGCATACGTATGCATTTAATCTCACAAGACCCTGTGAGGCAGTTCTTTGTCGTCTCCATTTTACAGATGCGGAAACTGAGGCCTCAGAACTCACCAAGAAGACACAGCTGAGAAGTGGCGGAGCTGGAATCCAAACAGAGGAGGTCTGTCTTCAGAGTCCAAACATGCACGTGGCTCTGAGGAGATGCCAGGCCATCCCTGAGGCATCCTACACGTGGTAACTTCACACTGACAGCACCCTACTACATACGTACTATCACAACTCAAGTACAAGTCTGCAGCTATTTATACAAAAAATACACTACTCCGCCCAATTTGCTCAGATACATAAGAAACACTTAACAACGCTCAGCAGTGAGTTGTAGGAGCCCTGAAGCATGAACCAAATCCCAGGTTAGACTATCCGTGCTTCCAGAGAAGCATCACGCCTCTAAAGACGACAAGCGCTGGACCAGCTCACGGGCTCTTGGCTCAGTTACGCTTATTAAGGATTATCACCAACAACGTTGTGAGGAGGAACCTGAGACTCAATTCAGCCCCACTGAAGAGCACTTATTCAATCACCCACTGTATATAAAGATAAGTTCAGTGCATACGTATAACACAGACACATGCATACGCACACATACGTAAGGTAAACACTACATCCTTACAGAATTCAATCTGAGTTCTGAACATGTTTTAAAAAAAATAACACAAAAATTTAAAAATAGAACTACCCTATGATCCAGCAATCGCACTAGCAGGTATTTACTCAAAGAATACAAAAATGCTAATTCAAAGGGATACATGCACCTCAATGTTTATAGCATCATTATCCACAACAGCCAAATTATGGAAACAGCCCACGTGTCCATCAATTGATGAATGGATAAAGAAGATGTGGTGTATACGTACAATGGAATATCACTCAGCCATAAAAAAGAATGAAATCTTGCCATTTACAACAACAGGGATGGAGCCAGAGAGTATAATGCTAAGAGAAATAAGTCAGAGAAAGACAAATACCATATGATTTCACTCATAGGCAGAATTTAAGAAACAAAACAAATGAACAAAGGGGAAAGAACAGAGGGAGGCAAACCAGGAAAGAGACTGTTAACTACAGAGAACAAACTGATGGTCACCAGAGGGGAGGTGGGCAGGGGGATGAGGGAATTAGGTGATGGAGAAGAAGGGCTGCACTTGCTGCGATGGGCACCGGGGGTTGTATGTTAGTGTTGAATCACTAAATTCTCCACCTAAACTAACATTACACTCTACATGATCAAACTGGAACTTAATTAAAAACTAAAACAACAATAACAACACACATACACACCCCTAGCACAGTGTCTGAATCTGGTAGGAAATAAGCAAACTATCATTTGTTAGGAGCTGAATTCTGTGTCAAGAACAACTTTAGGAAAGAAAAAAAAAAAGAACAACTTTAGGTCCTTCAGTCTGATTTAAATTGTTCATTACACAAAAGCATTATCTATTTAATCCAAGTCTAAGAAATTTTCTTTGAAGATCAAGAGCTAACCTTCTAAGGGGCAGATAGTTAATGAAAAGAGGAACACTAATGAATTTAAGGTATTCTAAGAAGAAATAGTTCTGTTAGAGGTACAGCTTAAAAGCAGTGGAGCTGAGAGACTAGTACGCCTTAACAGGAGTCTGAATCTGACATCCCAGCACAAGAACTCCTTGCAAAGTTATACTGTGGCCAGAGAGACTGAGGACCATACGGGCAATACGGTGACAGACCAGGAAAGCCATCATTAGTGTCACAAGGAGACCTGAGCATTGCCGAGACAGAACTGGGGTATTCTGCCTGGGTAGACGTGCACAGACCTTCACACTGTCAAGCATGGGCAGAAGAAAGAAAACCAGAGATCAGAGAAATAGAGTGATGCTCAGAAAAATGGAAATGGAAGAACATCTCTGCAGCAGAGCAATGACGTGCCCTGATAGCTCAAACTCTGGCTTTTCAGGCTCAAGGTTCAAAAGGGTATGGTTGTCCTTTCAGCGGAGGGGATAGTGAATAATTGTATCCTATCTACACTTCTCAAATTAGATGAATTTTAAAATATTATGCTGACAGGCAGGTTTCATAGCAATCATAATTCAAGATTTTGATGAAGAATTTCTTCGGTATTTCACTAGTGCTTCACTGGCTCATCTTATGTGGTGTGGACTCTGGGGAAGGAAGCTAATGCTGAAATGTGTTATCTGACCTACCAAGTAGCTGTGTAAAGAAGACCTTCAGTCAATTGTAAAAATAAGATTTTTTTTCTTACCTTTCTTCTGTTAAATAAAGTGAAGGGCCCCTCAAAGAGGCAAATGGCCTCCGACAGCCTCTTGTCTGTAGAATCCAAGCAGGGTAGCAAATCAAGCTAGTTCCAGATCTGGGTGTGAGGCCATCGTTGCACTACCACTGATGTGAATCCTGACCCTATCGCTGAACTAGAACTGATGTCCTTGGCAAACCACCCGACTTCTCTAAGCATCTCCTTCCCCCTCTGCAAAACAAGTAAAGTTACACCTATTTTATGGGGGACTGGGGAGATTCTAAACCTACACATAACTCGGTGTGGTTTTCACTCTTTCCAGAAGGTTTAACTGCGGATCACATGACCAAACCAACCAATGAACACAGGTTAACGTGAAAACCGTACCTAACAACTCTAATGTCAGCACCAAAAGACGAAAAGGAGGGGTTGCTTTAAGAATAATTTGTTTTGGGGTGCCTGGGTGGCTCAGTCAGTTAAGCATCTGCCTTCCACTCAGGTCATGATCCCAGGGTCCTGGGATCGAGCCCCACGTTGGGCTTCCTGCTCAGCAGGGAGCCTGCTTCTACCCTCTCCCTCTGACACTCTCTCAAGTAAATAAATAAAATCTTCAGAAAAAAAGGAATTTGCTTTTTTTGGCATTTATTTATTACTTAATTTTTAAGATCCAATCTTACAATTCCTACAATAGTGATGCTAAAATAATATGCCCTATTTTGAAAATGGTAAAGTGCATAAAAGTCTGCATAAAAATTCTATGCACATCCAGGCCTCATAGGAACAGACATTTGACAAAATCTGCTTGTACCTAACAAACCCTCATTTCATTCAGACAACTAGATATTGCTCTCTTAAGAGTTTGATTGTTGGATTTAAGTGGTGCATCTGAAAGAATGAGATTGTTAATTGGATTTACAATGAATTCTATGAATAAATAAATATATAGCATTAATATTTTATTAATAATTATTAAGATATGTTGGAAAGGCATATATTATACTAGATACTTAGTAATACATGTAAAGTATCTAGTACAATGCTGTCATAAGGAAAACACTCAGAAAATGATAGCTGGCCTCAGTAAACATCCTGTAGAAAATAAGACTATAGTTAAAATACACGGGCAAAGTGCCAATGTGTTCTTTTGGAACACACCTTGCCAAAATCAAGCCAGAACTGTCTGCCTTTTGTAAACTGTAGCACCTGACATTCTAGAAGAAATCATTTTATCTCAACAGGGGGGTATTTAACTTTTAAATGGTTATTAGAAGATCCACTTACGTCAACTGTGGTTATTTTTGAGTCCCTAATTCTCTTTTTAGGCAACTCTGATTTTTTTTAATGTTCCAGTCAGTATATACAAGTGTATTCTCTTTGGTTGGTTTCACCAATCTACTACGCCGGAATCTATTATCCTTTACTAAAAACATCATTCCTGTGTTTTTATGACTATGACCCTCTATTTTTTGCTATACAGCATACACTGCAATTGTCAGCTATTGCTTCTCCAAATGCATCAACTGGATAGAATTCATGGCTGCAAATTTCTAAATCACAATCCTTCACCTTTCACAGTCAATAAATCTCTTGTCTCACTTAATCAAAAATTATATCCTCCTCTTCTAGGACAATACATGGAAGCTTAATGCCATATGAAATCTATGTATCTATTAAATCTTGTTTTGTATTCTTCTTGTTAGAATATTGATAGCCTGTAGTCCTTCTGAACTTAGAGCCCAGAAAATGTCTTATTTAAAGGTACAGTGGTGGCTTACATTTCCATATGGCATCTACATTCATCTCCTCTCCCTTCTGAGACACCATCATACCGATACTGAAAAAAACCAGATAAACCCATAACAACAAAGGAAACGACAACGTAATCACCAGTGAGCAAGAGATCTCAAAATTGCCGTAAGACAAAAAACAGATGGATGAGTCTGAAGACTAATGGAGAAAGATGGAAAAAACCGCAAGCGAGAATACTAATGAAGTAGACTGCAATCAATAAGAGAAAACAGATTTGCCCTGGAATACTCAGAAACACCAGGTATGGCGGAGGACAGATTTAAAGAATAGGTTTGAAAAGAAGATTAACTGAGAGCCTACAGATGGAACAGTCAACACTCTTCCTCTCACCTACTCCCATGCAGAACACTCCAAAGTGAGATATTTTTCTCCCAGGGGGAAAAAGGCATCCTCTGGATATGCTGAATAAATTAACTGTGAAGAACTAGGGCAGTCAGTAAAGGAACCCTGAGCAAATCCCTCACCATCCTGGCATTCAGGAATCCCGATGCATCATCTTTGCTTTTCTACCCCCTTACCATTATTGACTCGTTCCCCTTCACCAAGTTCCATCCACATACACAAGGCTCACAGTCCGTTGTTTAAACCCACCCATGATGGCATTTAAGAACGGCTGAAACGTGCAACATAAAGACAATAGGCAAAAACAACTGACGATGAACCAGGATAATTCAGGGAGGGAGGAAAAGAGAGAGAAAGGAAAAGAGAGAACAAAACTATGTCTAGTTGGTATTCCCACAGGGGACTGAGAAGATAACCATAAACCAAGAAGAGGATGCTATGAAAACAGCACAAAGACCAAAAAAACCCCCTCAGAAATCCAAAAATTGTCATACTAAAAAAAAATTTGACGAGCACATTGTAATATTAAATCAAGCAAATCTCTCAGAGGGTAGGACAAAGAGATTGAGAGAAGACATTGTTACACCTTGACTAAATAATATGCATTTTTATTTATCTTCAATTCTTAAGAATCAACTGCAAACTGTGGAATATTTTGCTGTAACTATCAATCAGAATGTATGTATTCTCAGCCCAGCCAGTGTAAAAGGAAAGTTGTAACTGACCAAGGATAGAATGGGATGAAGGGAGGTAAAGGAAAGCTTGGCAACACTGGTGTCTTACCTTCATGGGGAGTCAGTAAATATTATCCATGATGATGCAACAAGAAAGGGTAGCTTAATTATAGTTGGGAGTTGAAAAACTGACCTGCGAAGAAACTAGGAATGATTTTAGATAGAAGTGGGGAGAAAGATATAGAGGCCAATATTATTAAGCTAATTCTTCGCATATTGTAATAGAGAGAACACTGATAACCTAAGAAATTAATAAATTAAATAAATTAAGAATCTGCAGTATGAACAATTTTATATGAAGAAATGGAGAAAAATACATAAATAGACAAAAGCAAAAACAATGATAAATAGTTGCCTCTGACAAGTGGGACAGGAGTAAGGAAATTACCAGAAGCCAAGAATTACTGCTTTTCATTCTAAGTGCCTCTATACTATTTGACATTTTAAACCATGAGCATTAAATAAAATATACACATTAATTTTAATGCAGTTTTAGAAAAACAAAACAGCTTCTATCTACCTCAATCTCAAACCATTTGAGAGGCTGCCTCTGCCCTTTTGTATTTTGTGAATGTTCAACTTCACCGCATTTCAGCATCGTGGGGGTCATTTTCCAGCCATTTTTGTTATGATAAGGCCATATTTATCTGTTTGATAGTGCAATCTATCTACAAATTAAAGACAAGTAGTAGAAATGAGTAAAAATAATCTCATCTGACCTGCAGAATCAGATATGCTCAGGAAGGATTTCAGTTTTTAGCCTTTAAAAATATGCTGAGTTCATTACCAATGAACTAAACTCTTGATCATTTAGAATCCTTAACCAGAATTGCTACTTTGCTCAATTTTACCCAAGAGGAGAAAGGCAACATATATGTACACATCTCACTCAGCTCTGATGTAGTGGAAAAATATAGTTCCTTCATTCTTCCCTTCTTTCTCCTACCAATCAATGAAGGGGGGTAAACAGAAGGGGGAATGAACCATGAGAGACTATGGACTCTGGGAAACAAACTGAGGGCTTCAGAGGGAGGGGAGTAGGGGACTGGGATAGGCCGGTGATGGGTATTAAGGAGGGCACATATTGCATGGTGCGCTGGGTGTTACATGCAAACAATAAATCATGGAGCACTACATCAAAAACTAAGGATGTACTGTATGGTGACTAACATAACATAATAAAAATTAAAAAAAAAAAAAAGAAATCTTCTATAAAAAGAAAAAGAAAAATGAAGTTCCCAGTATAGATTCATATCAATTTCCCTGGACTCACCGAGGTTCAGAGAGGTAACATGTAGAACTAGGAGGCTTTTTTTTCTGCTTCTTTGTACCTGTTAATATTTTCCCAATTTTGCAAAATGTGGACATACTACTTTCAGTAGATGAAAAGATAACAAAAGCTCTCAGGGAGTTGGTGGAGAGCTAGGAATGAAAACTTAAAAGACCTCCATTATCAAATAAAGGGAGATGCATTTCAATACATTTCAATTCCATATGATGCACTAATGAGGCAAGGAAAGAGGCGAAAGATTTTGATTTTTACTTGCGTGGTGGGACAGCTTCCTAAGAGTTCTGGTCAAGGAGAGCTGTGTGAGCCCTCCCCTTCACAGAGCTTGGAAACTGCTAAAATCTCTCTTGCCATAATTTTCCTCCTCATTTTCACACAGTTCCATGTCAATGAATTTATTTTTTTAATTCATTGTGTGTAGTGGGCTTATTTGTAAATTGTTTACTGGTCACAAATATTCCATTTGGTACCTGTTTTATACTTTTCTTAGTCTTTTACTGTTGGATATTTCAAGTTTTTCCAGTTTCTGACTATGCTTAATAACGCATTGGTAAATATCTTTATACATACATTTTTGTACACATCTTGAGACTACAGATAATATGAAATTACTAGATCAAAGGCCATATTTTTAAGTCTTCCATTAAATGTATTACTTAAAATATTTTTAATTCATTAAATTCATTTTTTTTAAAAGATTTTATTTATTTATTCGACAGAGATAGAGACAGCCAGTGAGAGAGGGAACACAGCAGGGGGAGTGGGAGAGAAAGAAGCAGGCTCTTAGCAGAGGAGCCTGACTTGGGGCTCGATCCCAGAACGCCGGGATCACGCCCTGAGCCAAAGGCAGACGCTTAACCACTGTGCCACCCAGGCGCCCCTCATTAAATTCATTTTAATCCACATCTTTCTTTTTAATCCACATCATCTCATCCTTTCAAGATATGCTGTTATTAAATATAGCATTTTGAGATCAATACCTAGAAAAAAAGACTGAAAGAAAATACACCAAATATACTGGAAGTAAATATACCAAAATGTCTGTATTTGACTCTGGGTAATGAGATTATGGATGACTTTGTGTTTTTTTTGTTTTTTTTTGTTTTTTTTTTGTTTTTTTTTAAAAGATTTTATTTATTTATTTGACAGAGATAGAGACAGCCAGCGAGAGAGGGAACACAAGCAGGGGGAGTGGGAGAGGAAGAAGCAGGCTCACAGCAGAGGAGCCTGACGTGGGGCTCGATCCCATAACGCCGGGATCACGCCCTGAGCCGAAGGCAGACGCTTAACCGCTGTGCCACCCAGGCGCCCCATGGATGACTTTGTTTTTTATCCTTTACAGAATTTCTCAAACTTTCTCTATGATCACATATTACTTCTTTAATTTAAATTTGTCAACATTTACTGGTGAGGATACGGAGAAAGGGGAACCCTCTTACATTGTTGGTGGGAATGCAAGCTGGTGCAGTCACTCTGGAAAAAAAAGTATGGAGGTTCCTCAAAAAGTTGAAAATAGAGCCACCCTACAGCCCAGCAATTGCGCTACTAGGTATCTACTACAAACATACCAATGTAGTGATCTGAAGGGGCACCTGCACCCCAAAGTTTATAGCAGCAATGTTCACAGTGGCCAAACTATGGAAAGAGCCAGATGTCCATCGACAGATGAATGGATAAAGAAGATATGGTATATATATATACATATATATATATATATGTATATATATAATGGAATATTACTTGGCCATCAAAAAAATGAAATCTTGCCAATATGGATGGAACTAGAGAGTATTATGCTAAGCGAAATAAGTCTGTCAGAGAAAGAAATTATCATATGATCTCACTCGTGTGTGGAATTGAAGAAACAAAACAGAGGATCATAGGGGAAGGGTGGGAAAAATAAAACAAGATGAAATCAGAGAGGAAGACAAATCATAAGAGACTGTTAATCATTGGAAACAAACTGAGGGTTGCTGGAGGGGAGGAGGTGGAGGGATAGGATAACTGGGTGATGGGCATTAAGGAGGGCACATGATGTAATGAGCACTGGGTGTTATAGAAGACTGATGAATCACTGAACTCTACCTCTGAAACTAATACACTATATGTTAATTAGTTGAATTTAAATTTAAAAAATAAAATAAATAAATTTGTCAACATTTAAAATCTAAACTATTAGCATTCATGTGTATAGTTTATACGGTTTCAATCTAATTCCATAACTAACTTCCCCTTTTGTCTTAATCTAAGCTGCCATGGGCCTTTGGGAGGATAACACTCAGTTCTATGAAATTGGTAATTTGAATTCTCAGTTGAAAAAGTGGCAGCCTCCTCATCCAAAGGAAACCAATTCATAGGCCTGGCTCTGTCAATCAGATTTGCTCATTCTGACATAGAGACTGTCACTTGTAATTGGTAGGTTCTGCAGCTAAAAAGTCACAGAGAAAAGGAATCACATTAAATGAAATAAGTCAGACTGAGAAAGACAAATACTGTATGATCTAACTTATATGTAGAGTGTATTTTTAAGAAACCTAATATTTCAAGAACAGATTGGTGGTTGCCAGAAGCAGGGGGAGTGGGGACAAAATGTGTGAAAGGGTCAAAAAGTACAAGCTTCCAGCTATAAAATAAATAAATCATGGGGATGTAGTGTACACCATGGTAACTAACCCTGGATTGCATATATGAAATTTGCTAAGGGAGTAAATCTTAAAAATTGTCATCACAGGAAAAAAATTCTGTAACTAGGTATAGTGGCAGATGTTGGCTGGACTTAGTGTGACGGCCATTTCCTAATATCTGCAAGTAATCATGATGTTGTGCACCTGAAACTAATATGTTCTATGTCAGTTACATCTCAATTGTTTTCAAAAGTCACATAGCACCAGTCCGGTAGCATAAGTGCCAGAGTCAGCTCCTCAGCTGACCTAGGCCTTGGTCAGGCTTCAGATGCAGGACAGCAGCCCCCAGAGACAGACAGACGACACCAATCTGCAGGGACAAACGGAGGCATGTGCCCAGAAAGGCAGAAACACGAGACTGTGTGTCCGCAGAAAGATACACAGGGAGATACCGCAATCCCTGACTTCTGGATCTCGGTCCTGTCCCCACAAATCCTGGGACAATTTCTTTTCCATCATGTATGATATTTAGGAGATAGCCAGTTGTAGTCTTACCAAAAAAAGAAAAAGGAAAAAAAGAGAGAATATATATAATAATAAACATATATTTAATAAAAAATATATCAACATGAGTTTTTGATCTTCGGGCCCACAGCCTGCTTACTTGAGCAACATCAGACAACCAAGTGTATATTATGTTTGGTGTGAGAACACTGCCATTCTAAACCTGAAGGAGCAAAAGGGGAGCCCATGTGCCTCAGTCCAGCCTCAATCTGGACAAACACTTATATGTGGCAGGTTTTACATAAAATCTGAATCCTTATCTTCCTCTGAAAATACTCCATAGCGCGAGCGTCACCGTGCCACACATTTCTGTGAGCCCTGACTTGGCCTGAGTTGCACCGACACTGACCCTGTTAGACACAGCGCATCCATCGTGGCTCACGGTCTGTGCCTCTCTGGCTGCACCTGCTCGGGCACTTTTCCTGGCCAGCTATGTTCCTCTCTTCTACCGTGTAGACCCCCGTCGGAGTAAAAGTTCCCAACCCCCTATTCTAAAAGATCTACTCTGAATTTCTCCCTCTCCTTTGCCTGCTTCTGAAGTTCTGATTCCTGGGTTCTTTATAAGAGATTACAGGCAACACTCTCTCCATCTCCTGTACCCTTGCCCGAGCATCCCTTTTTAACTAAAGTTAATGGCTTGTCATTAAAGGGTGATGCTGGTGCCTGAGGAACTAGGCATTTCATCTGCCTCAGCAGTACATCTGCGGCAAAGGATAAAAGCTAGAAAAATCAAAACTTCCTCATTTCTCCAGAAAACCTTCTTTTTTCTAAATTAGAAACATCCATTTGGGAAAAAAAAATTTTTTCTGCAGATTCTTTGACACCACATCATTATCCCAAACCCAAACACAAGCCATGAGGCTGAAGGATCTGATGAAGGATCTGATCTGAACATTAAAATTATTCATCTCCAATTATGAAATTGCCTGGTTTACAGAACTGATTAGATGGTGTTCATTTAGGGGCCATGAAAACCTGTTTTGAAGAAGCAAACAAGGCATCATGGTATTTCGCACTTTGGATGAGCAATGCATGCCGGCTTAGAGCACCTGCTGACTCCCGAGTCTTCTTCACCCTTTCATGTGCCTTGGAATAACTCAGGGGCAGTAAGGATATCTAAGTGGGGCCACAAAGGAGATCTTAATCTCCAAAGTCTTGAAAATTTGAGGTCCTCGGCATTTGCTAAACCTCAGAGGAAAGGTTTTGATAAGAGTGGATGCTTCTGGAAGACAATTCGTAAAGAAGCAGAATGTTTTCTTTTACCCCTTTTTTAAAGCTTTTGACCTGAACCATTAGGATCTTTCAAAATGAGCCCAATCCCTGGCAAGCTAACACATTTGACAAAATAAAGTCTTCGTTCATGAGACCTGAATGAGATTTTCCAATTTACCACTTGAGGGCAGGAGATTAAACCTGGAATGGAACAAATTCCAGGCTAATTAAGAATGCCCCACCTTTTCCCTATAAGACCAGGCTTGTACGAGGCGGGAGGAAAAGGCATCAACTAATGCCACTGCCTCCCGTTTATCAAGATAACATATTTCTTGGCAGAAATATTCCAAATTGTGAATTTCAAACACTAATTCAAATTAGAGGTTCAGCCAAGCTTTAACCACGATCAATATTACCCAACCTTTAACCATGTTATTTTCATTCTTAATAATAATAAATAAAATGGAATAATAATAATTGAATACCTAATAATAAAATAGAATAGATACATTTCTCCAACTCACCATTCTACAAGTCTCAATTGGACACAAGGAAACACTGGTGAGCTGATTCAGCAATGAACTGTCATTCTCCAACAAGAACACTGAATGTTAACATGCCTGACTTGGGACTACAATTAAAGGTACATCTAAAAGGCACTGCACGAGAATCTGGAGGGAATTCGACCCTTTCATTCCACTGTAATGTCAGACAGTCTACAGCCACCTTAACATTATACACTGAATATGAAATGTCTGCTTGTATTCATCACTACAGAGATTTGCAAAGAGCTTTAAATTATAACCCCACTGGAGGAACCACAGGCTTGTTGCTAGGTATTTGTTTCATTTTCAGCAAACGGAGAAATAAGGGACTCACCAGACAAGGACTAATAGTCAGGAGCCCCCTGAGATATGACCCTGTGACCTCAGCTAGGTTCCAACGTTCAGTATCCAAGAAACCTGCCGGCCTCGGTTCAGGTCTCCACTGAGGTCCAAACCCCAGCACCCCAGCCTCACCCCACAAAGAAAGGTATTTCTATCCTCGGGAGGGAACGCTTCTGACAAAATGTTAGGTATACTTTATTAACAGAAACGACCCTGGTGATGAGAAAGTGATTAAGCCAGTTCCTGATTTGCTGGTCTGCTAAAAAATAATCTTAGCTGACAGAACAAAGTGATATATATATTTTTTAAATATATACACCACTGTTTCTTCCCTGGCCATACTCCTTCATATATGAAATATCAGATCTCCGAGGGAAATTAAATCATAAAATGCTGAAATGTCTCATTTAACAGATACAGTCAAATGATATTAAGTTACAGGTGAATGAATTTTCCAAATAACTTGAAATTTATCTCATTAAGCATGAGCCTTTTAAAAGTTTTCCAGGGAGATATATAAATTATAATTTTACAGTGTAATATATAAATTACAATATTGTATGTATTAATTATGAGTTACTTTTTTGCCTTCTAAAACAAAAGGTATTGAACATATGTGCTTCTTGATAACACAAGTCCCTAATCAGGAACATGTGTGCATACAGTAATTGTAGTATCCTAATATTGCCATGCATTTTGATTTGGCTTTTTAAAATTTTTTAGTCTCCTTTTCAACTTCAGCTGTTTGGTATCATTGCAGGAGAACAGTCTTTCTCAGCTACCCAAAATCCCTCTTATTCTAATTTGTTATGGACAAATAGACTAGATTTTTAGGACTGTGCGTGCACGTGTGTGTGTGTGTGTGTGTGTGTGTGTGTGTGTTGTGATGGTAAACCAGGCTTTAAAGACTCTCCCAAGACTACCACGTAGGACTTTAAATTACTGGAAACTACAGCCACATTTTTTACTTCTCAGAGCTTTCTTTTCCTGGTCCTTAGCTAAGCTCCCAGGAGTTGATGTGGCTGCTTACGTGACACCCTGATAAACTAGGTATTAATGAGGCATGATATTATATAAATTCTTTTCAATTGCAGATTTAAGAAAACATTTCAAGTTTCAAGACTGGCTTATTTCCATCCCCAAATTATGCAACCTTGATGTGCAATGTAAATAAAATATTATCGAGTATAAAGCTTAATTTAACGCTTAAAGAGCAAAGTATTAATTTGGGATCACAAATGTTTGGGGAGAGAATAAAAGTCAGCATATTAACGAACACTCTTCTAACGAATCTTCAAAGAATTAAACCAGTCATGCACCGCGAAGTCCCAGGTTTAACTCGTTGGCTTGTTCAAGCACGCCGGGGGGCCCCAGCTGCAGATTCTGCTTCCGAAACCAAGGGAGGAAAAATACCCCGCTATGTTTTTAAACTCCCTTAGTTAATGGGGAACGAGGGTTGAAAACCACAAGGATCTAACCCCGCCAGATTATTACCCCTTGCAGGAACCCTTTCTTTCCTCTTATTAGATTACTATTCCTCCCCTTTCTCTCCTCACCTCCAACTCGGTTGTCCTCTTCTTCCTCTGTTTCTCTTCTCTCCTGCCCCTTAGGCTGGGCAGAGTCTCTAGTGCTCTCGTCAACAACTGTGGGGGCTTCTGGTTTTTCTAAGGCACTAATATATCTTCTAATTTACTTTGCTCAAAAGTAATATCTGCCGGGGCGCCTGGGTGGCTCTGTTGGTTGAGGGTCCGACTCTTGCTTTCAGCTCAGGTCCTGATCTCCAGGTTGTGAGATTGAGCCCACGCTGGGCTCAGTGCTCAGCTGGTAGTTTTGCTTAAGATTCTCTCTCTCCCTCTGCCCCTCCCACCCCCTGCTTATGCACACTCTCTCTAATAAATAAATCTTAAAAAAAAAAAGGTAATATTTCCCAACTTCAGGGCTTCACCACACATATTGCTCCTTATTTATTTCCTCCTGCCTCATGTTATAGTTAAGTATTTTTTACTTGCCTATATTCCCACTAAATTGTAATTTTGTTGAGAACAAAGATTATTTCCTATTGACTTGATATCTTCCATAATACCTAGTGAACAGTGGGCATTAGCTCTATATAATGTATATTTAATTAAATTTATGTTATTTATACACAATAAGAAAGAAAATATACTATATTTATATGTATTATTTTCAAAGGCCTTCTATACCCATGGTCTTAATTTAAACATATAACAAGACAATGGTTTAAATGAATCCAAAAAGCTACCTGCCTTGCATTCACTTACTTTTCTTCTGATGACAGCACTCTGATTTTTCCTGATGAATGATTCTTACACTTCTTTTATTCCAAGTGATACAGGTGGTACAAACTCCAGCCCTGGCTCCACACATGGTCATGTGATAGATGCGTGGTCTATCAGGGAACAACACTCCCCAGACTCCAGTGACTGATTCAGGGATAAGTACGTGGCAGAAGGAAGGAAGGAGGAAGGAAGGAAGGAAGGAAGGAAGGAAGGAAGGAAGGAAGGCAGGCAAGAAGGAAGGAGAGGAAGGAAGGAAGGAAGGAAGGAAGGAAGGAAGGAAGGAAGGAAGGAAGGAAGGAAGGAAAGAAGGAAGGAGAGGGGCGCCTGGGTGGCATAGCGGTTAAGCGTCTGACTTCGGCTCAGGGCGTGATCCCCGCGTTATAGGATCGAGGCCCACATCAGGCTCCTCCGCTATGAGCCTGCTTCTTCCTCTCCCACTCCCTCTGCTTGTGTTCCCTCTCTCGCTGGCTGTCTCTATCTCTGTCGAATAAATAAATAAAATCTTAAAAAAAAAAAAAGAAGGAAGGAGAGAAGGAAGGAAAGAAGGAAGGAAGGAAAGAAGGAAGAGGAGGGCAGGGGAGGGTGGAGGAGAAAGAGAAAGAGAGAGAAGGAAGGAAGGAAGGAAAGAAGGAAGGAAAAAAACTGAATTCTGGGACTTCTGTGAAATTGTTAGGAAAACAAAATAACTCATTTCTGGTAAGTTGCTGTGACATTAGGATGCAAATTAATTTGGCATTACCTGGGAGAACCAAGAGGGAGAACACCAAAACTAAGAGAAAGAGGGAGAGAAAAAAAGTGACTCTTAATGACATCATTTGAATTCCTGAATCCAATCATACCTAAAGCCTACATAGAACATTTTTGGTAAGTGAACCAAAGGAAAAGGCTTCTGAACAGCAAAACAATCAACAAAAGGTAATTACGGAATGGAAGAAAATATTTGTAAACTATATATGATAAGGGGTTGATACCCAAAATATACAAAGAACTCCTACAACGCAACAGCAATCAATAAATAAAATAATTCAATTTAAAAATGGGCAAAGGACCTGAATAGACATTTTTCTAATAAAGACGTACAAATGGCTGACAGGTACATGAAAAGGAGCTCAACATCAACAATCAACAGGGAAATGCAAATCAAAATCACAATGAGATTTCACCTCATACCTGTTAAAATGGCTATTATCAGAAAGACAAAGATAACAAGTGTTGGCAAGGGTGTGGAGACAAAGAAATCCTTGTACACTATTGGTGGGAATGTAAATTGGCACAATCATTATGGAAAACAGTATGGAGGCTCCTCAAAAGTTAAAAATAGAACTACCATATGATCCAACATTCCCACTCCTGGGCATATACCCAAAGGAAACGAAAACAGGGTATCAAAGAGATATCTGCACTCCCCTGTTGATTGCAGCATTATTCACAATAGGTAAGATGGGTAACCACAGTGTCCATCTATGAATAAAGAAAATGGATATGTATCACACACACACGCATACACACACAAAAATATGAATATTATTCAGCCATAAAATAGGGAGACCTGCCGTTTATGACAACATGGATGAACCTGGAATGCATTATGTTAAGTGAAATACACCAGACACAGAAAGCCAAATACAGTGTAATCTCACTTACAGGCAGAACTCATAACAGAATGGTGGTTGACAGGAACCAGGGGGTGGGGGAAATGGGGAGATGTCAGTCAAAAGATACAAACTTTCAGTTAGAATAAGTTCTAGGAAATCTAATATATACCATGGTGACTACAGTTAATAATACTGTACTTGAAATGTGCTAAGAGTAGATCTTAAGCATTCTCACCACACACGCACAGACAAATGATAACCATGTGAGGTGATGGTTGTGTTAATTAACATGACTACAGTAAGCACTTCACAAGGTATATATGTTAAATCATCACATTGAACCTCTTAAAACCACATTGTACAACCTAAATACATAAAATTTTTATTTGTCAATAATACTTCAATAAAGCTGAAGTTGAAAAAGAAAAACCATTTGAATAGGTTTTTTTCTACCTCAAAAAAAAAAAGTTCTGCTCACCCAAAGATTAGTAATATCATTGGGGGTCCAGGTTGTTATATGACCCATCTCTCACTCGTGGAATTTAAGCTGGAGAAGGTTCTGGGGATCCTGCTAGTTCTCCCTCTACCACCCCGTTCCTGGTACCATTATTTCTCCTCAGTGCAGCATTATAAAACACCAACATTCCTATGGCAACACTTAGGGAGAGTCAGAAAACAACTTTCAAAATAAGTTAGACAATGGTATTTTTGAAAAAGTACATTTTTGCTACAAATTTATTTTACACAGTTGAAATAAATTTACCAAACAGTGACAGCTTTCACAATGTTACTTATCCACAGTATGGGTGAGTATAATGACCTGTTGTTCCCCATACTTTTTTTTTTTCCCCTCATGGTAACAAATTGGTTTGGTCTTTCCTTCCAATTCAGGAGAGTCACTGTGCCATGTGACAAGAATAGAAATTACACAAGCAGAATACATTTGTTAAATGTCATGAACAAGGACAAAGAAATGAAACAGATCAAAATCTGTCTATGTGCCCTGACTAAATAATTCAACAGCAGATGGTTCTGGAAATTCAGGCGGCCCTCAGTAGGCAGGAGGAGGCTTGCTTCAGCTGTTTCAATAATACCTACCCATTATCAGCCCAGATTATTGGTCACTGGGTGCTTACCTGGCTTCTTCCATAAGAATTTAACAAGAAGAAAGGAAAATAGAACTGGAGGCTCATGTGAAGGCTAAGAGCTGCTGCAGCTCATAGGAAAAGAATCTGTCCCTCTACTGGGTAGAAAGTCAAGGTCAAGCTTCTCAATACACCCATGTGAAGTTGAAACAGTCACGAAGCTTTGAGAATTAATTTTTTTTTTGCTTTCCATTTGCCCATAATACACACACACAATCTTCATTATTTGCGGGTATCATGTTTGCAAATTTGCCTACTTGCAAAAATTCATTTGCGACCCCAAAATCAATATCAGTGGTGCTTGCTGAACATGCGCAGACACGCACAGAGTAGACCAAAAATGTTAGCCACGTGTGTTCCCACCCAAGGTAAACAAGGTGATGCCCTGCCTTCTTATTGCCGCTGTCACACTATAAACAAGTGTCCTTTTCACGGTCTATTTAGTGCCACATTTTCCACATTTTTGTGGTTTTTTGTTGATGATTTCACTGTTAAAATAGCCCCCAAGTAGAATGTTGAGGTGATGCCCCACGTTCCCAAACACAAGAGGGTGCGATGTACCTTATGGAGAAATGTGTATTCAGATATGAGGGATAGTGTTGTTAGCTGTGAATTCAATGTTAATGAATCAAGAATATATGTTAAATAAATTGTCCCAGAAAACAAAGTTATGAATTGATTCATTAACGATAATGTTGTGACCAGAGCCTCATAGGAGTCTAACCCCATATTTTCACCAGAAGCAATGGTTCTGTGACTTCACAAAACATAACTAGTGCAAATAATGAGACTTGGCTGGACAAACATACACAATACGTAGATATATACTGTATATGCCCAAATACCTTTAACTGACATTGTGTACAGACAGACTTTCACTCAAATAGCCATATTTTAGGGGAGGGGCTACATTACCCGTCCCATATTCAAATGGAAGGTCCAGAGATAGAGCTGTGGTGAGAACATTCAAGGCCTGCTACATCCGGTTCCAGCAGACAGGAAGGTTATAAGTACCTAGTGCAGGACAATCTTGCAGTGGACACACGAGATGAAAGAGCTGACTTTGATCACTTAATCCCTGCTTCACTCATGAGTCCCAGTAATGATATTCATGGAGGAACCATGGAAACCGCTTACCTGAGAAACAAGGTACAAGTACTAACTACTACTATGCTCCCTTTCTCTGAACCTGGATATAACCTTAGAATCTGCCCACCACAGGTGGCAATTAACGGTGGCAATCTTTGTGTCTGCTCCCTACCTCCCAAGTATAAGCAAGTCATGGATTTTTCTATCAAAATCTAACAGATTGTAGTCATGGTGACCGGAGTTCTAAGGTCAGCATCGTCAGCTGCAAACACATATGGCGTACCTGCCAGGTAAAGCATGATGCAAGACGGTTTGAGAAAATAAAAGAAAGTGCAAGGCAAGGTCGGTACCTTCGAAAATCTTCTAAGGATAAAAGGAAAAAAAGCTTAAAATTCCAATTTCAAATTTTGAGGCNTTTGAGGGCCTTAACTAATTTGACATGTATATGAACTAATTCAGAGTCCCTATTGAAATCATGGAATGAGCAGTGGCTGGTCCAATGTCATGGCTCAAGCAGAAAGTATTAGCATATGAGCCTTTTGGAAAAGAGTGTACTATTTTACTTTTTGTTTGTTTACTTCTCTTTCAATGGCAGTTATATGCCATACACATAATTGGAGCTCAATAAATACCTCTTGAATTAAATGGAAGGTATCTGGTAATTTGCCGATATTATCCTAACCTAAAGCACTGGCCTTAGACTAAATCAGACAGTTATGAATCTTACTATTTTCTGGAGTGTATTCCATAATGACTTTTTTCGAATTGCTCAGGATGCTAACGGAAAACAGATATACCGAACAGGTGTGTCCCCCAGACGTGGTATGGATATGGCAGAAGGGATACATGAAGAAAGAGAGGGAGACAGGGTAAGGGGGAAGAAAGTTGAGAGACAAGCACCAAGGCTTTATTGGTCCCAGCAATGTTGCACCTAGTAGAACAAAGTAGCGACCAGAACATCTGGTTAAATATTGTGCACTGAACCTATACATTTACGTGAATTCCCTCCCAAAACCTATTAACACATTAACAAATTATAAACACACAAGCCCAGCAGTGCATGAGTTTTACTCATACTCACCAACTTTAAAACCAGTTTGAGATCCCCTGTCCTCGCTAGGAAGAGAAAAACTAAGGTAACCAGAATCATAAGGAAATTCTCTAACATGAAAGAAAGTGGAAAAACACATTAAAAAAGACAAAGATGAAAAGTGACAAAAATATTATCAGAAGATAACTTACAAAATTATTATGATAGCGTCAGCGATAAAACCCGATATTGCATCCATCAAAGTACAGGGTGCCATGAAAAGAAGAAATATTTAGAGAAATAAAAGAATGCTTGGAAATGAAAACTATGAGAGCAGGAATGGAAAGAATTCAACTGAAGGGTCAGGAGAGAAACTTAAGGAAATTTCCTAGAAAATAAACAAAAAAAGACAAAAATGTGGAAAAAGAAGAAAAAGCACCAGAAAATTAGAGAAACTGTCTAGAAGCCCCAGAAAGAAACTGCACAGACAAAAAAAAAAAAAAGAAGGGAAGAAATCATCAAGTTAGTAATGTATGCCAAATTCATAAAATGGAAAGATGTAAGTTTCCAGATTTAATGGGCTAACCTAGTACCCCAGACAATGAAGACGACAAATCCAAGACCCATCCCCAGTTCATCAGCAATAAAAACTGATGAGTGAAAAAAACTGTCATACAGAAGAAATCAGGAGTTAGACTGGCCATCAGATGGCTCAATACCAGCACCAGAAGCCAAAATTCAAAGAAATAAAACATCCTCAAGATTCATGGGGAGGAATGATTTCCAAAATTC